>NC_047133.1:5884888-6234471 GCF_009829125.3 Periophthalmus magnuspinnatus
ATGTCTCTGGGTCTGCTCTATGTGAGGCACTAACGCTGTCCTCTTATTGGTCCTCAGTGTCCGTCTGCTCTGCGATTGGTCCACGAGGTGCTACAGGGGGTGGGGCTTGTGTTTGACGAGCAGGAGCCAAATTTGGGCGTGGGCGGAGTCTTGTGGGACGAGAAGAAGCTAGATGATTTCCAGAATCTGCTCTACCAAGTCCTGGATTACCCCTGTGTAAGTACTACTACTATAGTATTAGTAGTACTACTACTACTACTACTACTACTACTACTACTACTACTACTACTACTACTACTACTACTACTACTACTACTACTTCTACTATTATACTACTTCTACTATAGCACTACTAATACTAATACTACTATACTACTACTGTAGTACTACTATTAATATAGTACTACCACTACTACTGCTACTACTACTACCACCCTGTGTGAGTACTGCAGAAGTATTACTATACTATAATACAACCACTGCAGTTCAATCGTCATAGCAACATGGCACACTGTCTGTGTGCCTTTGGGCCAAACATTTCTGTGGGAGTGTGGAGTAGAACACCAGAACTAAACCAGAACTAAACCAGAACTAAACCAGGACTAAACCAGAACTAAACCAGGACTAAACCAGAACTAAACCAGGGCTAAACCAGGACTAAACCAGAACTAAACTAGGGCTAAACCAGGACTAAACTAGGACTAAACCAAAACTAAAGCAGAACTAAACCAGGACTAAACCCAGGACTAAACCGGGTTTAATCCAAGTCTTTGTCAGTTATCTCAGATGGGCTCGTCTGGGGTCCTGGACCAGTACTTCATGTGATGTCACGGCTCTGATTCAGCAACAGGTGAGCTGTTTATACTCTGCAGTGACACCACTCTCGGGGTGTTCTATCATGTATCTCTATGGCAGAATGTTCAGCAGTTACCATGGGCACACAATGCACAATTAGTAAACACTGTCAAAAAATGTGCTCTTAAATCCCAAAGTGATTTAGAGAGCACATTTTGAGGAGCCTGTTTTCAATCTGAGCGTTCATGGTCCTGTTTGTTTGATTTTACACAAATAGGTGAGAATGACTAACTGAAGAACTGTGGCTAATGCTATTGCTAATGCTAGCTAGCGTGTGACTGCAATATTATTTGAGATGGACTTGTTTAACAGCCCAAATCAGCCCACCTGTTGGAGTTCAGATAAGTCAGTTCAGATTGTGTTAAAACAGAACAGATTAAAGTCTGACAGAGGTTCAGACAGAGCAGTGCCCACAATTAGCATCACACCACCATTTTGATGACATCAGCGGCAAAGGATCAGTAGGTTGTAAATGTATGTGATCTATAGTCTAATGTGTATTCTGCCCCAGGGCGCGTGTGGCTGGTACATTCTCCGCAGAGACCTGCTCTGGATCCTCAAAACCTCCCTGAGAAAACACCACCACTGCTACAGATGGACCCGGCTCTAGACCGGGACTAGACCGGGACTAGACCGGGACTAGACCGGGACCAGACCGGGACTCGTCTGATCACTGGAGCACAACCAAAGTTTTACTCAATATCTATTTATTTATTTTATTTATAAAATTATTTATTTATATTTAAATTAAGTATTTATATTTTTGTACATCATGTTTTTAATAAAGTCATTTTGCATCAAAAAAAATACTGTCTCTAGTCTGAAGGATGGGAGGGCATCTGACACACAGGAGGAGGGGAGGGCATCTGGTGGACACTGGTGGAAAATGAAAATGAAAAAGGAACGGAATTTTTTTTTTTTATTTCATTATTTTTTTCAAAATGGAAAACCACAAGTGCAAGCGTAAGTACACACAAGTACACACAAATGCAAGTATAAATAAACACTAGTACACATCTATATATGTGTATATAACTCTGAGTCTAAACCCTGAGTGAGTCTATACCCAGAGTGACACAAACACACCATAAACACTTTACAGACACTCCACACTCTATAAACAAACACTCTACAAACAGACACTCTACAAACACTCCACACTCTACAAAACACTCCCCACACTCTATAATTACAGACACTCTACAGACACTCCACACTCTACAAACAGACACTCTACAAACACTCCACACTCTACAAACACTCCACACTCTATAACAGACACTCCTCTATAAACAACACTCTACAACTCCACACTCTACAAACACTCACACTCTATAAACAGACACTCTACAAACACTCCACACTCTATAAACAGACACTCTACAAACACTCCACACTCTATAAACAGACACTCTACAGACACTCCACACTCTACAAACACTCCACACTCTATAAAACAGACACTCTACAAACACTCCACCACTCTATAAACAGACACTCTACAAACACTCCACACTCTATAAACAGACACTCTACAGACACTCCACACTCTACAAACAGACACTCTACAGACACTCCACACTCTACAAACAGACACTCTACAGACACTCCACACTCTATAAACACTCTACAGACACTCCACACTCTACAAACAGACACTCTACAAACACTCCACATTCTATAAACACTCTACAAACACTCCACAAACACTCTACAAATATATAAGATTGACCATAAATCTGAATTATCACCAAAACATATAACAAATAACAACAAATAGAACCATAAAATACAGAAAACTGAGGCTAACGTACAGGAGCAGGTAATATTTAAGTAGTAATAGTAGTAGTAGAAGAAATATTAAATAGTAGTATTTGCTGTACTAGCAAAGTATAGCTGGGTCTCTGAGCTTTCTGATTGGTGAATGAGGTTTTGGGGGCGGGTCTAAAATCAGTTGACCACAAGACCACAAGACTCAGATCAGAGACGGAGAAACCAGGACTAAATCAGGATTAAACCAGGTCTGAACCAGGACTAAAGTAAGTCTAAACTAGATCTAAACCAGGTCTAAATCAGGACTAAACCAGGACTAAATCAGGATTAAACCAGGTCTGAACCAGGACTAAATTAGGACAAAACCAGGTCTAAACCAGGTCTAAACCAGGACTAAACCAGGACCAAACCAGGACCATTTGAGGTTTTACTCCAGACTCCTCCGGACTGAAGCAGGTTGGTGTATTTTCTTTGATATTCTCACATTTTGTACCCAGGCACGGTGCTTGATTCTGACTCAGGATTAGAGCACAGTTTCAGGGTAAACTCTGAGCCAGCCCCCTCCTTGTCCTGGAGCTTTGGACGGGGCTATCCTTGGAATATGCCCAGGTTTGGTGCACTGTTCCTGGGTACAACCTGCAGCAGCCCCCCTTGCCTCTCTGGAGCATCATGGGGACAGGCACTGCTGATTACTGTTGTGTCATTGGGCCAGACACTTTCCCTGTTCTGCGTGTGAATGTCAGAGGGAGCAGAGCGGCAGCCACACCTTGGTCAGCCTGCCCCAGGGCATAGAGTGTTTGAACTCACCTGTGTTATTGTTGTGTGTGTGCGGGGAGGAGCAGGGGGGAGTACATAGGAGTTAGGAGGCAAGGGCTAAGAGCTAGGAGCTAGGGATTAAGAGCTAGAAGTTAGGAGCTAGAAGTTAGGAGCTAGAAGTTAGGAGCTAGAAGTTAGGAGCTAGAAGTTAGGAGCCAGAAGTTAGGAGCCAGAAGTTAGGATGCTAGAATTTAGGAGCCAGGAGTAAGGAACTAGGAGTTAGGAGCTAGGAGCTAGGAGCTAGGAGTTAGAAGGTAGGAGCTAGGAGTTAGGAGCTAAGAGTTAGGAGCTAGCTGTTAGGAGCTAGGAGGTAGGAGCTAGGACCTAGGAGGAGTGAATGGGGCTGTTGTTGGTCGTTGGGTCTCATGACGGATCAGCTGATGGAGTTTAGTCTCAGTCAAACATTTAGATTCGGGTTAAACCTGTTCAGGCTCGAGTGGACCGCCACAGGTCAGAGGCAGGGGTCAGAGGTCAGAGCGAGGAGTTTTATGAACAACATTTTAAACTTAAATGAGTTTTTAAAAAAAGTATAAGGTTTATTTTATTTATAAAGTATTTAAACTCAGAACCCTAAACATGTGACCCACAGCCCCTTCCTCCTCTGTCACGGGACTGCTCCATGTGATGCAGTGTCAGATGCCCTCCCATCATCCCTCATGTGTGTCATACACCCACCCCTGTGTGTCAGATGCCCTCCCATCATCCCTCATGTGTGTCATACACCCTCCCCTGTGTGTCAGATGCCCTCCCATCATCCCTCATGTGTGTCATACACCCTCCCCTGTGTGTCAGATGCCCTCCCAACATCCCTCATGTGTGTCATACACCCTCCCCTGTGTGTCAGATGCCCTCCCAGATGTTGTGGTGTGGTTGGGGCGAGGAGTCACTGATAGAAATGACATTTATTATTAAGATCTGTAATGTTTCTGTGTTTTAGAGGCTCAGGGGGGTGGGGCCTGTGAGAGGGGCGGGGCCTCGCTAAAAGGGGTGGGGCTATGGAGAGCTACGGGCTGAAAGCTGGCGGAGCCTTTGACCTGATGACGTTTTTGAAGCAGCCAATCACAGTTTTGCGTCTGCTCAGCTGGGTGAGTGTGGAAGGGCATCTCATGTGTAGAGCGTGTGTGTGCATGTAGAGCGTGTGTGTGTGTGGAGTGTGCGTGTGTGTAGAGCGTGTGTGTGTGGAGTGTGCGTGTGTGTAGAGCGTGTGTGTGTGGAGTGTGCGTGTGTGTAGAGCGTGTGTGTCTGGGGTGTGTGTGTGTGCGTGTAAGCAGGTGTGTGTAGAGTGTGCATGTAGTGTGCATGTGTAGAGCATGTGTATATGTGTAGTGTGTGCGTGTAGAGTATGTGTGTATGTGTAGAGTACGTGTGTGTGTTTGTAGAGTGTGTGTGTATGTGTGTGTATATGTGTGTGGCTTGTGACATTTGGCAAAAACTTAGCAAATACAGTGAGTGAGTGAGTTGAGGGATGAGTTGAGGGATGAGTTGAGGGATGGGTCAAATGCAGGTTTAACCCAGACACTTGTGTCCTGCTCAGGTCTTTGCGCTGGTGGTTCTCGGCTGTATCTCAAACGAGGGCTTCGTGAACAGGCCGGACTCGCCGCTCGACCTCTGCGTCTTTAATGGAAACGCCGCTGCCTGTCACTTCGGCGAGTGGGCGGGGTCTCTGGCTTTCATTGTTAGCTCTGCCTTCATCGCCCTCGACCTGTACTTTCCTCAGATCGGCTCCGTCAGAGACCGAAAGAGAGTTGTGATGGCCGACATCCTAACCTCAGGTCCTCCTCTCTTCCTCTGACGTCCTCTCTCCTCTCCGCCTCCTCTTACCTCCTCCTTGTCTCCTCAGGTGTGTGGAGCCTCCTTTGGTTTGTCTCCTTCTGTTTCCTGGCTCATCAGTGGCAGGTGTCTGCAGTGGACAGTGATCCTTTGGGCGCTGGTGCGGACGCCGCACGAGCCACCATTTTGTTCTGCTTCTTCTCCGTCTTCAGCTGGGTAACTTTATTTAAACAAAACAGACACGCTCTTTATTTAAACACCAGATAGACAGCAAACAGGACTAAACCAGGAATAAACCTGGTCTAAACCTGGACTAAACCTAAACCAGGATGAAAGCAGGTTTAAACTAGGACTAAACCAGGCCTAAACCAGGACTAACTTGGGTCTAAACCAGGACTAGACCAGGATTAAACCGGGTCTAACCGGGGTCTAAATCAGGACTAAATCGGATCTAAACCGGGTCTAAAACAAGACTAAACCAGAACTATACCAGGACTATCCATGGCATTTAGCATTATTAAACCTGGTCTAATATCTGCAGTATAATTATTACTTGTACTACAGTACTTGTAATGCAGTACGTTCTAAAAGATGTTTTGTTGCCCACAGGGAGGTCTCACTCTGCTCTCTCTGGAGCGAATGAAACGCATCTCGTTTGAAGAAGAATACAACAAACTCTTCACTCCACAGACCTGACCAATCAGAGCACAGAGGCAAGACCAGACCACCTAACGAGAGAACACAGCCTACACCAGACTGCCCAATCAGAGAGCAGAGCCAATACCAGACCACCCAATCACAGAGCAGATCCCCGTCCCTTTGTCTCGGCTTCAAATTTAAACTCTAGATTTAAATAAAGTTTTTATTTCACATTTGTTCATTTTTATACAAAACACACCTTTTTTATGAAATATTTTAAACTAAAATAAAAACACTAAAGTCTCTGCTTGTGAGGACTGAACTGGGGAGCTTCAAGTGAGAGGGTGCAGTCTGTACAGAAAGAACAGCGTCCCCATGTGGAGGCTCAGGACACCGTGAGCTCCAACTCCTCGTCTTCATCTGGAGGAAGATTCACCTCCGTCACCTGCAGCAAGACGACAGAAAAACACAGGCATAAAGTTCAGGTTTCAACCTGAGATAAAGATTGATCCGTTTTAATTCAGTTTGTGAAGAAAAGTCCAAAGATCCAAGAGTATTTGTGAGTCTCAAACATAATCCCTCTCATGAACACAAAATTCCAAAAGACATCCAGAAAACATCCAAAACACATCCAGAAAACAGAAAACACCCAAAACACATCCAGAACAAATCCAGCAAACATCCAAAAGACATCAAGAAAATATCCAAGAAACATCCAGTAAACGTCCAAAACACACGAAGGAAACATCCAAAAAACATCCACAACACATGCAGAAAACCTCCAAAAACACATCCAGAACAAACCCAGCAAACATCAAAAGATATCCAGAAAACATCACAGACATCAGAAAACATTCAAAACACATCCAGAAAACATCCAAAAAACATCCGGGAAAACATCAAAAAATATCAAGGACGATGAGCAGGACTAATCAGGTCTAAACCAGATCCAAACCAGGTCTAAACCAGGTCTAGAAAATCCAGAAAACATATCCAAAATCCATCCAGAAAATATCCAAAAGAGAGTTTCAACCCTGCATTTCACTAAACAAAGCTGTTGTCTTTTATTTATTTAAGTATAATCAGAACTATTGTGTTATTCAGACAGGTGTGGGTCATCAGACTGGGGCAGGTCAACAGTTGTAGGTCATTCAGAACTAAATCAGGACCTAAACCAGAAATAAACCAAGACTGAACCAAAAAACAGACCAGGACTAGACCAGGACTAAACCTGGTACTAGACCAGGACTAGACCAGAACAAAAAACAAGACTAAACAAGACTAATCCAGCAAATAAAATGAGACAGAGACAGGATCACACCTGTAGAAGCTGCCTCCTGCTCCTCAGGGTCAAACTGATGAAGCTCCCTTCAGATCAACCACAACTTTACCATTTCCTGAAAACACAACAGGGGAACTATAAGAACATAAGGAACACAAGAACATAAGGAACACAAGAACATAAGGAACACAAGAACATAAGAAACATGAGAACAGAAGAATATGAAGAACATGAGAACACAAGGAACATGAGGAGCAAGAAAACATGAAGGAAGATGAGAACATGAACACAAGAACATAAAAACGTGGAGAAATAAGGAACATGAGAACATGAGGAACAGCTTGATTTTGAGCTGTATCAGAACAAAATAATAATCATGGTGATAAAAACACTAAAAAACTTATTTTGTTTTGAACATTTTTTTACTAGGTTTTACCAGGTCTAAATCAGGCCTAACCAGGACTAACCAGGTCTAAACCTGGTCTAACCAGGACTAAATGTGGACGACATCATTTCCAATGTAGTTCGAAAAGAAATGCCCCAAAGGACCCAAAGATGTGATTTGACCTGACTCTAAAACATATGCCTTAACGATCAAATGAATTATGGCCCGTTTGTGTAAAATGTTTGTGTAATACTGGGCCGTTTGAGTAATACGGGCCGTTTGTGTTGTACAGGCCCTTTTAAAGCGGGGGTATCGCACTTCAGTTTGTGTAATATGGGCCTTTTAAAGCGGGGGTATGAGGAGAGTTCAGAGGAGCACAAACCAATAAGAACAAGCAGAACGTTGGAGAACGCCTGGACCAGAGCCTTCTCTCTCACAGCTCTCTGCAGACGACCACGGCAACGTAACATCTCCACTGGATCTGCAATGAGAGGGATGAGAGCAGGAGAGAGGATGAGATGAGAAGAGAGAGAGGAGGAGAACCGAAGTGCGCCCATGAGCACTTCCTGTTTGGAACATGGCAGCTAGCAAGTTAGCCATGTCCATTTATATATACATCTACGTCTATGGTTGTACCTGAACAGGTAAAAGTGTCTTGCAGCACAGTGGCACCCCTGGTGGTGATCTGGTGGAAGGGGAAGTGGAGTTGCAGTAAACAGCCCAGCCTCAGAGTTACTACCCCAGAGTCCTGGCTCTGGTCCGGGTCCAAGTCCGGGTCCAGCTCCTTCAGCTATGGCACCGACACAGAGGGTTTTTTACAGAGCAGTGACAAACAAAGGCCTGGGAGATCATTCATGGATCTGTTCAAATAACTGGAGGTTCCTGCTACTTAGAGCAAGAGAGTCTCGAGTTGGACAAGAGGCCGCTCATTGGTACTACAAAAAAATCCCTCCTCCCCAGAAAGGATTTTTCTCATATAGTGCAATGTAATCACAAACTGCTTGTGTTTGACTGACAGGGGCTGACAGGGGCTGACAGGGGCTGACAGGGGCTGACAGGGGCTGACAGGGCACCTATAACTTTCACAAATGTCAAATTTTGTCGTAATTTTTACCCATATCAGATCATAAATGTTTTCTCAGTGTGTTGTCTTAAAAAAGTCTTTTTAATCATTAGCTTTGGCTACGCTCTATGTCCCCTCTAGTTAAGCTCAAGCTCTGATTGAGCATTCCCCTGGTACGACCTGAACGAGCATGTGAGTGATGTGAACAAGCCCGACTGTCATGAACGAGCCGCAGGTTTAGAACATGGTTCAGAAGCTCCTGGAAGCACAAACATTATCATTTATAATTTGTCATTTATTTATTATTCCCTTGCCTCCTTCACAGCCGCTCCACTTGTTCTCATCGCTTTATGGGGGGTTGATCAATTGCGCATGGTCCATGGGCAGGACTGGATATACCTAGCCGCTAAAGACTAAACTAGTGACATGCGCCATGGAGCACGGCCCATTGACTTTAATGGGTGGCCATGTTTAGGCCCTGGGGCTTGACCTCACTGATCAAATGTAAAACAATGCAGTTTCATGGTGGCACTAATAAACCATCCCCCATTAAACTCAAGAAGTCTGAACTCAAGCGTAGTGCTGTACACAGGGAAGAAGGGACCTCTAAAGGGGACCTCTAAAGGGGACCTCCAAAGGGGACCTCACAGTGGGGGTATTAAAGGGTTAGGGAGAGGGACGAGAGGCTGGTTTGGGAAAGGGTCAAGCGGACAGGGGCAGCACTGACAGGGTTAAAACATAAAGTGCCTCACAGTGATGATGTGAGAGGTCCAGCCCGTTGAATCCTAGGAGGTGATTGGCCAGATTCAGACAGTGGGCGTGGCTTAGAGGCGTGCTATGAGACAGGAAGTGAGGCATCTTCTTCGAGCTCAGGCGAACCTGAAAAAAAAAACAGGACAGAAGGGCATCTGACACAATCTGATACATGGAGAGGGCAGATGACACAATCTGAACACACGGGGAGGGCATCTGACCTTGAGCGGCCGGTCCTGGAGCAGGCTGTGGGAGGGCATCTGGAGCAGGGCCTTTCCGGTCGGTCTCTCTCTGAGCTCGGGCCGCGTGACCAGATGAAAAAACTTGACCAGAGCCGACAAGAACCCAGGAGACGTAGGAGAGAGGTTTGAGGAGGTACAGAGGCCCAAGGAGGAGAAGAGGGAGGAGAGGGAGGCCTGTCGGGATAGAGAGAGAGAAAGGGCGTTAGAAAGGAGGAGAGGAAGAGAGAGGAGGTACGAGGCCCAAAGAGGAGAAGAGGGAAAGAGGGGTAGGCCTGTTGGAGAGTGGGGGTTAAAGGAGGAGAGAGGAAGAGCGAGGAGGAGAAGACGATAAATGTTCTTCATGTTCTAGTTCTCACCAGCAGGACATGTTCAGGTTGAGAGGCCTCCAGGTTCCAAACAAACAGAGTTTTACTGTTCTCCACTGGAACCACAAACTCCACCACCTCTGCCTCCATCTGCTCCATCAGCTACATCTGCTCCTGAAAGAGAGGAGACAGGGTTCAGAGAGGAGGAGGAGAGTGGATGAGAGGAGAGGAGAGGGGAGGAGGAAAGAGGAGGAGGAGAGTGGAGAAGAGAGGAGGAGAGAGGAAGAGGAAAGAGGAGGAGAGAGGAGGAGAGAAGAGCAAAGAGGAGCAGAGGGGGATCAGAGAAGAGAAACAGAGACAAACTATGCCTTGAATCAAACAGATTTCCACCTTGTCCTCCTGTGTCCTACGCAGTGTCCTCACGTGAAGTTTAAAACGTTTTTAACTCACATATAAGTGTACGCTTTCTTCCTCAGACTCGTTTGTTTACGTTATTTTAACAGATTCATGGATGAATGTTTACGCACCGGCCACTTCTGTGTTTGTTTCCCGCTGTTCCGGGTATGGGGGCGTGGCCTGGGCTGAGAGCCAATCGGACGAGAGTTTGAGGTGATTGGCAGGGCGCACAGCTGGTTTGACTTTGAGTTTTATTCTTTTTAGAAACGTGGGAAGTTTTTAATCTTATTTTATTCCAGGGGCTAAACTGTGCCCGCTCCCTCATTGTAACAACAAGTACTTCTGTAATACACGTGTAAATAACAGTCTATAACCCCGCCCCTCATGCCCCGCCCCCTCGTCCCTCCGCGCTCGTGTCACTGCGTCACTTTTCTTGATGAACAGTGACACGCCCTCATGTTTTTGTCTTTTTATTTTGACTACTTTCAACATTTTATAAACACACAAAAGACATCAAGATATATGGAATTATGTAGGAAAGAAAAGTTAAATAACTCAACTAAATATAAGGGCGAATACTTTGAGGATTTGAATATAAAAGATTTTAAAAAAATAGTAGCGTTCTTTAACGTTTTTTCTTTACTACATAACTCCATTAATCTTCATATAAATGTTCTTCTATGAGTTTATAAAATGTATAAAGTAATAATAAAATAAAAACACTGACTCAGGTGTCCAAACTTTTGACTGTGCGTGATTTCAAACTCCGTCACCTGTCACACCCCTAACCTGTCACACCCTTCACTTGTCACATCCGTCACCTGTCACACCCTTTACCTGTCACATCCGTCACCTGTCACACCCTTTACCTGTCACATCCGTCACCTGTCACAACCTTCAATTGTCAGATTGTGTGTGCTCCTGTTACAACATTCACCTGTCATGCCCCTCACCTGCCACACCCTTCACCTGCCACGTCCCTCACCTCTCAGACCCTTCACCTGTCAAACTGCTCACCTGTCACACCCTTCACCTGCCACGCCCCTCACCTGTCAGACCCATCACCTGTCACACTGCTCACCTGTCACACCCTTCACCTGCCACGCCCCTCACCTGTCAGACCCATCACCTGTCACACTGCTCACCTGTCATATTCACTAATATGATTTGAAACTTTGTGAAAATGGGCTTCAGACAAAAGTTGATAATTTTTTCATTTGTAAAAGTAAACATTTAAATATGCAAAAGTAAACATTAAATATGCATTCCTCCTCATTGTAAAAAATAAACATTTAAATATTCAGTGCCTCCTCAAACAGTGCCACCTGCTGCACAGGTTGTAAACCTTTGTACACACATTAAAATATTTTAACATTTTAAAAACCTTATTCACTTTAAATACATATTTATAACAAGACGAGAGGAGCAGAGGGTCAGAGGAGCAGAGAAGGAGATGGTCAGACAGGCAGAGGAGCAGAGGAGGACAGGGTCAGAGGAGGAGAGGGAGCAGAGGGTCAGAGAAGCAGAGAAGCAAAGGAGGAGAGAGCAGCAGAGGAGGGGGTCAGAGGAGTAGAAGAGGAGAGGGTCAGAGGAGCAGAAGAGGAGCAGAGAAGGACAGGGGCAGAGGAGGAGAGGAGCAGAGGGTCAGAGGAGCAGAGAAGGAGAGAAGCAGAGAGTCACAGGAGAGGGTCAGAGGAGCAGCAGAGTGGGTCAGCAGAGAGGGTCAGAGGAGCAGAGGAGGAGGGGAAGCACTCCCTTCTGGAGTATGTCTATGGTCTTTTCACATTGCTGCGCCCCCAGCTGGTCACAACGGGAGCAGCTCAAATGAGGCTTAGAACAGAAGCAGAAATCTGATCTGAAAAACTGAGGCTGAGAAAACCTGGTGTTGGTTTAGACCAGGTTTAGACCAGGTTCGGTCCTGGTTCAGTTCTTGCTGTAGTTACACATTGGGCCTGATAGCAGCGTAGTTCTTGATGACTCCGGAGAATCGGATGATCCGGATCTCAGGATTCCGAGGTTTAAAATCCTGCCACAGATACTCAGGAGACAGGACCTTCGAAGGTTTGTTCTCCCAGAAATATCTGGGGGGGAAAAAATTGTAATATTTATTATATAAAATAAACAAATATATGATATACACATACATACATACATACATACATACATACATACATACATACATACACACACATACACACACGACTCTCCTCCCTCTCACCTGTTCAGGTAGCTCTCCTCCTCCTCCCTCTCACCTGTTCAGCTAGCTCTCCCTCTCCTCTCTCTTACCTGTTCAGGTAGCTCTCCTCCTCCTCCCTCTCACCTGTTCAGGTGGCTCTCCCCCTCCTCCCTCTTACCTGTTCAGGTGGCTCTCCCCCTCCTCCCTCTCACCTGTTCAGGTGGCTCTCCCCCTCCTCCCTCTCACCTGTTCAGGTGGCTCTCCTCCTGCCAGGCGGCCTCCACTCCCTCCTTCTCATCGTCTCTGTAGTTCTTGGAGCAGGTCTGGGTTAAGGCCAGGACTTGGTCCACACTTCCCCCAAATGCGCCACCGCAGTAATAAAAGTCTCCATCAGAGGGTGCCATGTAGGCCCTGGACTTGGTCCGCCGCTCGAACGGGAACCGGCTCCGCGGGTTGCCATAGTAACCTGCAGAGCCGGGTCAAAGGTCAGGGTTTGGTCTGAAGAGCCCCAGACTAGAATGAGTTTAGTCCTGGTTAATTCCCGGTTTAGCCCGGGTTCAGTCCTAGTCCTGGTCCTGGTTTAGTCCCGTTTAAGTCCTAGTTCAGTCCTAGTCCTGGTCCATACCTGGGTGCACCACAGCCACCAGCTCGCCCAGGCTCTCCGAGCCCCAGCGTCCGTGGAACTTGGAGTCAACATCCAAACAGAAAATGAAGTGTGTCGAATCGCTCAGCTCCAAGAGCAGAGTGTGCACCATCTCCATCCTACGAGCTGAGATCTCCTGCCAACGCTGAGAAGATTGGACCACACGCACCGAGACCTGAACCAGACCAGAGACCAGAGTTAGACCAGGACCAAACCAGAGACCAGAAACTAGAAACCAGAGACCAGGCCAAAGACCAGGGTTAGACCAGACCAGAGACCAGACCAGACCAGAGACCAGGGTTAGACCAGGACCAGAGACCAGACCAGAGACCAGGGTTAGACATGGACCAGAGACCAGACCAGGCCAGAGACCAGAGACCAGGGTTAGACATGGATCAGAGACCAGACCAGACCAGAGACCAGGGTTAGACCAGGACCAGACACCAGAGATGACAGATTAGAGACCACACAAGAAACCAGACCAGACCAGAGACAATAGACCAGAGACCAGGGTTAGACCAGTACCAGACCAGAGACTAGGTCAGAGACCAGAACAGAGTCTAGACCAGAGAATAGACCAGAGATCAGAACAGTCATCAGAGACCAGACCGGAGACCAGACCAGAGACCAGACAACAGACACCAGGGACCAAACCAGAGACCGACCAGAGACTAGAGACCAGACAACAGACACAAGTTACCAGAAACCAGGCCAGAGACAAGACCAGAGAAAAAGCCAAAGACCAGACCAGAGACCAGACCACAGATCAGAAACCAGACTAGAGATCAGGACTAAACTAGGACCATAGTTTAGTCACGTGTTTAGAGTGTGGGGGGGTTGGTCTCAACAGTGAGATCAGGACAAAGTTCAAACTTAGGACCAAAGAAGAGTCAAGACCGAGATAAACCTGTCTGATATTCTGTAGTTGGTCAGAGTGAGAGCCCCTCTCATTGCGCCTGCAACAATCTCTGTGCCCCACATTAAACAGGAGACGAGCTTAAAACCCATCTCTGACAGAGCGATGGCCAACCTACTTTTCCGGAGTACTGAAGAGAGCAACACTGTATAAAGTATAGTCCTAGTTTAGACCTGTTTTAGACCCGTTTTAGTCCTGTTTTAGTCCTGGTTCAGACCTGGTTTAGACCTGTTTTAGTCCTGTTTTCGTCCTGGTTCAGACCTGGTTTAGGCCTTGTTTAGTCCTGGTTTAGTCCTGTTTTAGTCCTGTTTTAGTCCTGTTTTAGTCCTGTTTTAGTCCTGTTTTAGTCCTGTTTTAGTCCTGTTTAAGTCCTGCTATAGTCCTGGTTCAGGCCTGGTTTAGACCTGGTTTAGACCTGGTTTAGACCTGGTTTAGACCTGGTTTAGTCCTGGTTTAGTCCTGGTTTAGTCCTGGTTTAGTACTGTTATTATCCTGGTTTAGTCCTGGTTTGTGGTACCTTTCGTCCCGGGGCCAGTTGGACTTTAGGGACGTCGTTGGGGCGATCGGTGAAAACATAAATGTGAACGTTAAAACCAATGAAGAAAAACTGCTCTGAGGTCTTGAGGAAGTCCTTCAGGAACTGCACATACCTGAAGAGAATAAGAGAAGGAGGAGAGGAGGTGAGGAGGAGGAGAGAGGAAGTGAGAGAAGGGTGGAGAGAGCAGAAAAGGAGGAGGTGATGAGGAGAGGAGGAGGAGAGAGAAGGTGAGAAGAGGGAGGCAAAGAGGAGGTGAGAGGAGGAGAAGAAGCATGTCTATCCCGAAGAGAGGGGAGGAGAGAGGATGTGATGGGAGGTAAGGAGAGAGGAGGTGAGGGATTGAGGAGAGGAGGTGAGGGGAGAAGAAGCATGTCTGTCCTGAGGTAAGGGGAGGAGAGAGGACGTGATGGGAGGTAAGGAAAGAAGAGGTAAGGAGAAGAGGAGGAGGAAAGAGGAGGTGAGGAGGAGAGAGGGGAGGAGAAGAAGAGGAGGCGAGAGGAGAAGTAGAGGAGGTGAGGGGAGGTGAGGAGAGAGGACGTGATGGGAGGTAAGGAAAGAGGAGAAGAGAGGAGAAGAAGAGGAGGAGGAAAGGAGGTGGGGAGAAGATGAGGGGGGAGAAAGGAGGTGAGGAGAAGAAAGAGGAGGGGAGAAAGGAGATGAGGAGAGAGAGGAGAGAGGAAGTGAGGATAAAAAGAGGAAGAGAAGAAAGAGAAGAAGAATAGGAGACAATAGAAGAGGAGAGGGGAGGTAAGGGAGGTAAATGGGAAAAGGAGGTGAGGAGATGTAGAGGATTCGGGGTGCAGATATAGTGTATAGTTAGAGGTTAAAGGTCACAAGTGTTATAGGCGCTAGAAACAGTGGTCATGTGAGTGATGCATAGGTCAGAGGGTTTGAGAGGTTAGGTCAAAGGTCATGTGACTGACTTCCCGACAGCGAACACGGTGGCAGCGATGGTGAGGTTCTGGGGTTTAAAGATGGCGTCCATCAGAACAGGGTCAAAGGTCGACTCCCAGACGATGGGGGCGAGCCAGGGCGTTACTGTGACGACGTCTGTGCGTCTGAAATCAAAACAACATCCGCTGTCACGGGTAACTTTTAAGTGCATTTGTCCCGTGTTCTATGGTCACGTGTGTAACTTTTATGTGCATTTGTCCCGTGTTCTATGGTCACGTGTGTAACTTTTAAGTGCATTTGTCCCGTGTTCTATGGTCACGTGTGTAACTTTTAAGTGCATTTGTCCCGTGTTCTATGGTCACGTGTGTAACTTTTAAGTGCATTTGTCCCGTGTTCTATGGTCACGTGTGTAGCATTTATCAATAAAACTCTTTATATTCAGTCAGTTTGATCCGACAATCTCAAATATGAACTTTGTCCAAACGACGTTACTAGAGCGACTTCAGCACTTGTATCTGGGTATGCGCAGTGTGAACAATGGGACAAATGGGGCAAAGACCTCTGACCTCTGACCCTCACCCTTTCGTGATGTCCGGCTGTGCATACTCCTTTCTGAAACACACACACGAGCTTCATGGTTTTGGGACAGACTTCATCCAAATGAGTTAAACATCTCAAAAGTTAAATTCTAACCGGTGCAGGAGGTGGGGCAGGTGCAGCAGGTGGGGCAGGTGGGGAAGGTGTGGTGGTTGTGGCAGGAGCAGCTGTGGGCTGATCAGAGCCTCGAAACTGAAACACAAAACATTGTGGTTTTAAAGCCTCAGTACGGAACTTTTTATGTCATTTTGAACGTATTGGGTCTTGCATCTTTATTTTGTCATTATTTTGTTGTATTATATTTGTTTATTTATCTTGTGAACATCATAATGTACTGAAAACATGATGTAATGAGCAAAATATTCACTTCATATATTTATAGAGAATTGTCTTGCGTGAGCATGGGTGACGTAGGCTTGTGGGTGGAGCCTTGTACAGGCTCGTACTGCATAATGCTCATAAACATGGATGACAAAAGATACAGAAGAAACAGCTCCTCTTCAATCCAGTGTGTTCCTCCAGTAGAGTTCCACTGAAGTTCCTCTGGGGTCAATTTGACCGCAATTTGTTTCTCTTATAACTCAGCCATAAAATAATATTTTTTTAATAATTTGGGCTCCATTTATAACCTGACTTCAGACTGACGCACTTAAAACAATTTTTTTTTTTATTTTGGCTCAAGGCCATGTTTTAGTTAAAAAAAATGTTATCAGTGCATCAGTCTGAAATCTGAAGCTAAAAATAGAGCCCAAACTTATACAACTATGGTATAAGATGGTGAAGGCTACAGGTGTTGCAAGTATGCGTTTAGCAAAGAGGTGGAGAAGGCTAAAGCAAAGTACAATACACGTCTGGAGCAGCATTTCTCCACCAACGACTCTGCTTCTGTCTGGAGAGGGCTTAGGCAAATCACCTACTACAGGCCCAAAGCCCCTCCTGCTGTGGACAACAAACAACTAGCAGAAAAGTTAAACAGCTTTTATGTGAGGTTTGAAGTCTCACCCCCCCCAAACTTTAACACCTCCCTGGAGTTATGTCACGTCCCAGCCTGCTTCAAGCTGTCCACCATCGTCCCCATTCCCAAGAAGCCCAGGATCACTGGACTTAATCACTACAGGCCTGTGGCGCTGATGTCCGTAGTCATGAAGTCATTTGAGCGCCTGGTCCTGCACCACCTCAAGTCCTTCACCTCCCCCCTCCTGGACCCTCTGCAGTTTGCCTACAGAGCCAATCGGTCTGTAGATGACACCATTAACCTGGCCCTTCACTTCATCCTCCAGCATCTGGACTCCCTGGGAACCTACGCCAGGATCCTGTTTGTGGACTTCAGCTCTGCGTTCAACACCATCCTCCCTGCTCTTCTCCAGGACAAGCTCGCTCAGCTCAACGTGCCTGACTCCACCTGCAGGTGGATCACTGACTTCCTGACAGATAGGAGACAGCACGTGGGACTGGGGAAAAATGTCTCGGACACTCGGACTATCAGCACAGGAACTCCACAGGGCTGTGTACTTTCTCCCCTGCTCTTCTCCCCGTACACCAACTGCTGTACCTCCAGCCACGACTCCGTCAAACTGGTTAAGTTTGCGGATGACACCACCCTCATCGGACTCAACTCGGACGGCGATGAGTCTGCCTACAGGAGGGAGGTGGACCGGCTGCTCCTGGTGCAGCAGCAACAACCTGGAGTTTAACGCCCAGAAGACAGTGGAGATGATTGTGGACTTCAGGAAAGTCACAGCCCCCCTGCCTCCCCTGCCTCCCCTCACCCTGACGGACTCCCCCATCACCACTGTGGACTCTTTCCGCTTCCTGGGCACCTGCATCACCCAGGATCTCAAGTGGGAGCCAACCATCAGCTCCCTCATCAAGAAAGCCCAGCAGAGGGTGTTCTACCTGCGGCCCAGATGATGGTGCAGATTTACACGGCCATCATTGAGTCCATCCTCACCTCCTCCATCACTGTGTGGTTCGCTGGGGCCAGGGACAGACAGAGACTGCAGCACGTTGCAGCTGACACTTCTCACCCTGGACATGGACTATTTGAGCCACTTCCCTGTGGCAGGAGGCTACGGTCCATTGGGACCAGAACCTCTTGTCATAAGAACAGTTTCTTCCCCTCTGCCGTTTGTCTCATGAACACTTTATAATATTTGCACAAAACTGGACACTTCATAATACTGGTCACTTTAATAAGTCATGTTTGCACTGTTGTTCTGATGCCGCTGTTGTATATATTTTCCACCTGTAAGTACTGTATTTTATTTTTTTTAAGCATATATTTTTTATAACTTGTCCTTATTTGTATTTGTATTTATTCAGTGTTTTATGTTGCACTTTATCTGTGAACTGTGTTCACAAACGATGGCACTAAAAGTGTTCTGATTCTGATTTTATGGTTTATTGATTAGTTATTGACCTGAGGAAGACGCACACACATTTTTGTTCATACAATCCTTATTATACAATGAAAATTTTTCAAATTTTCACTATTGATAAAAATCATCAAAATTAAAAACTGGACCAATTTTCACACCATTTAATGAAGAAATGACAGAGATCTGTTGTGACTGAGTTGGTTTTGGGTCAGAAATTACTCCAGGACGACACAAGGGTCAAACAATGAGCCTCAGAAAAAAGCCAAAGTCACAAACTGACTTAAACTGGCAGAGTGGTTAGCCCAGTGTGTGGCAGAGTGGTTAGCCTGGGTCTAGGTCTGATGAAGCACCTGTCAACAGGGCTTTTGCAGGTTTGTTGATTTTACAGTGATTCATTGTATTAAGGGACAAGACTGGATTAAACGTTAATGTCCCAGGCTCAACTCATGTCCGGGTTCAGTCCTAGTTCAGTCCTGGTTTAGCCATTGTTGAGTCATGGGTCTGGTGTGGTGAAGCAGTAATAGTATTTGAAATAGTTGTAGTGTTTGAAGTAGTAGTAGTAATAGTAGTGGTAGTAGCAGTAGTAGTAGTAACAGTAGTCGTAGCAGTAGTATTAGTAGCAGTAGTAGCAGTCGTAGTAGTATTCGTTGTAGTAGTAGTATTAGTAGCAGGAGTCTGTCTACCGTACGCTTGTCAGCACTTCTTTTAGATTTTTTTTTTTTCAGTTACAGAGAAAGGGGCCACAGTTTTTACATAGAAAGTGAATAGGAGCCATTTTGGCCTTTTGGCTCCATCACTGGCTCCAGTTCATTTTCTGTGGAAAAACTGTGTCCCCTCTCTGTATCTGCTGCTGTCAGGCTCATAATTTTGGTCTTAAAATGTTCGTATTAAACCAATCTACATGATCTGATGTGATCCAAGATGGCGCCACGTACGGTCGCCCTGGTGATTTGGTGCGCTGTGTGCTTTTTGTTTTTGTGTGTTTGTCCTGTGTCAGAGTGCTCTAACACCCATGAAGAGCTCTTATCCATCAGAACTACCAGTCCTGCTGATCTACTGCCAGTTTTTTTAGTGCCTGCAGTAGATTTTGTTCACTCTTTGGCCAAAAGATAAGATATACCTTTATTAGTCCCACAGTGGGGAAATTCCAGTATTGCACCGCACAGTTAAAGAACAGAAGGAAAATGGTACATGCAATAAAACAAGATAATAGATAAATAGTTTTAAATAATTTTTAAAATAGACTTAAAAAATAAACTAAAAATAGACTCTAATGTAACATCTCTGTAAAGTGACTTGAGTATTGCACATAGGTGTGGTTGAATGACACATGTTCAGTGTTCATTGTACAGTCTGACAGCAGCAGGAAGGCAAGACCTGCGAAACCTCTCCTTCACACAGCGAGGGTGAATCAGTCTGTCACTGAAACTGCTCTCCAGGGCAGACAGAGCGTCCTGCAGGGGGTGAGACTCATGGCCCAGCATAGAAATGACCTTAGCCAGGACCCTCCTGTCCCCCACCTCCTGCACTGATTCCAGAGCTGGACTTCTTGACCTTGTCCAGCTTCTTCCTTTCCCTCTCTGTGATGCTGCTGTTCCAGCAGACCACACCGTACAGGATGGCTGATGCCACTACAGAGTCATAGAAGGTCTTCAGGAGTAGCCCTCTCACTCCAAAAGACCTGAGTCTTCTCAGGAGATGGAGCCTGCTCTGGCCCTTCCTGTACAGTGCGTCTGTGTTGTGAGTCCAGTCCAGTTTGTTGTTCAGATGAACACCCAGGTACTTGTATGACTCCACTCTCTCAATGTCCCTTCCCTTAATGTTCACTGAGTGGGCAGTAGAGTGGCGTCTGCGGAAGTCCACCACCATCTCACTAAAGAGTGAGACGCCGAAGACAAGGAAAGCGGGCAGGGGCCTTGGTGCGCCTTCAGAGACGCGGTGCTCGCACGCCCTTACCTGGGATTTTCCTCTAACGTTCGCTCACTCAGCAACAAGACGAATGAAACTGGCGCTGCTGATGAGGAGAAACAAGGACTTTTCTTCCTCTTGCATCTTATGCTTCACGGAGACATGGCTCAACGAGCGTATCCCAGACTGCGCGCTTCACCTGGAGGGATTCCAGCTCCTCCGCGCAGACAGACAACGGGGACTCTCCGGGGGAAAGACGAAAGGTGGAGGTGTCACTTTACAACACCGGTCACTTTAATAAGCCATGTTTGCACTGTTATTCTGATGCTGCTGTTGTATATATTTTCTAAATGTAAGTATTTTATTTTATTTTTTAAGCATATCTTTTATATTTTACTTCGTGCATGCCCTTATCTGTATTTGTATTTAATCAGTGTGTTTTATGTTGCACTTTATCACTGAAGTAAGTTCTTAGTTTATGAACTGTGTTCACAAACGGTGTTAATAAAAATTATGATTATCTGATTATCTAGTTTTTTTCATTTCATTATTGTGTCCCTAAACCAGGATATGAACAAACCAGTTGGGCGCCTTCTTTCCACGAGGGCGCTCCTGTTAGCATTAGCAACTGCTTTAATTGATTGATCTGTTTTGTGTACTCTCCATCGGGTCCTCGAGGGTTCATGGGAGTATGCCCAACCAGTCCACATGTGTTTTGTGGATTTGGAGAAGGCATTTGACCGTGTCCCTCGTGGGGTCCTCTGGGGGGTGCTCGGGGAGTATGGGGTCCGGGGCTCTTTGCTGAGGGCTGTCCGGTCCCTGTATGACCGGAGCAGGGGCTGTGTTCATTGCCGGCAGTAAGTCAGACCTGTTCCCGGTGCATGTTGGACTCCGCCAGGGCTGCCCTTTGTCACCGGTTCTGTTCAATATATTTATGGACAGAATTTCTAGGCGCAGCCAGGGGCCGGAGGGTTTCTGGTTCGGGAACCACAGGATTTCATCTCTGCTGTTTGCGGATGATGTTGTCCTGATGGCTTCTTCAAGCCAGGACCTGCAGCAGGCACAGGGGAGGTTTGCAGCCGAGTGTGAAGCGGCTGGGATGAGAATCAGCTCCTCCAAATCTGAGGCCATGGTTCTCGACCGGAAAAAGGTGGTTTGCTCTCTCCGGGTGGGTGGTGAGTCTCTGCCCCAAGTGGAGGAGTTCAAGTATCTCGGGGTCTTGTTCACGAGTGAGGGAAGGATGGAGCGGGAGATTGACAGGCGGATCGGTGCAGCGTCTGCAGTGATGCGGTCGCTGTATCGGTCCGTTGTGGTAAAGAAGGAGCTGAGCCCAAAGGCAAAGCTCTCGATTTACCGGTCAATCTACGTTCCTACCCTCACCTATGGTCATGAGCTCTGGATAATGACCGAAAGGACAAGGTCGCGGATACAAGCAGCCGAAATGGGTTTCCTCCGCAGAGTGGCCGGGCGCACCCTTAGGGATAGGGTGAGGAGCTCAGTCACACGGGAGGAGCTCGGAGTAGAGCCGCTGCTCCTACACGTTGAGAGGAGCCAGCTGAGGTGGCTCGGGCATCTGCTCAGGATGCCTCCTGGACGCCTCCCTAGGGAGGTGTTCTGGGCATGTCCCACTGGTAGGAGGCCCCGGGGAAGACCCAGGACACGCTGGAGGGACTATGTCTCTCGGTTGGCCTGGGAACGCCTTGGGGTCCCACCGGAGGAGCTGGAGGACATGTCTTGGGTGAGGGAAGTTTGGGAGTCCCTGCTTAGACTGCTGCCCCCGCGACCCGGCTCCGGATAAGCAGAAGAAAATGGATGGATGGATGGATGTTTTGTGTTGATTTTTATATGAAGCACTTGGATCAGCTCAGGTCGTTTTAAATGTGCCATAGAAATACACCTGAATTGTATTGAGGGTGTTACTAAGCACTACCTTGAACCGCCTCGCTCCTGATCGACTTCATACTCAGATCTTATCAAGTCACAGCCCCATGTTTCCACCAGGTGTGACGCACTGGGGCATTAAAGGGTTAACAGCGGGGATCTACAGGACTAAACCAGAACTAAATCAGGTCTAAACTGGGACTAAACCAGGACTAGACCAGTGTACTTGAGGAGGACTGACCTGGTCTGGTCGCAGTTGGTCTGGAAGTAGATCTGGTACACGTACAGCAGCCTGAAACATAAAGGAAGGGCATCTGACATAATCTGACACAGACAAGGCATCTGAAAGACAGGGAGACATAATCTTGGACATATTTGACATGACATAGGACATAGGAGGTAGGACGTAGGAGGTAGGACGTAGGAGGTAGGACGTAGGAGGCAGGACATAGGAGGTAGAACGTAGGAGGTAGGGCACAGGAGGCTGTGTCTGTCTGAAGTTTACTGCTTACATAAAGATAAACCTGAGTACTATGGTACTACTACTACAGTACAACTACAGTTCTACTACACTACCACAGTACTACAGCACTATTACAGTACTACTACAGTACAACAGCACTACTACAGTACTACAGAAGTACTACAGTAGCACTACAGTATTACAGTACTACTAAACTACCACAGTACTACTACAGTACTCCTACTTCAGTACTACACTACTACACTATTACTATAATACTTCTATTACAGTACTACAGTACTTTTGCAGTACTTACACAAACATTTACATTAGAACTTCTCTAATACTTTGGGAGGAGTCCAGCTACGTTTTGAAACTCGATCACAATCCTCACTAGTCCAACCAGTCTGGACCAGGATCTAGACCAAAACCAAGACCAGGACCAGGATCAAGACCAAGACCAGGATCGAGACCAAGACCAGGACCAAGACCAAGACCAAGGCCAAGACCAGGACCAGGACCAGGATTAAAACCAGGACCAAAACTAGGACCAAGATCTAGACCAGGACCGAGACCAGGATCTAGACCAAGACCAGGACCAGGATCAAGACCAAGACCAGGATCGAGACCAAGACCAGGATCGAGACCAAGACCAGAACCAGGACCAGGACCAGGACTAAAACCAGGACCAAGATCTAGACCAGGACCGAGACCAGAATCTAGACCAAGACCAGGACCGAGTCCTGTTGCAGAGTGGTTGTCCTCTTCTCCCTCTCACCAACAGGTTGTGGGTTAGATTCCTGATCTCTGTGAGTGGAGTGTGCATGTTCTCCCGGAGTTAGGAAGTATGAGATAGGATGTAGGGGATAGGATGTAGGAGTTGGGATGTAGGAGATGGGATGTAGGAGATGGGATGTAGGAGGTAGGATTTAGGAGGTAGGATGTAGGAGGTAGGATGTAGGATGTAGGAGATAGGATGTAGGAGTTGGGATGTAGGAGATAGGATGTAGAAGATAGGATGTAGAAGATAGGATGTAGGAGGTAGGATGTAGGAGGTAGGATGTAGGAGATGGGATGTAGGAGATAGGATGTAGAAGATAGGATGTAGAAGACAGGATGTAGAAGATAGGATGTAGGAGATAGGATGTAGGAGGTAGGAGATAGGATGTAGGAGTTGGGATGTAGGAGATGGGATGTAGGAGATAGGATGTAGGAGTTGGGATGTAGGAGATAGGATGTAGGAGATGGGATGTAGGAGATGGGATGTAGGAGATGGGATGTAGGAGATAGGATGTAGGAGATAGGATGTAGGAGATGGGATGTAGGAGATGGGATGTAGGAGATAGAGTGTGCATGTTCTCCGTGTGTGACTGTGGCAGAGTGGTTATCTTGAGGTTGTGGTTACATTAGTGCATTGCAGTGGCAGTGTGATACTGACCCGATCAGCGTGGACAGCAGGACAACCACAAATACGGCTTTAGCGCTACAAGACTGCATCTCCATCAGCAGAACCGCATCTGGTCCAGGTCTGGTCCTGATTCAGTCCTGGTTTAATCTGAGGTTTTCTCTAAAAAACTAAAAGGACAAAAGGATTCAGATGGGATAAAAGAGACACATTTTTCTGTCACTTTTGGACATTTCAGATCCCAGTGTGTCAGATGCCCCGAAATCTGCTCCTGTCGTTTTATTTTCATAACATTAGTCCTGGTGTAGTCCTGGTTTTAGTCCTGGTGTAGTCCTGGTGTAGTCCTGGTGTAGTCCTGGTTTTAGTCCTGGTGTAAGTCCTGGTTTAGTCCTGGTTTTAGTCCTGGTTTTAGTCCTGGTTTTAGTCCTGGTGTAGTCCTGGTTTTAGTCTTGGTGTAGTCCTGGTGTAGTCCTGGTGTAGTCCTGGTTTTAGTCTTGGTGTAGTCCTGGTGTAGTCCTGGTTTTAGTCCTGGTTTTAGTCCTGGTGTAGTCCTGGTTTTAGTCCTGGTGTAGTCCTGGTTTTAGTCCTGGTGTAGTCCTGGTGTAGTCCTGGTGTAGTCCTGGTGTAGTCCTGGTTTTAGTCCTGGTTTTAGTCCTGGTGTAGTCCTGGTGTAGTCCTGGTTTTAGTCCTGGTGTAGTCCTGGGTGTAGTCCTGGTGTAGTCCTGGTGTAGTCCTGGTGTAGTCCTGGTTTTAGTCCTGGTTTTAGTCCTGGTGTAGTCCTGGTGTAGTCCTGGTTTTAGTCCTGGTGTAGTCCTGGTGTAGTCCTGGTGTAGTCCTGGTGTAGTCCTGGTCTCTGTGTTGTTGGGAGTTCTCTCTGGACTTTAGACCTGAGTTAGACCCTGAAGAGGATCACCCCCTCCAAAAAAAAATCATTTTAGTTGAAGTTAGATTAATCCATAACTGGACCACGTCTAGATCAGGACTAGATCAGGACTAGATCAGGACTAGACCAGGACTAGACCGAGACTAGATCAGGACTAGACCTGGTTTAATCCTGGTTTAGAGCTGCTTTAGACCTGGTTTAGTCCTGGTTTAGACCTGGTTTAGTCCTGGTTTAGTCTTGTTTTAGTCCTGGTTTAGACTTGTTTTAGTCCTGGTTTAGACCTGGTTTATTCCTGGTTTGGACCTGGTTTAGTCCTGGTTTAGACCTGGTTTAGTCCTGGTTTAGACTTATTTTAATCCTGGTTTAGACCTGGTTTAGTCCTGGTTTAGACCTGGTTTAGACCTGGTTTAGCCTCCTGAGACCCGAGCTCTCACATGAGATACTTTATTAATTTCTGTTTGTTATTTGGGCTGACTGGGACCAGATGAGTCTAAATACAAAGAATTATCTTTTTACATTATGTAGTTTCTGAGAAGAAATATGTAAATCAAATGTCCTCATATGTGGACATTTTCATCATTTTAATAAAACATTTGAATAATGATTTGCAAAAACTATTTATTAAGACCCTGAACACAGCAACATTTGTCCTGAATGTAAAAACAAAATGTGAAACAACAATTGTGCCTCTTGGAACAATGTGTCTCGTGTGAAGAGCTGCTGACAGCAGCAGGAAGAAAAGTTTTAAAAATTAAAATAAAATATTCTAAACATTCTAAACTGTTAAAAAATGAATATATATAATATATATTTGCATTGTTGTTGTTCTTGTATGCTGTAATTCTTCTTCTAAAAATTTACATTGTGGCCTAGACAACCCAAAATGTTGTCCACAAATGAGGACGCCAGGTCTAAGGAGGTTAGACCTGGTGTAGTCCTGGTGTAGTCCTGGTGTAGTCCTGGTTTTAGTCCTGGTGTAGTCCTGGTTTTAGTCCTGGTTTAGACTTGGTTTAGTCCTGGTTTAGTCCTGGTTTAGTCCTGGTTTAGACCTGGTTTAGTCCTGGTTTAGATCTGGTTTAGTCCTGGTTTAGTCCTGGTTTAGTTCTGGTTTAGTCCTGGTTTAGACCTGGTTTAGTTATGGTTTAGTCCTGGTTTAGACTTGGTTTAGTCCTGGTTTAGACTTGGTTTAGTCCTGGTTTAGACCTGGTTTAGTCCTGGTTTAGACCTGGTTTAGTCCTGGTTTAGTCCTGGTTTAGACCTGGTTTAGTCCTGGTTTAGACCTGGTTTAGTCCTGGTTTAGTCCTGGTTTAGACCTGGTTTAGTCCTGGTTTAGTCCTGGTTCAGTCCTGGTTTAGTCCTGGTTTAGTCCTGGTTTAGTCCTGGTTTAGTCCTGGTTTAGTCCTGGTTTAGTCCTGGTTTAGACTTGGTTTAGTCCTGGTTTAGTCCTGGTTTAGTCCTGGTTCACATAACCGCAGCATTTGAACTTTAGCGGTTCTAAACTTCGCAGGTTTTTGTTTCTCCACCTGGTTTTCTATTTTACTTTTTTACGTTCATCTCGCGTCCTTCGCAGCCTCCTCGCTCCTTCCTCTTCGTTTCTCGCCTCCTTTCTCCTAGTTCCTACCTCCTCGCCACCTTTTTCCTAACTCCTACCTCTTTGCCTCCTAACCCGCTTTCTCCTTTCCACAAACCGGACCGAACCGGGCTAAACCTGGACTAAATCTGGACCAAACATGGACTAAACTTGGACTAAACTTAAGTCTTGAGCGAACCAAAGCCGTGCCCTCACATACACGCGCTCCGGAGAATACCCAGAGGAAACATGAGGAAAACAACAACAGCAGCGCGAGAGACAGACCCGGAGCAAGACCAGAACTGGATCTTTCTGAACCAGGACTGGGGTCTGGACCAGGACTGGGGTCTGGACTCACCTGAGAAGCGCGAGGAGAGTCCGTTAAGCTCCGGAAGCGCAGTGGGCTGGGCTCGGGCTGATCCAGACTTTATCTCACACAGCCCCGCCTCTTTTCCAGGTACACTCTTTAATATTCATAACAGTCCGCAGAATAAGCAAATAACAAAGGCTCGTGCGCATTAAACAGAGGCACGCGCCATAGACTCACATCCGGTGTGTCTGTACAAAAGCCGGGTCTAAACCAGGTCTAAACCAGGTCCAAACCAGGTCTAAACCAGGTCTAAACCAGGTCTAAACCAGGTCTAAACCAGGTCTAAACCAGGACTAAACCAGGACTAAACCAGGTCCAAACCAGGTCTAAACCAGGTCTAAACCAGGTCCAAACCAGGTCTAAATCAGGTCTAAACCAGGACTAAACCAGGTCTAAACCAGGTCTAAATCAGGTCTAAACCAGGACTAAACCAGGTCTAAACCAGGTCTAAACCAGGTCTAAACCAGGTCTAATTATTCTTATTTAAATGACTTTTTATTTTTATTCTTAATTCTATCCTGTGGTTGTGGCATCTGTTAACTAAGAGAATTTCCCTTCGGGGATCAATAAAAGTGATTCTGATTCTGATTCTGATTCTGATAAACCAGGTCCAAACCAGGTCTAAATCAGGTCTAAACCAGGACTAAACCAGGTCTAAACCAGGTCTAAACCAGGTCTAAACCAGGACTAAACCAGGTCTAAACCAGGACTAAACCAGGTCCAAAGCAGGTCCAAACCAGGTCTAAACCAGGTCTAAACCAGGTCTAAACCAGGTCTAAACCAGGACTAAACCAGGTCTAAACGAGGTCTAAAGCAGGACTAAACCAGGTCTAAACCAGGTCTAAACCAGGACTAAACCAGGTCTAAACCAGGTCCAAACCAGGTCCAAACCAGGTCCAAACCAGGTCTAAACCAGGTCTAAACCAGGTCTAAAGCAGGACTAAACCAGGTCTAAACCAGGTCTAAACCAGGTCTAAACCAGGACCAAACCAGGTCTAAACCAGGACTAAACCTGGTCTAAACCAGGTCTAAACCAGGTCTAAACCAGGTCTAAACCAGGTCTAAACCAGGTCTAAACCAGGACCAAACCAGGACCAAACCAGGTCTCAACCAGGTCTAAACCAGGTCTAAACCAGGTCTAAAGCAAGACTAAACCAGGTCTAAACCAGGTCTAAACCAGGACCAAACCAGGACTAAACCAGGTCTCAACCAGGTCTAAACCAGGTCTAAACCAGGTCTAAAGCAGGACTAAACAAGGTCTAAACCAGGTCTAAACCAGGTCTAAACCAGGTCTAAACCAGGACTAAACCAGGTCTCAACCAGGACTAAACCTGGTCTAAACCAGGTCTAAACCAGGTCTAATCGTCGTCTAATCTACTGGAGACTAATGCATGGATAAGTCTCTCTAAGTCTGGTTTTGACAGTATACTGTCGTGGAAAAAATCTAAATGGAAAGTAATTCATTTGTGACTCCTGGTGAATTATGTAATACAAAAAAGGTTTATTCTTTGTTACAGCAGATACAGACAGGACAGGGCCCAGACCTGCCCTGGACACAGACTGGGAGCCTTCTGGTGTCCCCGACTCTGATCTAACAGGATCAAGACTGAGACTCCGCCTGCATCAGCGTTCAGGCGGATGTCATTTGTCTCCTTGATAAGAGCCTCAGTCTCAGAGCTGTGGTGGGTCTAAACCTGACTGGAAAACATCAAAGGAGTTGTTAATTTGGAGAAAGTTAATAAGCTGTCTGTAAACAACTTTTTAAAGGACTTTGCCTAAAACGGCAGATTTGAGATGGGTTTGGGAATTGTTCAATATTGTGACATCAACTATTCTTTAGGAGACGTTTGATAATTATAGTTTTCAAAGCTCTTGGGAATGTTCCAGATTGAAGTGACATGTTAACTGTGCGAGCGAGTGGTGATAGTAAACTGCTGAACACAGACTTTAGAAATCTAGTGGGTAACTCATGGAGGCAGCTATGGACAAAAATGGAAATTGGCCCCAATCTTCATGTCTGACACTAAACATTAATAAACAGTTGGTATGTATTTTATCTAAGCCAACACAGTTAAAGACATGTACAGCATCTTAACAGAGTAAAAATAAATATAATAGAAACAAAGTGCCAAGGGTTTCATTTGGACCAGACCTTGTCTTTCAAAAGGCATATAAAAAGTGCACAACTCAATCCAATACAACATCTCTTCCCTAAGACACTTGCACAGTTTGACAGTAGAGGTCGCTTCCACATATTTCAATGCCATGATGATCCCACACGACTCACTGTGTGTCCTGCTGGTCTCAGGCCAATGAGGGTTCACATAAATCTCTCAGATCCATCTATAATCAGGCAATAAAGGCACTTCTTAAAAAAAAATAAACTTTATCACCACTGAAATATTCTAATTAAATACAAAACGCTCAGTTTTGACAGTTTAATTTTGTATTCAAATCTAAGAAACATCAAAATGATTAATAATGCAGATCCATCTTCTGTGTGATCCACTCACAAAAATTCCAAAAAGATCCTTGGCCTTAGCTCAATCAGCCCGTCTTTTCAAACCATCACACAGTGAAATTAGGGTCTGGTCTGGGTGTGGTCTGAGTCTGGTCTGGGGCTGGTCTCCGGTCTGGGTTACAACCCGAGACAACAGTGCACACCGACTCCTCCTCAGACTCCTCCTCAGACTCCTCCTCAGACTCCTCCTCAGACTCCTCCTCAGACTCCTCCTCAGACTCCTCCTCAGACTCCTCCTCAGACTCCTCCTGCAGATGCTAAACGACGTGTGATTAAAGATGATTCAATACATTTTTATACAGATGATCGTGTGAAGTGCAGTCGCACTAATGCAGACGAGTGAAGTCAGTCACACTGAAGGGCTGTTTCACCTGTCTGTGTGTTTCACCTGTCTGTGTGTTTCACCTGTCTGTGTGTTTCATCTGTCTGTGTGTTTCACCTGTCTGTGGGTTTCACCTGTCTGTGGGTTTCACCTGTCTGTGGGTTTCACCTGTCTGTGGGTTTCACCTGTCTGTAGGTTTCATCTGTCTGTGGGTTTCACCTGTCTGTGGGTTTCATCTGTCTGTGGGTTTCACCTGTCTGTGGGTTTCATCTGTCTGTGGGTTTCATCTGTCTGTGTGGGGTTTCACCTGTCTGTGGGTTTCACCTGTCTGTGGGTTTCACCTGTCTGTGGGTTTCACCTGTCTGTGGGTTTCACCTGTCTGTGGGTTTCATCTGTCTGTGGGTTTCACCTGTCTGTGGGTTTCATCTGTCTGTGGGTTTCACCTGTCTGTGGGTTTCATCTGTCTGTGGGTTTCATCTGTCTGTGGGTTTCATCTGTCTGTGGGTTTCACCTGTCTGTGGGTTTCATCTGTCTGTGGGTTTCATCTGTCTGTGGGTTTCACCTGTCTGTGGGTTTCATCTGTCTGTGGGTTTCACCTGTCTGTGGGTTTCATCTGTCTGTGGGTTTCATCTGTCTGTGGGTTTCACCTGTCTGTGGGTTTCATCTGTCTGTGGGTTTCACCTGTCTGTGGGTTTCACCTGTCTGTGGGTTTCACCTGTCTGTGGGTTTCACCTGTCTGTGGGTTTCATCTGTCTGTGGGTTTCACCTGTCTGTGGGTTTCACCTGTCTGTGGGTTTCACCTGTCTGTCGCACATTTGAAAAACAAGATTCTTTTATTAACTCAGCCATTCATAAAGTTTCACAAATGGATTTTAAAGAAAAGTACAGGACTTGTGTCATTCGCTCCACAGAGCTGATCAGTCTTGAGCTTTAAACTTTTAATATTTTTTGTAAAGTTTACGGGGAATGTACTTCTGGAACCAGGGGGCGCTCTCTGAGGATCGCCATACTCACTCTACAGACATAGTCCTGGTTCAGTCCTAATCCAGTTCTCAAGGTCTGTGTAACACTGTGTTTTTTTTCCTCTGTGGTTTCTGTTTCTGTGTGGTTTTGTGTCTCTGTGGTTTTGTGTCTCTGTGGTTTTGTGTCTCTGTGGTTCTATGTCTCTGTGGTTCTATGTCTCTGTGGTTCTGTGTCTCTGTGGTTCTGTGTCTCTGTGGTTCTATGTCTCTGTGTTTTTGTCTCTCTGGTTCTATGTCTCTGTGGTTTTGTGTCTCTGTGGTTTTATGTCTCTGTGGTTCTTTTTCTCTGTGGTTCGGTGTCTCTGTGGTTCTATGTCTCTGTGGCTCTATGTCTCTGTGTCTCTGTGGTTCTATGTCTCTGTGGTTCTGCGTCTCTGTGGTTCTATGTCTCTGTGATTCTGTGTCTCTGTAGTTCTATGTCTCTGTGGTTCTATGTCTCTGTGGTTCTTGTTCTCTGGGGTTCTGTCTCTGTGGTTCTGTGTCTCTGTGGTTCTATGTCTCTGTGGTTCTTGTTCTCTGTGGTTCTGTGTCTCTGTGGTTCTATGTCTCTGTGGTTCTGTGTCTCTGTGGTTCTATGTCTCTGTGGCTCTATGTCTCTGTGGTTTTGTGTCTCTGTGGTTCTTGTTCTCTGGGGTTCTATGTCTCTGTGGCTCTATGCCTCTGTGGTTTTGTGTCTCTGTGGTTCTATGTCTCTGTGGTTCTGTGTCTCTGTGGTTCTATGTCTCTGTGGTTCTATGTCTCTGTGGTTCTTGTTCTCTGTGGTTTTATGTCTCTGTGATTTTGTGTCTCTGTGGTTTTATGTCTCTGTGGTTCTTTTTCTCTGTGGTTCTGTGTCTCTGTGGTTCTATGTCTCTGTGGTTCTTGTTCTCTGTGGTTTTATGTCTCTGTGGTTCTGTGTCTCTGTGGTTCTATGTCTCTGTGGTTCTTGTTCTCTGTGGTTTTATGTCTCTGTGGTTTTGTGTCTCTGTGGTTCTATGTCTCTGTGGTTTTGTGTCTCTGTGGTTCTGTGTCTCTGTGGTTCTATGTCTCTGTGGTTCTTGTTCTCTGTGGTTCTATGTCTCTGTGGTTCTTGTTCTCTGTGGTTTAATGTCTCTGTGGTTCTGTGTCTCTGTGGTTCTATGTCTCTGTGGTTCTTGTTCTCTGTGGTTTTATGTCTCTGTGGTTTTGTGTCTCTGTGGTTCTATGTCTCTGTGGTTTTGTGTCTCTGTGGTTCTGTGTCTCTGTGGTTCTATGTCTCTGTGGTTCTTGTTCTCTGTGGTTCTATGTCTCTGTGGTTCTTGTTCTCTGTGGTTTAATGTCTCTGTGGTTCTGTGTCTCTGTGGTTCTATGTCTCTGTGGTTCTTGTTCTCTGTGGTTTTATGTCTCTGTGGTTTTATGTCTCTGTGGTTCTATGTCTCTGTGGTTTTGTGTCTCTGTGGTTCTGTGTCTCTGTGGTTCTATGTCTCTGTGGTTCTATGTCTCTGTGATTCTTGTTCTCTGTGGTTTTATGTCTCTGTGGTTCTGTGTCTCTGTGGTTCTATGCCTCTGTGGTTCTTGTTCTCTGTGGTTCTATGTCTCTGTGGTTCTGTGTCTCTGTGGTTCTATGTCTCTGTGGTTCTGTGTCTCTCTGGTTCTATGTCTCTGTGGTTCTATGTCTCTGTGATTTTGTGTCTGTGGTTTTATGTCTCTGTGGTTCTTTTTCTCTGTGGTTGTGTCTCTGCGGTTCTATGTCTCTGTGGTTTTGTGTCTCTGTGGCTCTATGTCTCAGTGGTTCTATGTCTCTGTGGCTCTATGTCTCTGTGGTTTTGTGTCTCTGTTGTTCTATGTCTCTGTGGTTCTGTGGTTCTATGTCTCTGTGGTTCTTTTTCTCTGTGGTTCTGTGTCTCTGTGGTTCTTGTTCTCTGGGGTTCTATGTCTCTGTGGCTCTATGTCTCTGTGGTTTTGTGTCTCTGTGGTTCTGTGTCTCTGTGGTTCTATGTCTCTGTGGTTCTGTGTGGCCACATAACTTTTCTTAAAGTGACACAGCTCCACGTGTTGACTCGTTTGGTCACTGCCTTCAGCTGCACCTGCCTCAGTTCGCCGCCAGGTGCCGCCTCTGCGCCATGTGACGCACAGGTGAGAGGCGGAAGTGGCTGTGCGTCAGGTCTGTGCAGCTTTTGGAGAGCGGCGCTGGATCATGGCTCCCCCCGCGCTAAAGTCCAGGTAAACCGGGCCGAACCGAGCCACCCCGCGCCGCACCGCTCCGCACTGCACCGCACCGCGCACAGACCGCGTTTGGTGCGTTTGGTGCGCTTGGGCGCGTGTCTGACGCGGGATCGCGCGGTGTTTACACTGAGTTTTCCGCAGGTCCCTCCGCCCTCGCGTTTGGACCGTCTTCACTGCGGTCTGTTCCGAGGTCCTGTTGACCTGGTTTAGTCCTGGTTTAGTCCTGGTTTAGTTCTGGTTTAGTTCTGGTTTAGTCCTGGTTCAGACCCAGTTTAGACCCGGTTTGATCCCGGTTTTGTTCCGGTGGAGGCTTTGTAAAGTTAAAAAAATGAACCTGGTTTTGGTCTAAAGGTCGGCTCTGATTGGTTTATGGCGTCACGTGACTGGGCCATAAAAACATTTGTATTTGAATGTTTTAACTTCAGATGATTCATGTTTAAAATGAGTTTAAGTTCTGTCTGTGACTGTATCCTGAGTCTTTTCTCCGTATTTTTATAAGAAAGTCTACAAGTGTTTGGGTTGTTCCCCCCCCCACTGATTATTTCTACCAGTGATGGAAGGGCATCTGACACACAGGGATACAGGAGAATGGAAGGGCATCTGACACACAGGGATACAGGAGAATGGAAGGGCATCTGACACTTAATTGTTGTAGTCCTTGGTTGAGTCCTGGTTGAGTCCTGGTTCAGTCCTGGTTCAGTCCCAGTTTAGTCCTGGTTCAGTCCCAGTTTAGTCCTAGTTCAAACACAGGTGTGGGGGGTGTGGCCTGTGCAAGTAAACACTCCGCTCCTGTGGCAGAGTGGTTAGCTTTGTTTCTCCTTTTTCAAAGTTCAAATAAGAGATTTATGCAGTTCAGGTTTATTCACAAATTACTCCTGGTTCAGTGCAGATTTAGACCTGGTTTAGACCTGGTTTAGTTCTGTTTTAGACCTGGTTTAGACCTGGTTTAGTTCTGTTTTAGACCTGGTTTAGACCTGGTTTAGACCTGGTTTAGACCTGGTTTAGACCTGGTTTAGACCTGGTTTAGACATGGTTTAGACATGGTTTAGACATGGTTTAGACATGGTTTGGTCCTGTTGGAGGGACTTGCTGCAGACAAAGGCAGGAAATCCTTTGTTTCAATCTGAGCTCAGAGGTTTTGGGTCTGGGCCTGGTTTAGACCTGGTTTAGTCCTGGTTTAGACCTGGTTTAGACCTGTTTTAGTCCTAGTTTAGACCTAGTTTAGACCTGGTATAGACCTGGTATAGACCTGGTTTAGACCTGGTTAAGACCTGGTTCAGTTCCTGTCTGGGCCTGTCTGTACATTCCTTCTCAGTCTCTGGTTTGAACTACAAATATTTTTCATACGTCACAAGAAACAATGTGAAAGTTTAATTTAACACAAGTTATTGTTATATATTTATAAATATACTCATGTTTTATCTTATAAACTTAGGTTTGTTATGATTTTATATATAATATTTATGATATATAACATTGACTATATATAGTATTTGATACATTTAGTATATATAAAATGACAGTGTCTCAGGTGTGAAACATGTTATGTTGATGTTGTCTCATATTTAAATGTTTTATTGGAGTCAGATCGCAGACCTGCTCTTTACTCCAGATGCCCTCCCCAACTCACTGTTCTCTCTGCACAGGTCTTGTCTCTGACCTCTGAGCTCTTACCTGCTGGTTGCCCCAGGAGGGGCCGGGCCCTAGTTGCCCCTGTCGCAATGGAAACGGCCCCTGTACTGTCGACCCCAGGTCAGTGCCACACAGTCCAGTCCTGGTTCAGTTCTGGCTTAGTTCTTTTTGGCCCTCGCCACTCACGAAGTGATGGCGAGGGGCATTGTTCTTCCTGGGTTTCTTCTTCTTATTATTATTATTTTTTTTCCCCCCCTGGGATCGCAATTTTCACCCCCTGAACGTCAACGAAAAGTCTCACATGGGGGTATCAAATCGACCGGCTTGGCAAAAAATTCAAGAAAATATGCATCACGAAAATGACCCACACACACTGGCTCGACAGCGCCACCTAGAAAATTCAAAATTTTAAAATGAATTGGGAGCCGACACGCATTTTTCGCCCTAGCTTGACGAAATTCACACCAGTGATAGAGCTCATGGAGACAAGCAAAAAAGCCAATCATAGTGCGGCCCTAGGACGGACAGGAAGTCGGCTATATTGAATCGAAAATTCGCCAAATTTTTCGTTGCGTGTTTTCAAAATGCTACTAGTCTCAGGTTTTTGGTCCAAATGAGCTCAGATTTCACATGCCACATCCAGACACATGGGTTTTCAAAAGTTATCCACGTTTTCTCCAAATTCCACACGGTTCGCCCGTACGCCGCCACCGAAATATGCCTTCGTTTCCTGTTTTTTCGATGTCCTCTCACGACCACAGGCATTGCCCTACAGAGCTCACATTCACATCACATATGCGAGATTGGGGCATGAGTGGAATGCATTATTAATTTTAATCAAAATGAACACTATAGCGCCCCCTACCATAGGGGTGAAACAAAAACATTATCGGATTCCTACGAAATTCGGGAAATAAATTGGGGGCATGACGTGGACCAAAAAATAATATTACGGGCATAGGTCATTTTTCACACTTGGCCACCAGGGGCGCAAAGACTCCAAAAAAAATAATTTAAAAATGCCTGACACGCACATGCATTGGTCTACACAGCTCAAATTCACATCACACGTGTGATATGAGGGTATTAATAAAATGGATTATTAATTGTAATAAAAATGAACACTATAGCGCCCCCTACCATAGGGGTGAAACGCCAACATTATCGGATTCCTACGAAATTCGGGGAATAAATCAGTGGCATCACAAGAAACAAAAAATTACATTATGGCCATGACTCATTTTCCACGGTTGGCCACCAGGGGCGCAAATACTAAAAAAAAAATCATAAAAAAATTTCTGACACGCACATGCATTGGTCTACACAGCTCAAATTCACATCACACGTGTGATGTGAGGGTATTAATAAAATTGATTATTAATTGTAATAAAAATGAACACTATAGCGCCCCCTACCATAGGGGTGAAACGCCAACATTATCGGATTCCTACGAAATTCGGGGAATAAATCAATGGCATCAGAAGAAACAAAAAAATACATTATGGCCATGAGTCATTTTCCACGGTTGGCCACCAGGGGCGCAAATACTAAAAAAAAATCATTAAAAAATTTCTTACACGCACATACATGGTTCTAGACAGCTGATATTCTCATCACACATGTGATATCAGGGTATTAATAGAATGCATTATTAATTGTTATGTAAATGAACACTATAGCGCCCCCTACAGTATTGGTAAAATACACAACTTTGTCCGATTGGCATGAAACTTGGGGAGATAATTGGGGGCATTAAAAGGGTCAAAAAAGTCCATTACACCATACCTGTATTATGTACACAGTTGCCGGTGCAAAGCCACAGACCCCTCTCATATAGAGTCAGGGCCACACAGCTCAGGGCCACACTGCATATTAACATTGTTCTTCGTTTTTCTGCCAAAACAATCGCATTTTTCACCCCTTGAACATTCACGAAAAGTCTCACATGGGGGTATAGAATCGACCGGCTCTGCGAAAAATTTAATAAAATTGGTGTCGGCAAAATGTCCCATGCCCCCTGACTCGACGGCGCCACCTAAAATTTCACCCCTATGGGAGAGGAGCCTGGTTTATTTTGGAAAACACACACAAAAATCAGAACAGTGATAGAGAATGGGGGGACAAGCATAAATATGAATTGAAGCACTGCTCTATGACAGACAGGAAGTCGGCTATATTGAATAGAAAATTCGCCAAATTTTTCGCTGCGTGTTTTCAAAACGCTACTAGTCTCAGGTTTTTGGTCCAAATGAGCTCAGATTTCACATGCCACATCCAGACACATGGGTTTTCAGAAGTTATCCACGTTTTCTCCAAATTCCACACGGTTCGCCCGTACGCCCCCACCGAAATACGCCTTCGTTTCCTGTTTTTTCGATGTCCTCTCACGACCACAGGCGTTGCCCTACAGAGCTCACATTCACATCACATATGCGAGATTGGGGCATAAATGGAATGCAATATTAATTTTAATCAAAATGAACACTATAGCGCCCCCTACAGTATTGGTAAAATACACAACTTTGTCCGATTGGCATGAAACTTGGGGAGATAATTGTGGGCATTAAAAGGGTCAAAAAAGTCCATTACACCATACCTGTATTATGTACACGGTTGCCGGTGCAAAGCCACAGACCCCTCTCATATAGAGTCAGGGCCACACAGCTCAGGGCCACACTGCATATTAACATTGTTCTTCGTTTTTCCGCCAAAACAATCGCATTTTTCACCCCCTGAACATTCACAAAAAGTCTCACATGGGGGTATAGGATCAACCGGCTTGGTGAAAAATTTCATAAAATTGGTGTCGGGAAAATGTCCCATGCCCCCTGACTCGACGGCGCCACCTAAAAATTCACCCCTATGGGAGAGGAGCCTGGTTTATTTTGGAAAACACACACAAAAATCAGAACAGTGATAGAGAATGGGAGGACAAGCATAAATATGAATTGAAGCACTGCTCTATGACAGACAGGAAGTCGGCCATTTTGGATAAAAAATTCGCCACTTCATTCGCAGCGTGTTTTCAAAACGCTACTAGTCTCAGGTTTTTGGTCCAAATGAGCTCAGATTTCACATGCCACATCCAGACACATGGGTTTTCAGAACTTATCCACGTTTTCTCCGAATTCCACACGGTTCGCCCGTACGCTGCCACCGAAATACACCTTCGTTTCCTGTTTTTTCTATGTCCTCTCACGACCACAGGCACTGCCCTACAGAGCTCACATTCACATCACATATGTGTGATTGGGGCATGAATGGAATGCAATAATAAAATGAACACTATAGCGCCCCCTGCCATAGGGGTGAATCGCCAACATTATCCAATTCCTATGGAATTTGGAGAATGAATTCATAGTCTCAGAAGAAACAAAAAATTACATTATGGCCATGGGTTATTTTCCACTGTTGGCCACCAGGGGCGCAATGAATTGAAAAGAAATTGGCACTTGGCACTTTGACTTGCATGTCTATGAATTATATCTACTCCTAGGTTTTTCATCCGAATTACATCAAACTCCACATACAGCGTGTACATATGTCGATTGTCAATAATCATCCATGTTTTGGGGATATTCTTTATGGTTCATGAGTAGGATTCCCTCAAAATATGACTTCATAATTGGATTTAAATTCCTACATGACTTTTCCTTAAGTGCAAATGAAACCTATCTAGTCCTAGGTTTTTCATCCAAATTTCCTCAAACTCCACATACAGCATGTACACATGATTATTGTCAATAATCATCCACATTTTGGGGATATTCTTTCTGGTTTATGCACAGCACACTGTCAAAATATGACTGCTTTCCTGCATATTTGATTCCCTCTCACAGACACGTGGATCAGACTAAAAAGCTCAAATTCTAATCACTGATGCGGATTAAAACTGTGAATAGAGAACCATTATAAACATGTGGCCAGTGACCTCCATAGCGCCCCCTACTGTACAGGTAAAAAACTCAACTTTGTCCGATTGGCATTAAAGTTGGTGATATCATTGTGGACCTCAAAAGAGGCAAAAAAAAGTCCATTACACCATACCTGTATTGTGCACAAGGTTGCCGGTTCAACGCCGTGGACCTCCATTATAATGTGTTGGTCACACATATTTATATAGAAACTGTGTGAAGGGGGGCGGATTGCGGCCGTGGGGTGGCCAGGCGGGGAAAATGGTGCGTGGGGGCAGTGGCCGGCCCCGGGCGGTCGCATGGGGGGGCGGTCGCGCGGGGGGCGAGGGCCATCATCGCCGCTTGCGGCTTTAATTTTAGTTGTCCTTGTTTAGTCCTGCTTTAGTCCTGTTTCAGTCCTGGTCTAACCCGGTCTTTCCTCAGGTCTGGGTCTGGTCCTGGTTGAGTTTGAGTACCAGTACCGCGGCCGGGACGGGGATTTGATCCAGATCAGGCCCAACGAGCGCTATGAGCTCCTGACTAAGACCAACGCTCACTGGTGGCAAGTCCGGACTAAACCCGGATCTAAACCGTTCTACATCCCGGCCAAGTACGTGCGTGAGCTGCCCCATGTGCCTGACCTTAGCCCCGCCCTCTGCCTCCCTATTGGTCAAGAGAGCACAAGCCCCGCCCCCATGCACACAAGCACCGCTCCTGTGCCCGTCCCAGTCCCGGTCCTGCCCAAGACCCCGGACGAGCCCCGCAAGCCCTCGGACCAGGTAAGACCAGACTATAACCTGGACTGAACCTGTACTGAACCTGTACTGAACCTGTACTGAACCTGTACTGAACCTGTACTGAACCTGTACTGAACCTGGACTAAACCTGGACTGAACCTGTACTGAACCTGGACTGAGCAACTGAACTCACTCGCTGACCCGAACACTGTCCACCAAACGCTTAAATTTATCTCGGTTTTATTTAGAATCAGTTAGAAATGATGAACTACAGTGAATGTCGTGCACAGGGTTGGATCAGGACTGTCCCAAGACTGGACCAAGACTGGACCAAGACTAGACCAGGACTACACCAGGACTACACAAGGACTGAACCAGGACTAAAGCAGGACATAACCTGACTGTGCCAGGACTAGACCAGGAATGTAATAGGACTAAAACAAGACTAGACCAAAACTAAATCAGACTTAAATCAGGTCTAACCCAGGACTCTCTCGGGTCTGAATCAGGTCACGATCCGGTTGCGGTCAGACGGGGCGTACCGGCGAACAGAGAACCGAATGTCGACCTTTGGCTTTCCTCTGGATAGTGACGTTTCCACAGCGATGCCCAGAACGACCAACGGGACTACAAACATGGCCGACAGCCTCCGAGTGCCTACCTCAGGGGATTCTGGGAATAGTCATGCCCACTTCACTCGTCACCAACCAATCCCGGTGGAGATGCCCAGACCCCCACCCACTCACGCCGTTACCCAGGAAACAGCCACCCAATCAGGACGGCTGGAAGCACAGGTGCGTCCAAACCTCCAGAGCAGCTCGTACGGCTAACACTAACAGAGCGACATTTATTAGAGGGGCTGAGGACTTATATATCTCTGGACATAGACCTTAAAATGTTCATATTAACCCTTTCAGCATGATCTTGGGGTTTTTAATTTAATTATTTTGTCCAAAAATCAAGATATGAACATTAATAATGGACCAATCAGGTCCCTTCTTTCCCCGAGGTCGCTCCTTCTAGCGTTAGCGATAGGTTTGATTGACAACATTGCTAAGCGTCCCTTGCTAAACCAACGGGAAGGGACGTTACCATTAACAGTTTTGCTCTGGACTGGTTCTTTGGTTTTATTTAAGATCAGTTAGAAATGATGAACTACAGTGAATGTTGCGCACGTACGAGCATGCACGGTTAAACAGCGTTGCCATGGTGATGAAAAGTACACAGAGCACCTTTCAACAGCAGTACGAGTCTTACATGTTTTTAATTTTATTATCATTAAACTCACTGTGACATCTTATCAGCAGGAAGGGCATCTGAGTCAAACTGGAGCAGGAGACGAAGAATCAGAGGAGTTGCCTGAGGAGCCGAGCGAGAGCGAGGAGGAGAGGGAGGAGGAGCAGCCATTGAAGGAGAAGGAGGTGAGGGAGGAGAGAGAGGCCGAGCACCCAAAGGAGCACCCAAAGGAGCACCCAGAGGAGCAGCCAGAGGAGAACACAGTGGAGAACCAAGAGGAGCGCCCATCACACAGGGAGCAGAGGGGGGAGGGGGAGGAGAGGGAGGGGAGCTCCTCACACATCTACGAGTCCATCCAAGACCTCAACATCGACCTGGACGCTTTGATTGGTCGAGACACAATGCCCAAACAGGAAGTGGAGTCTGAGGCCCCGTCCCCTGCACAGGTAACTGTCACCTGGACTATTACCAGGTTTAAATCAGACCTGTTCTTCAAACTGTTCTGTTCAGATCTTTTAACCATGTTCTGTTGTTTCTCCTCATTGAGACTCTGAAGTTGAGTAATCTTTAATCTTATTTATTTTTAAGACACCATTTTGTCAATGTACCCCCATTTTCACCTCCACCAATACACGCCCACTGTGACTTACACACATCCTTCTCTAGTTTTATTTTCTTATTCTGTGATACTTGTAGGAATTGGCAGCATCATGTAATCATTTTGGTACAAATGAGAAAAAATGGGCTGCTCACTAGTGTGATGTGCAGCTATCCATAGGGGGCGCCTGACGTTTATGGCATCTTCAACTCCCATTGGGCACCGCAGTTTTCTAATGCGGAAGTCAGCGGACATGTTTCTTTTATTAAGTTGTTTTAGATTGATTTTGTGATATCAAATGTGTAAATTATGACATAATGATCCACGAGTGCCAGAGATTATAAGTATAGAGAGACAAAGGCACAACAGGGCTGATTTAACTGACAAACTCATATCTGGACTAAACCAGGTCTAAACCAGGTCTAAACCAGGTCTAAACCAGCTCTAAACCAGCTCTAAACCAGCTCTAAACCAGCTCTAAACCAGCTCTAAACCAGCTCTAAACCAGCTCTAAACCAGCTCTAAACCAGCTCTAAACCAGGCCCAGCTCTTGCTGAGCAGGGCTGAGATAGAGACAGGAATCTCTGGAGTTCAAAGTGTGAGTCACTTCCTGTTTGAACAGGAAGCAGAGGCAGCCATTTCCTGTCCCTGTGCATACTGCAGATATTGGCTTGTTCTGATTAACTCAGATCAAAGCTCCTCACCCACTCTCCTCTGTGTTCGAGTTCTACCTCTCAGGTTCTACTGCTTGAGTTCTAATGGTGCAGTTTAAGACAGAGCTGTGTTGTTGTACGACATGTGATCTCCAAACATTTTCCAGACTCACCATCAGGTGCAGCTTAATTTTCACTCTTATGTATCGGTGTATTATGAAAATGAAATGTTTAAAGAGGACCTGTTCTGTAAACCAGACTTTTGTATCTTTCCCTCATCAAAAACAAGAGGTTTTAGGTGTCATCCATGTTTTGACACTCCTTAGCAGTACAAGCTTGCACGAGGCTCCACCCACAAGTCTACGTCACCAATGCTCCCACACAACAATTCTTCTTAAATATACCAAAACATGATGGAAAACTGTACACATCAACTTGACAAACCTGATGTGACGTGTAGTAGTTTCATTAATGGGATGCAGCTGATTGTGTTGTGATAGCGATCGAAAGAGGGAGTGACCGAGAGCAAAGGGAGGGGAGACTCAGAGTGTCAGAAATGAAAGTGAAACCTATAAAAAATGTTAATATGTTGTTTTGTGAGAATATAGCATTTTCAAAACAATAAAAGAAAACATGGAGATCTAAATATGTTCTGTATTTTAAATGTGTGTCTCACAGGAGTCCAAACCCGACAGCCCCATCTACGCCAACGTCTACAAAAACACCATCCCACCCCCGCCCTCTGACCCCGCCCCTCCGGCCCCAGGCCCTGCCCCCTCCCTCTCAGGGTCCTCCTGTTCCGGACTAAGCCCCGCCTCCCCCCTCAGCCCATTGGATGAATGGCAGGTATGATTATACAACTGTTTATTTTATATATATATATATTAATATATCGTCTAGAGGAGGGACAGTGCTGCAGAGGAGTTTACAGTTTAACTGTAACCTGATGCATTGGGTTTAGATTTCTGTTAAATATTTTACATTCTCTCCTCCCCTCCTCGTCTTTCTCACCATCTCCTTTTTTTTCCTCTCCTCGTCCTCTCCTCCTTCTCTCCTCCTTCTCCTCTTCTCCTCTTTTCCTCTCATCTCCTCTTCTCTCTCTGTTAAAGGCTCACACAGACACGGATTCGGGGAAACTCTTTTACTTTAATGCTCTGACCAGACGTACCACCTGGACCCCACCCTCTGAGCCCAGCCCCACCCACTCACAGGTAAACTACGCCCACATACATGTAAGCCCCGCCCATATCTGACACGCAGGGAGGGCATCTGACACAGTTCCACTCTGTCACAGTGGGAGCGCCTGGTGGACGAGGTCTCAGGGAGGTTTTACTTTTTCAACCCGACGACAGGAGCCACGTCCTGGGATTTACCCGAGTCCCACACCCCCCTGAGCTCCAGGACTCCCAACACACACCCAGTGAGTCCAAGACTAGACCAGGACCAGGACTGGACCATGACTGGACTATGATCGAACCAGGATTAAACCAGGACTAAACTAAAACTAGACCAGGACTAGACAGGGTCTAAATAACTGATTGTTGTTTCAGCCGCTACCAGAAGAGGACTACCCTCACAACCAGGCTCCAGACGACAGCGTCTTCACCACAGTACAGCACCAACCGCACCAACCACAGCAAACAACACCAACCACGCCAACTACGCCAACCACGCCAACCACACCAACCACACCAACCACACCAACCACACCAACCACACCAATTACACCAACTACACCAACTACACCAACTACACCAACTACACCAACTACACCAACTACACCAACTACACCAACTACACCAACTACACCAGCTACATCAACCAGGCCAACTAAACGCATGTTCAAACTTAATGACCATATTTGCTTGTTTTAAGCCTGATCTGGTCAGTTTAGTCTAAACTGTATTTACAGAACCTTCAGCTGCAGATCCCCAGAGCTCAGCTGGACCCTAAAGTGGATCTCAGACAGTCAGAGGTACTGTGGTAAAAGTAGATCTGTCTGAGTACTAAATTATAACTGTGTGTGTATGTGTGTGCCCGCCCCAGAGGACGTTAGGAAATGGAGTCCCTGACTCGGCGACGTCGCACACCTGGAGACACAGTGTGGCTGAAGACGTGAGTTAAGCTCCGCCCCCAAATAGGGAACGGGGGGTGAGGGGTCAGGGGAGAGGAGTGGGGACTGAGGGAGCGAGGGAGACATTCAGACATATTTAATATTAACCTCTTGTGTTCAGAGATTCTCCTCGCTCCGGAGGCACGCCTCTGATGTGACTGAGCGCTCCAAAGGTCACATCCCCGACGCCACACAGGTGAGAGGTCACCAGGAGGTCATGGCCTGTTTCACTGTGTAAATGAAGGGACTCCATTTCCCATCATCCTTTGCTGCTCTCTCTTTGCTGTTCTTAAAGAGGGGGTATTTTGCCAAATGACTTTTTTCTACCATGTTACAACTTTGTTCATGAAGAGGTTTTGTGTAATACCCCCTCTTTAACCTCTGTGATGTGCTGCTCTGTTTTGATCATGTGACTGTTTGAAGCCCCCTGATAGGTTGAAGCTGAGGAGGAACCTGTCCAATCGCAGCACAGACTCACACCAGCAGCACGTACGCCTGCCTGCTCCCATTGGCCCAGGGCTTCTCTCTGGCCTCTGATTGGTCCGGGGCTTTTCTTTCAGTTCTGATTGGACTAACAGTTTCTTTCTGTAACACTGTGGCGTGTCTGTGGCGTGCCTGTGGTGTGTCTGTGGTGTGTTTCTGGCATATTTCTGGCATGTTTCTGCCTCGGGGCAGACAGGCACAGCCCTGGCTGCCTCTGGGGGCCCTGGTGTTCTCTGGTTGTAGGGTGCAGGCTAAACTCACTGTGGCACTGGGTGTGGTCTGGTTTGGGGACAGGGATGTCCTGTTCTCCTATTGGTCAGCTCTGAGTGAGTGACAGTAAACTCCTCCCCCTGATGAGCTCATATTTGTGTTTTTAGTTTAAGCTGAACAAGTTTGAAAAAATGAAATGATGTGATTAGATTTAGTATTTGAGTTTTAAAAGTAGGACTTTGTTGAGTGCAAAGATCAGGATTATTCAGTCCACAATAGAAACATGAGGGCTAAAATGTAATAACAAACATACAATTACAATACATAATACAATTAAAGAGGCGGTGTTATGGAAAATTCATTTTTGGATCTTTCTCCAAAAATGTATTTGGACAAACCTCTACATGTTAGTAATAAACACTGTTCATCTCTAACATGAAGAGGTTTGGATCCATGTTTGAGCAATCTATAGATCTCTCTCTCCCTATTCAAATCCTCCACCCACAAACCTACGTCACCAATGCTCCCACATGACAATTCTCCATAAATATACAAAAACATGGCACAAAACTGTACACAGCAACTTGACAAACCTGATGTGATGGGCAGTAGTTTCATTAGTGGGATGCACACTGATTGTGTGCTAGTGCTTTGAAGGGGGAGTGGCAAAGGGAGGGGAGACTCACAAGTAAAATGCCCCCTTTTTAGTACCCTATAGAAGTAAATACCCCCTCTTTAATGGCATGTGCTCTTGAGGTCACTGGGCTCAGTCATCATGAAATCGTGATATTTATCTTATAATTGTAACATTAACATGATATAAACAGACCTGGAGTTGTGTTTTGTTTCATTCATACATTTCAGTAACATTTTATTATTAGTCTGTCTACATCTCCAAAGCTCAAAATGCTCTGTTCTACCTTGTGATGTCATGCAGTGGTAGTTTTATGTTGCAAATTAACAGCTCCTTTTACTTTTAGTGGAGATTGGCAATTCCAGGGCCGAAATGATCTAAATGATTTTAGTGAAGGTGTGTGGAGTTTAAAAACACAGTGGAGCACTTCCTGTATTACCTCATGACATCACAAGGTGGAACAGAGCGTTTTCAGTTTGATAGAAGACCTCAGCCTAAATATGCAGGTGTGTTAAACATGTGAATGAAACAAAACACAACTCCAGGTCTGTTTGTGATGAGGAAACATAAGGACAGAGTCATATGGAGCTTAATCAGATTAAAAATATGACAGAGCGGGTGTCTTTTATTTATTTATTTGATTGGGACAATGCAAACTAATGAACAGACATGATACAACAAGAATATAAACACACCAGATTATACCCAAAGGCTGATTTTTAAATCTCTAAACTCCATGTTATTCATTTATGAGTCGTGGAGAAGAGAGGGGCGGTGCTGTGAGAGGCGGAGCAGTGAAGGGAGGAGTTGTAAGGGGTGGAGCAGTGAGGGGAGGAGCTGTTAGTGGTGGAGCAGTGAGGGGAGGAGCTGTTAGTGGTGGAGCAGTGAGGGGAGGAGCTGTAAGGGGTGGAGCAGTGAGGGGAGGAGCTGTTAGCAGCGGAGCAGTGAGGGGAGGAGCTGTTAGCGGCGGAGCAGTGAGGGGAGGAGCTGTTAGGGGTGGAGCAGTGAGGGGCGAGTTTACTTTCTTTCGCTTGTGGTACTTCCTGTTTTTCAGGACTTCCTGTTTACTTTACTTCCTGTGTTGCTCTAGGGCCACATGCTGGAGAAGGCCGGAATCATCAACAAAACCAAAGTCTGCGAAAACGGAAAAAAGCTCAGGTGAGTCCAACAGGGGGCGCTACAGATAGCCTTACAGAGGGTGCTACCAATGATGTATGAATCTCCACAGCCCCGCCCACTTCCAAGTCCAAGTTATTTTATATTATAACATAACAGTTTTAATTTGTCAGGTTACGATAACCACATTAGACCGTCAATCTACAATAAAACTATTCAAGTAAATAAAGAAAACTATCAAACACAAGTTTTGAAAAAAAAAGTTGGTGTCATAATAACAACCAACAACTGTGTGACAAATGTAGTACTACACACAGCCTGCAGGGGGCAAACATCCATCTAATGAGAGCTGGTTTGATTACAGTAAACATCTGTTTGCATAAACACATAAACCTGTAAACGCTGAATTTGTGGCTACACATAAGTGTTGTCTCAGTTCACAGTTATATTGGTCCAGTTTTAGGTGAAGTTGATGAGGAGCTGCTCCCTCCATGAAAAAGTGTCTCCACCTTCCCCATCCACTGATCATGTTCTGAAAATAACAAACACAAAACACACTGCACAGTCATTAAACTGCAAACAGTTGAACTGTTCTTATTCTTGGTTGTTTTAAAAATGCTCATGTGTTTTGGCTGGATGTCTGATATCGTTTCCTCGTGTGTCTGGGTTTAGCTCATCAGTCACGTGTGATCTATGTTTGGCCTTGTTTAGATTCATTATTGAAAACACAGATAGTTGTTCTCAAACATAGAACATGGCCAGCATGAAGTCGAAGCTGTGACAACAAACCAGGGACATTATTCTTTGAAACTCCATCTGAAGGTGATGGGAACACTGCAGGTGTCTGAAGGTGATTGGCCCGTTTCACTTGGCACTTCAGGTTTACACTGGAAAGCTGAGATTATGTTGGACGTCTGCGTGATGACTTGTTTGCAGATTCTGGTTCAGTTGGGCGAGTTGTTATGTCACACAACATGGCCCACAGTCCCACAGCCAGTTTGGACAGTTTAGACAAGGGTTTTCTTTTACCCTGCCCAGTGTTAAGCTTCCCTCAGTCCTAAAAGGACGCAGAGGCGCAGACGCCTCTCTTCTGTTTGGTGCGGCACATTTCCGTGCTCCTTCTCCTGCAAGAACATCTGAAACTGGTGGTGATTCAGGCCACACGCCCAAATGAAGTTCACCGTTTTTGTGACCGTGGTCATTATATCATCCATCCCCAGCTCCATCCCCAGCTCCATCCCCAGCTCCAAACCCAGCTCCAACCCCAGCTCCAACCCTAGCTCCAACCCTAGCTCCAACCCCAGCTCCAACCCCAGCTCCAACCCCAGCTCCAACCCCAGCTCCAACCCCAGCTCCAACCCCAGCTTCAACCCCAGCTCCAACCCCAGCTCCAACCCCAACTCCAATCCCAACTCCAAAAAAATGCACAACACAATCGACAAGCCACATAACACAAAACACACAACACAATCAACACACTACGTAGTAGTAGTAGTAGTGGTAGTAGTAGTAATAGTAGTAGTATTGTTTAGTGTCCAGTTAAAGACCTGTCTTTGGTGTTTTTACGACTCTCCCAGTGCATTGTGGTCTATACTGACCTCTAGTGACCAGCGCCGCACTCTACTTTTCAGAGTGCATTGTTGGAAATTTTGAGTGCACTACTTTTTTACAAAATGTGTGAGCCCTGAATAGTGCCCCCTGTAGGAGATAGTCTGGACATGCAGACACAGCCCAAAGTTCTTTCAGAAAATGCACAGTTTGGCCCTTTGACCTTGTGACCTTTGACCCTTTGATCTTTGACCTTATGCCTTTTCTGTTTCAGGAAAAACTGGTCTCAGTCGTGGACCGTTCTTCATGGAGGAATCTTGACGTTCCACAGAGACCCCAAATCTGCCCCTGCCGGCACCAACGTGAGACATATGCCCTCTCTGTGTCAGATGCCCTCTTGTGTGTCAGATTGAGTCAGATGCCCTCCCTCTTTCAGAGTAAAGCATCTCAGATTGTACCGGAGTTCACGGTGGATCTGAGAGGAGCCTCTGTGTCCTGGGCCCACAACAAGTCCTCCAAGAAGAACGTCCTGGAGGTCAGAACCAGGACCGGAACATTACCGGACCAGGACGAGGACTGGACCAGGACTGGACCAGGACTGATTAACTTGCTCCTCTATGGTCTCTCATTGGCGCCTTTGTCCCTCTCTCCTCTCTGATTGGCTGCTTCTCCCCTCTCTCCTCTCTGATTGGTTGTTTCAGCTGAAGACTCGTCAGGGCTGTGAGTTCCTGATTCAGTACGACACTGAGAGCATCGTCAGCGACTGGTACAAGGTCATCAGTGAAGCTATACAGCAACTGGTAATAATAAATATGATATATACAACATATACATGTACACACATACATACATATACATACATATACATATAACTGTGTAATCCTTCAGTCCTCCAGGTCTCATCCATAGCAAAAGAAAAAAATTTATTATTCAACTGGACAAAACATTGTAGAAGTGAAGACGTTTCGTTGCTCATCCAAGACGCTCCTTCAGTTCTGTGTACTACTCTGCCTTATATCTGTCTGAGCGGAGGAACTAGCTACACTGAAACTCAAAACACCTATTGTTTAAAGTTTCTATTTGTAGGCTAGGTCTTTTGTGCCTGAGTCTTACTATACTAAGTAGGACTCAAGCACAGTGCACACATATACATTTATTTATTTATTTATATAATTTAATTTAATTTATACACTTTTCTCACACAGGCATTAACATTTTCTCACATTTCTCTCTTGTTTAAACTCTCAAAGTTCATGCATATTAAAAACTTGTTCAGGCTTATATCCCCCTTCCTCGATGATCGTTTTAAATGTGTTGTTCACGTGCTCCTGCTCCACTTTTGAGTCCAAAGCGTTTCTGAAATTTGTCAAATCAGCCCTTGCTGGCATTAAATGAGGTTGGTACTCCATGAAAAGTACTCGTCGATGGCCTTGGCTCCGCATCATCCCGCTCCTTGCTGTCATGAAAGTCATCGCTGTCAGCAAAGGTTTCAGCACTTCAGAGTCACACTGCGATCCAACATTTATGTAAATTTGTCTGAACACATTCTGTATTGTACAGGAGACACGGCACGGAGGAGACTGATGGACAATGGTCTACAGTCCCTTAGCCAATCAGGAAGCAGAACACAATGCACATTCATACGCTGTGAAAAAGCACACAAAAAAATCAGCGAAACAGCGAGGCCATGAAATGTGAACCGTGATGTAGCGAGGGACAACTGTACACACATATGTGATTATCTGCCTGAAGTTCAGACTCATTTTCACTTTAAGACCTTTCACTTACATGGAGGTCTTAAACACAAAGTGTCCACAGGAGCTGATGACCTTGATCCAAACTTCTATTTTCAGCTGCCTCACATTTAGTTCGACCTCTTTTACATATTTTTAATTCATCAATTCAAATGGCAGTTATACCAGAATTATGTAAATATGTAAAAATGTAAATAATTTCTGGCCAATATCTAAATTACCTTGTCTTGCAAAAGTTTTAGAAAAGTTGGTTGCAAATCAAGTTACAGTTTATTTAAATAAATGCTCCATTTTGAAGTCTTATCAGTCAGGTTTCAGAAAGGGGCAGAGAACTGTCACTGTAGCCACAATGAAACGACATTTTCTCAGTCCTTTATGTAAACAACTGCAACTCTGTTTACTGATTTGGCCAAAGCTTTTGGTTCAGTGGATCATGGGGTCGTCTTGAAGCATCTGAAGCAGATTGGATTTGACAATGCTACATGTGATTGGTTCCAAAATTATCCAATCCAATCTAATCCACTTTATTTATATAGCACATTTCACAAACGCTGTGCTGCACAAATACATTATAAATAAAAACGCCTAATTAAGTAAATCAACATTTAAACAAAAATCAAGTAGCAAAAAATAAAATAATAAATATGTATATAAAAACAATAAAACGATTACCAATAAAACAATAAAATCAAATAAAACAAGCAAATAAAATCAATAGGAACAAATCAATAAAAGACAGAGGACCATACAACTCATGCAGAGTTAAAAGCCAGAGAGTAAAAGTGGGTCTTAAGACGAGACTTAAAACACTCCACAGTGGAGCTGTTTTGACGTGAGGAGGCAGAGCATTCCGGAGCATTCCAGAGCATTCCAGAGCATTCCAAATTATCTTTCAAACAAAATCCAGGCAATGCCTAGCCAATGGTTTTAAATCAGATTTTCTAACTTTTTAGTAAAGGAGTGCCCCAAGGCTCAATTTTGGGCCCACTACTTTTTACTATGTTTTTAATTCTGTTGTTTTTTATTTAAATGAAAGTCACATATATTTATATGCACATGATGCTGTTTTTGTATGGAAGTGCTCCCTCTGCTGATCAGATGCTTTTAAAACTGCAGCAAGGTTTTAATGAAATCCCAAATTCTCTTATAAATCTGAAATTGTCTTTGAATGCAAATAAAACTAAGTATATGATTTTTTTTCTAAAAAACATTTAAGTAATGTGCAGGCTACAAATTTTGGCTTGATGAAAACGTAAAATAAAAACATATCTCAGAATTATGTTACAGTTTAAAATCTAAATTATCATTTTATTACAGGAACAAATATTGTATCCCAATAAATTACAGAAAAGAAATGGTGCAATCATCTTCCTCTCCATATTAGATTATGGGGATGTGGTACGTGCAGACTTCAGCCTCTGTTTTGAAACTGTGGGATCCTATTTCACTCTGCGCTTCGTTTTATTACAGGTGATGGATTTGAAACTCATCACTGTTTTCTCTATTTAAAAAAGTGGGTTGGAAATCACTGTGTGTTAGAAGAGAACAGCACTGTATGAAATTTATAAGGGATAACTGCAAAAACAGCCAGAATACCTCACTTAATGTTTTATATGGACTTGTATATTTGTTTGCTTTGTTTGTCATTTTATGCTTGTATTGTATTTTAAACTGGGCACCCATGAAAAAGAGAGTCCAAGTGCTCTCACTGGGTTCCCCTGTATAAATATACACACATACATATACATACATATACATGTGCACATACATATAAATACACATACATGTACACACATTCATACACACACACATACAGTATAAGGTCATCAGTGAGACAGGGACACTTCACCTGTCACATGTGATGGGGACACTTCACCTGCTCACCTGAACCGGGGCTAAACCAAGGCCAGTACTAGGACTGTCACCACTAGTACTGCTACCAGTAGTAGCAGGAGTGGCAGTAAGGGGACACTTCACTTGTCACGTGTGATGGGGACACTTTACCTGTCACATGTGCCTGATTCTGTTTCTTCACAGTCTGTGTGTGTCCCGGACTGGGATGGACCATCTGAGGACTCCGATGATTCGGACCAAGAGAGGACCAAGAGGAACTGTGAGTCTAAACCAGAACTGGACTGGGACTGAACCGCGACTCAACCAGGCCTAAACCAGGCCTAAACCAGGTCTAAATCTCTTGTTCTTTCAGCGTCTCGTTCAGATCCAGAGCAGAGACGAGTTCGACACAAACTCCGACGATTCCTCCAGAGACGCCCCACACTGCAGAGCGTCAAAGAGAAGGGATATATACGAGGTACTTTTGTACTACTACTACTAGTTGTAGTAGTAGTTGTAGTAGTTGTAGTAGTTGTGGTAGTAGTTCCAGTAGTAGTAATAGCAGCAGTACTTGTGCCGAGTACTTGTTTGTGACCTCTGACCCCTGACCACTTAGACGCAGTATTCGGGTGTCACCTAGACACTCTCTGTCACCGTGAGAACTCCACTGTCCCACGCTTTGTCCAAAAGTGCGTCCGCTTCGTCGAGCGCCGCGGCCTCGACACCGATGGAATCTACCGTGTGTCCGGCAACCTGGCGGTCATCCAGAAACTGAGACATAAGGCTGACCACGGTAAGAGACAGGAACACGACACCTGTACATGTGTGTGACAGATGCACGACACCTGTACACGTGTGACAGGGGCACGATACCTGTACATGTGTGTGACAGGGGCACGACACCTGTACACGTGTGTGACAGATGCACGACACCTGTACACGTGTGTGACAGATGCACGACACCTGTACACATGTGACAGGGGCACGACACCTGTACACGTGTGACAGGGGCACGACACCTGTACACGTGTGACAGGGGCACGACACCTGTACATGTGTGACAGGGGCACGACACCTGTACATGTGTGACAGGGGCACGACACCTGTACACGTGTGTGACAGATGCACGACACCTGTACACGTGTGCGACAGGGGCACGACACCTGTACATGTGTGACAGGGGCACGACACCTGTACATGTGTGACAGATGCACGACACCTGTACATGTGTGTGACAGGGGCACCACACCTGTACACATGTGTGACAGGGGCACGACACCTGTACACGTGTGTGACAGGGGCACGACACCTGTACACGTGTGTGACAAGGGCACGACACCTGTACACGTGTGTGACAGATGCACGACACCTGTACACGTGTGACAGGGGCAAGACACCTGTACACGTGTGTGACAGGGGCACGACACCTGTACACGTGTGTGACAGGGCCACGACACCTGTACACGTGTGTGACAGATGCACGACACCTGTACACGTGTGTGACAGATGCACGACACCTGTACACGTGTGTGACAGATGCACGACACCTGTACACGTGTGTGACAGGGGCACGACACCTGTACACGTGTGACAGGGGCACGACACCTGTACACGTGTGTGACAGGGCCACGACACCTGTACACGTGTGTGACAGGGCCACGACACCTGTACACGTGTGTGACAGGGCCACGACACCTGTACACGTGTGGGACAGGGCCACGACACCTGTACACGTGTGTGACAGGGCCACGACACCTGTACACGTGTGTGACAGGGCCACGACACCTGTACACGTGTGTGACAGATGCACGACACCTGTACACGTGTGTGACAGGGGCAGGACACCTGTACACGTGTGACAGGGGCACGACACCTGTACACGTGTGACAGGGGCACGACACCTGTACACATGTGACAGATGCACGACACCTGCACACGTGTGACAGGGGCACGACACCTGCACACGTGTGACAGGGGCACGACACCTGCACACGTGTGACAGGGGCACGACACCTGCACACGTGTGACAGGGGCACAACACCTGTACATGTGTGACAGGGGCACAACACCTGTACATGTGTGTGATAAATGCACAACATCTGTACAAGTCTCTGTTGACTCTCTGGACTCTCTCTCTTGACTCTGTGGAATCTCTATGGAGTCCCTCTGTCAACTCTGAAGTCTCTGGACTCCGTGGGCTCTCTGTGGACTCTTTCTTGATTCTCTGGACTCTGTGGACTCTTTCTTGATTCTCTGGACTCTGTGGACTCTTTCTTGATTCTCTGGACTCTGTGGACTCTTTTGATTCTGCAGACTCTATGTGGACTTTTTGTGGACTCTATGGAGTCTGTAGACTCTGAATTCTCTGGACTCTTTGTGGACACTGTGGAGTCTCTTGACACTGGACTCTCTGTGGACTCTTCTGGTGGACTCTCTGTGGACTCTCTCTTGACTCTCTTGAGTCTCTGGACTCTTTTGACTCTGTGGAGTCTCTATGGACTATTTGTGAACTCTCTGTGGAGTCTCTGTGGACTCCTTACTCTCTCGACTCTGGACTCTGGACTCTTTGGCCTCTCTGTTGACTCTGTGGAGCTTCTGTGGATTCTCTCTTGACTCTGTGGACGCTGTGGATTCTCTGTAGACTCTGGACTCTCTTGACTCTGTGGACTCTGCGGAGTCTTTGTGGACTCTTGTCTCTGTGGACCCTGCGGACTCTCAACTCTGGACTCTCTCTTACCTCTCTCTTGAGTCTATGAACTCTCTTGACTCTGTGCACTTTCTCAGTGCTCCCTTGACTCTGTGGACTGTGTGGACTCTCTGGACTCTGTGGAGTCTCTGTGGATTCTGCTGACACTATGTGGACTCTGTGGATTCTGTAGACTCTCTTGACTTTGTGGACTCTGTCCACTCTCTGTGGACTCTCTGTGGACATGTTACAGAGGAGCAGTTGGACTTGGAGGACGGGGACATCACAGAGGTCCACGTCGTGACCGGAGCGCTGAAGCTGTTTTTCCGAGAGTTACCGGAGCCTCTGTTTCCCTTCAGCTCCTACGACAAATTCATCGCCGCCATCCGTAAGTGTGTCCTATCCTTCAGTATCCCTGTGTATTTCAGATAATAGTAGTAGTGGTAGTAATAGTACTTCATGTATTTCAAATTAACCACAGTACTCTCAGGGAGTGTAGTGGTAGTCACCGTAGTAGTAGTAATATTTATTTATTTGATTTGGACAATGCATGCTCATGAACAGACATGATACAACATGAAATACACCAGATTATAGCCAAAGGCTAATTTCCATTATCTTTATAGAAAAGTTAAAATCACATTTCTAGTAGTATTAATAATAGTAGTAGTTGTAGTCATAGTTGTAGTAATAGTACTTTGTATATTTCAGAGTTACCGCAGTACTCTCAGAGAGTCTCCTACATTAAAGACTTGGTTCAGATTCTTCCTCTGCCAAACCACAGCACCATGGAGCTGCTCTTCAGACACCTGCACAGGTCAGTACTACGTATACTACTACAAATACTAATACAGGTACTACTACAAATACTCCTACAGAGATGCAGATACTACAAATATTATCGACAATACTAGAAATGCTACTGCAGAACATGTTTCAGAGGTCATAGTTCATCTGGACAAACTACGGACGCACCGATGCCACTTTTTCCAAAACGAGTACGAATATGTCATTTTGAGTGCTTGGCAATACTGAGTACCAATACCGATACGAGACATTATTTTGACAGGGCTTTATTACAGTGGTTCCAATAAATTTTTTCATTGTATAATTTATAGATAATATCATTATAGTATAGCCTCCTTTTCAACTGGAGTACTTCTGATGTACTGCTGAAGTACTTCTGAAGTACTTCTCCTATTATAGTTTTGTGTGTACTGTAGGGGGTAGTAGTAATAGTACCATAGTACTGTGTGTACTGTGTGTACTATGGTAGGGCAATAGTAATAGTAGTATTGTGTGTACTTTGTCTACTTTCAGGGTGGTGGAGCACGGTGAGCAGAACCGAATGTCGTGTCAGAGTTTGGCAATCGTCTTCGGGCCGACTTTGCTCCGCCCACAGGTGGAGTCTAACCTCACGGTGCACATGGTGTTTCAGAGCCAGATCATAGAACTACTGCTGAGGGAGGGGCCGGACATATTCACCCCACCACAATAAGACTACAGCTTAACCCCGCCATAATAAGACTACAACACTCCGCCACAATAAGACTACATAGTCACTCCGCCACAATAAGACTACACAGTCACCCTGCCACAATAAGACTACACCATCACCCTGCCACAATAAGACAAAACTATCACCCTGTTACAATAAGACTACAGCTTAATTCCGCCACAATAAGACTACACCATCACTCTGCCACAATAAGACAAAACTATCACCCTGTTACAATAAGACTACAACACCCCACCACAGTAAGACTACGACACTCCGCCACAGTAAGAGTCCAGCTTGACGGTCGCATGGTGTCCCAGGGCCAGATCGTACAACTGCTGCTGAGGAAAGGGCCGGACAAAATAACCCCAATAAGAGTCCTGCATCACTGTGACATTGCTGTGTTTCCCCTTTCACAATAAAAGCCCTCACCTATCCCCACTAATGCCTCTCCTTTAAAATAAAAGCACCATGGTCTCTTCTGCTGCGGGTCACTGTGGATGTCCCCTTCCTCCTTCAAAATAAAAGTCCCCTTCATAATAAAAGCACCTGGACTTCAGAGCCTTCAGAATAAAGCAACAAAAAGAACTTCAGGAATCAAAAGGAAATGACACAAGGCCTTAGGAAAAGACACAAGGCCTTAGGAAAAGACACAAGGCCTTAGGAAAAGACACAAGGCCTTAGGAAAAGACACAAGGCCTTAGGAAAAGACACAAGGCCTTAGGAAATGACACAAGGCCTTAGGAAATGACACAAGGCCTTAGGAAATGACACAAGGCCTTAGGAAATGACGCGTCTTAATGACACTACAAGAACAGAATAAACTTTGGGAAAAACTTTAAAAATGAACTATTTGGGGGGGGGGGGAAATTACCAACAGTCCTGGTTTAGACCTGGTTTAGACCTGGTTTAGTCCTGGTTTAGACCTGGTTTAGACCTGGTTTAGACCTGGTTTAGACCTGGTTTAGTCCTGGTTTAGACCTGTGCTGTGACAGAGCTGCATTTTGTAGAGAAACAAACACAACCTTTTGACCTCCTCCCCTTGTTTCCTTGTTTCCTTCCTCCATGTCCCCTCCCCTCCTTGATGTCCTCTCTCCTCTCGGCTTCCTCCTCTCCTCCTCTTTCTCCTCTCTGCTCCTCTATCCTCACTCCTCTTTCTCCTCTTCCTCCTCTCTCCTCCTCCTTCTCTTTTCCTGTTGTTTTGTGGTGACTGACTTTTGTATGAAATAAAAGTCTTTTATTGTGATGGGAGTTTTATAAAGTGTCTTTTATTTTGAAAGTCTTATACGGATGCAGTTTTTGAACATTTGTGTTTTTATTTCACTCAAATGAAACTTCTGGATCCAGAGTTTGAGTCAAATGTTTTTACCGAGGCCAATGGGAGTAATGTTTTTACTGAGAGTATCAAGCAGACGGGAGGGCATCTGAAGTAAAAATGTGTTTTGTACAAAATGACTTTATTAAAATAAACGTTTACATAAATAAATAAATAATTTATAAATAAAACTTTGATTTGAATAAATATACACAATATAATACACACACACAGATACACATGTACACACACATGCGCACACGTGTAGTACACACACATGCACACACACACACACGCGTGGTTCTGGACTGGTCCAGACCGAGTCCAGATCTTAGACCGGTTGTGATTCGAGCGTGCGGAGGCTGCGTCTCAGGTCTTGGCAGAAGGTTCGTAGAGTGGTCAGCATCAGATGCACCGCCACCTCTGTTTCGTAGTCTCCATGGAGATTAATCAGAATGCTGCTCTCTGATTGGACCGGAGAGGAGTTGACCACGCCCATCGCTGACATCATCTGAAACATGACATTTGACCTTCAGTTTACACGCCCACCTGATGATGTCACAACAGAGTGGTGTTCTCACAGTAGAACAGAGCTAAAGCCCCAGTGTGGAACATTCCATCACATTAGAACAGAGCTAAAGCCCCAGTGTGGAACATTCCATCACATTAGAACGGGGCTAAAGCCCCTGTGTGGAACATTCCATCACATTAGAACGGGGTTACAGAGACATATTAGCAGCATTATCAGGGAAGGATGTAAGCGTTAGGAGTTAGGATGTAGGAGTTAGGACTCACCGTGGCCACCTGACCCTTGAGGTCAGAAAGGTCAGCATGGAGGTCACTGAGTGTGCTCTGTTTGGACGACAGCTCTCCCACAATCCTCTGCTGCTGCTCCAGCCCCTCCCACATCCTCCGCACACAGTCCTCCTGAAACCAGACCAGAACCGAGTCTAAACCAGGACTATAACAGGACTAAACCAGACCAGAACATGGTCTAAACTGGGTCTAAACCAGGACTAAACCAGATCTAAGCCGGCTCTCAGACTCACCTGGGTGAAGGAGGGTGACAACGGCTTGAGGACTGGAGGGGTCGGGATCTGCAGCTGTGACATCATCAGGTGCAGCTCGGGGGCGTGGCCTGAATGGTCAAAGGTGAGCCCAGGTGATGTCACGATTTGGGCGTGGATCTGAACCAGACTCTGAAGAATCTTCTGGACCAGACTCTGAGACCGAACCAGGATCTGAGTCCAGTCTGAGGTCTGAGGAGTTCCAAGGGGGGCGGAGTGAGCCAGGGTCACCACGAGGAGGAGGAGGGGTACTGCAGGAGAGGGTAGTGTTACTACAACTATTACTACTACAGTCAAGAGCACTGGTCCTACTACTACTACTACTGCAGGAGAGAGTATTGTTTCTACTACTATTATATGTTGCATATACACACACTTCACAAATGTTGCATACACACACGTCATACATGTTGTATATACACGCTTCATATATGTTGTATATACACACTTCATATATGTTGTATATACACACTTCATATATGTTGCATATATATACACACACACACTTCACACATGTTGTATACACACAGATCCTACACACACTCTGCTCCTCGCGCTTTAATCTGAAGTTCAAATCTGAAGTTTTCAGAGTTTGTCTCTGCGCTCGCGCTCTGTGACGCAGCACAGAAACACGTTTATAAAAATAACACGTTTAAACACACATGATGATAATAATAACAACAGCTCTTTATGATCCTGGCGCGCGCAAACGACAAGAGACGTGTCCGTGGATTCCAGTCATTCCACAGCGCCAAGAGGAGATAAAACAAGGACATAAGGAAAAGAAACAAGGAAACAAGGAAACGAGACACTGAGGAGGTTTAGGACTCACCAGAACCAGACCGAGACCTGATTTAGACCTGGTTCAGTCTTGGTCCAGTCCCGGGACAGAGGACAGGCGCAGAAGTGTGAAATAAGTGACAGAAGTGCGTCTGTGCGTGCGCGCTCACCTGTGCTCGTGCTCATATCTCGGTGCGCGTGTCCGTGTGCAGGCTCGCGCTTCCATTGGGCTCGTGGGGTTTATATTCGGGGCGCGTGGCGGGGTTTCCATTCCGACTCACATGCGACTCATCCACGAAAACCCGCGATTTCACCTGCGTCACTGTGCGTCACGAAGGACGGGGACTCTAACTCCCACAGTGCACCGCGAGCAGGACTAGGTGTGCCCAGGTGCGAGGACAGGGGCCCGGACCGAACCTGTTTAAGTCTGCGAAGTCCTGGTTTAGTCCTGTTTTTTGGACAGCTTTATTACTACAGTACATGTCTCTGTAGTACTGTGTTGTTGTAGTATGCTGTGTGTTTATAGTACTATGCAGTAGAAGTACACAGACAGAAGTACTTAAGCAGAAGTAGTTGATCTGAGTCAGTGCTGTCCCACATTTCACCATCAGCACAAATCCTCATCACGCACTTCCTCCAGAACAACAGTGACTGCAGTCTCTGTACTTTTACTGTGGTACTGCAGTATTAGTACTTTGCAGTGTCATGTCATGATGTTTATACTTTACAAAAAAACATTAGGACACAGGTTTAACAGCAAAACAGAAGTGAAGACACCTGTTACTCCCCAACTGCTGCTCCTGTTCTCCTCCTCCTCTCTCCTTCCTTTTGTTCTCTCTCCTGTACTCCTCCTGTTCTCCCTTCTCTCTCTCCCTCTTCACCTCCTCCTGTTCTTCCTCCTCCTGTTCTCCTCTTCACTGCCTCCACTCTCCCTCCTGCCGTTCTCCTCCTCCTGTTCTGCCTCCTCATGTTCTCCTCTTCACCTCCTCCACTCCCCCCTCCCGTTCTCCTCCTCTTCTCTCTCCTCTCTTCTGTTGTCCTCCTGTTCTCCTCCTCCTGTTCTCCTGTTCTTCTCCCTCCTCCCCTCTCCTTTTCCTGTTCTCCTCCTCCTCTCTCCTTCCTCCTGTTCTTTTCCTCCTGTTCCTCCCATTCTCCCCCTCTTGTTCTCCCTCCTCTTCTCTCCCTCCTCCTGTTCTCCTCCTCTCTCCTTCTTCACCTTCCGCCGGGGGGACGTTTCTCTCCTTCTTCACCTCCTCCACTCTCCCTCCTCCTGTTTTCTGTCCTCCTTTTCTTCCTCCTCCTCTCTCCTCCCTCCTCCCTCCTGTTCTCCCTCCTCCTGCTTATCTCCTCCTGTTCTCCCTCCTCCTGCTCATCTCCTCCTGTTCTCCTCTCTCCCTCTTCACCTCCTCCACTCTCCCTCCTCCTGTTCTCCTCCTCTTTTTCTCCCTCCACCTCTTCCTGTTCATCTCCTTCAGTTCTCTCTCTTCCTCTCCCTCCTCTTGTTCTCCCCTCTCCTGTCCCCCTCCTCTCTCCCTCTTCACCTCCTCCACTCTCCCTCCTCCTGTTCTCCCTCCTCTTCTCTCTCCTCCCTTCTCTTGTCCTTTTGTTCTCCTCCTCCTCACTCCCCCCTCCTGCTCTCCCTTATCCTGTTCTCCTCCTCCTGTTCCCCTTCTCTCTCCCTCTTCACCTCCTCCAGTTCACCCTCCTCCTGTTCTCATCCTACTTTTCTCTCTCCCTCTGTTGTCCTCCTCCTGTTCATCTCCCCCTCTCTCCCACCTCCTGTTCTCCTCCCCGTTTCCACCTCTCTCTCTCTCTTCACCTCCTTCAGTTCTCCCTCCTCCTCCCTCCATTTCTCCTCCTCCTATTGTCCTCCTCCCGTTATCCTCCTCTTTCTCTCCCTCCTTCTGTTGTCCTCCTGTTCTTTTCCCCCTCCTCTCTCCCTCCTCCTGGACCTGCTTAGGTCTGCAGAGTCCTGGTCTAGTCCTGGTCTAGTGACAGCTTTATTACTGCAGTACATGTCTCTGTAGTACTGTGTTGTTGTAGTATGCTGTGTGTTTGTAGTACTATGTGTGGCAGCACGGGTCACCCCGCCGAGGGTATGTTTTGTTTTTGTTTTTTTTTGGGTTTTTTTTTTTTGTTGGGGGGGGGGGGGGGGGGGGGGTCTTAAGGCCCAAGGGTCACAATCAAATTTACAGAGTAAAAGACACAGATAAGATCCTGAATTAAAAGATGAGACATGACAAACGATTAAAATTATTTTATTTAAAAAGGTTTTTCTTTCAAATATTCTAAAATATGGCTAAAACAAAATAAAGTTAAACAGGACACCTAAAATTTATTACAACATGAAGTTAAAAAGATAAAAAAGTTTTAATTTTATTTCAAAGACAAGCTAACAGTTAAGTTGGTATTTCAAATAGGCCTAGGAATAAAACAGTTTAAAATTACCATAAGAACCAAAATAATCTAGCTGGGGCCATCAGTGGTGAGCAGACCATCGTGGGTGTGCCCAGGGACCACAGACTCACCTCAGTGGACACAGCAAAATGAAAAGTGCATGAAACTAAACTCCTGATCCCAGTGCACTAAATCACATGCAAAGGAGGGGGAACCTCACCAATGTGCCCAGCCCAACCACCAGAGGGCACCCAGCGTCGCTGAAACAAAAGAAGATAATTAGACTCCAGTTGGGATGCAAGACAATGTACAAAACTGAGAGCAAAAACAGTTTGCAAAACTCCGAACAAAATAACAGCAGCAGGTTTAGCCTGAAAAACAACAAAATGTTAAAAAGGCTCATCTGTATTACAACATTCTGCCTTACAACCAACTTACCAGCAGGAATTAAACCAGCCCCGTCGCAGATCTACCATGGTTTGACACCCCCAGACCAACAGTGCAGAGCAGGACTAATGAAAATAAATTAGATTAACTTACAATTTAACCCATATATCAAGAGCCTCTTTCCAACCTCGCAGTCAACCCAAAGTACAGCAGCAGACAGAGTGTCAGCAGCAGAGAGCGCCATATTGGGAACAGGTGGCTTAAATAGTTCCTAACTAGGAGGGCGGGGTCAAGGGTGGAGCCCACAGTAGTACTTTCAAGGACAGAAAGGGAAAGCAGACAATCCCACTACATATGCAGTAGTAGTACAGAGAAGTACTTAAGCAGAAGTACAACTCCAATTCCAATGAAGTTGGGACGCTGTGTATAACTTAAAAATATAAATAAATAAATACAGAATACAATGATTTGCAAATCCTTTTCAATCCATATTGAACTGAATAAACTACAAAGACAGGGGCATGTTTACCACTGTGTTACATCACCTTTCCTTTTAACAACAATCAATAAGTGTTTGGGAACTGAGGACACTAGTTGTTGAAGCTTTGCAGGAGGAATCCTTTCCCAGTCTCGCTGAATGTACAACTTCAGTTGCTCAGCCGTCCGGAGTCTCCGTTGTTGTAGTTTGCGCTTCATAATATGCCACACATTTTCAATGGGAGACTGGTCTGGACTACAGGCCAGTCTAGTACCTGCACTATTTTACTACAAAGCCTCGCTGTTGTAAGACGTGCAGAATGTGGCTCGGCATTGTCCTGCTCAAATAAACAGGAACGTCCCTGAAAAAGTTGTTGTTTGGAGCAGCTTATGTTGCTCCAAAACCTGTATGTACCTTTCAACTTTAATGGGCACGAACACACCCCCAGACCATCACAGAGGCACGGACACACCCCCAGACCATCAGAGAGGCACGGACACACCCCCAGACCATCAGAGAGGCACGGACACACCCCCAGACCATCAGAGAGGCACGGACACACCCCCAGACCATCACAGAGACACGGACACACCCCCAGACCATCACAGAGACACGGACACACCCCCAGACCATCACAGAGACACGGGGACACCCCCAGACCATCACAGAGACACGGGGACACCCCCAGACCATCACAGAGACACGGGAACACCCCCAGACCATCACAGAGACACGGGGACACCCCCAGACCATCAGAGAGGCATGGACACACCCCCAGACCATCAGAGAGGCACGAACACACCCCCAGACCATCACAGAGACACGGGGACACCCCCAGACCATCAGAGAGGCTTTTGAACTTTTGATGTCCATGATTCCCAAAAAATATATGAAATGTGGACTCGTTTGACTCTGGACTCTGTTTTTAATACAGTACCGCCTGAGGGGTCAAAGGTCATTCAGTGTTGGTTTTGGGCACGTAAGCGTCAAGCATTTGATGATATTATGAACCGTAGATAAACATTGTTCTTAGACTGTTGGACTATTTGCTCACACAGTGGTGAACCTCGCCCCGTTCTCGCTTGTGAATGATTGATTCCTCCGGTGACGCTCCTTTTATTCCCCGTCATGACACTCACCTGTTTCCATTTAACCTGTTCACCTGTGGAATGTTCCAAACAGGTGGATTTTAAGCATTCCTCAATTTTCCCATTCTTTTGTTGCCCCTGTCCCAGTTTTATTGGAACATGCTGCAAACATCAAATTGACAATGAGTGAATATTTGCATAAAAACAATAAAGTTTATCAGTTTGAACAGTAAATATCATGTCTTTATGGTTTATTCAGATCAATATAGGTTGAAAGGGATTTGCAAATCATTGTATTTCGTATTTTGTTCACACAGCGTTACAACTTCATTGGAATTGGGGTTGTAGTTGAGTCAGTGCTGTCCCACATTTCACCATCAGCACAAATCCACATCACGCACAGCAAAACAGAAGTGATGACACCTGTTCCTCCCCAGCTGCTGCTCCTGTTCTCCCTCCTCTCTCCTTCCTCCTGTTCTCCCTCCTCTCTCCTTCCTCCTGTCCTCCCTCCTCTCTCCTTCCTCCTGTTCTCCCTCCTCTCTCCTTCCTCCTGTTCTCCCTCCTCTCTCCTTCCTCCTGATCTCCCTCCTCTCTCCTGTTCTCCCTCCTCTCTCCTTCCTCCTGTTCTCCCTCCTCTCTCCCTCTCAGGAAAAAGAAAATAGTTTATGTAACAGCCCCATAAATCCAAACCTGGAACAAACAGGAGGAGGTTTATACAGGATCCGAGAAAAGCCAAAGTGAATGACATAGTTTTTCCTTTAGCTCCAACTTCTATTTATGTTTTGTCTGACTGTGTGACATTCTCCCAGTCCTTTTCTGAAACATCCAAATGCTTTTTTAGCAAACTTCAGACGGGCCTGGACACGTCTGGCGCTGCAGGATTTGAGTCCCTGGTGGCGTAATGTGTCACTGATGGTCTCAGCTCTCTGCGGGTCATTTTCGCTCACCGTTCTTGTGATTATTTTGACCCCACGGGATGAGATTGAGGGAGATTATCAGTGGTCTTTTATGTCCTCCATTTTAAATTGCTCCCACAGTTGATCTCTTTGGTCTTGGCGAGTTCAAACAGGTAATTAGTGGAGGACAGAGGAGCCTCTTAAAGAAGAAGTTACACGTCAATTTACCAGTCAATTCATTCCAAATCCTACAATGTGATTTCCTGGATTCTTTCCCTTCATTCTGTCTCATAGTTGAAGTGAACCTATGAGGAAAATGACAGGCCTCTCTCATCTTTTTAAGCGTAAAAACTTGCACAATTGGTGGCTGAATTAATACTTTTTTGTCCCACTGTATTTCTCCATTCACACTGACAATGAGACGCAATAATTATTTGGATTTAAATTGGTTTTTGCTTAATAACACTGAACGTTTTGTGGACTCTGCAGCATTTTTAGCGTTATAAAAATGGCATCTGTGGCCTTTCTCCCTGGGTCCTCTGTGTTGGGGGTTAGTTTTAGGGGTTAGAGTTATGGTCACGTTTGTGTTGAAATAGACCGGGACGTGTGGAGGAAGCCCGCTCTCCAAAATGGGCCTTGAACAGATCCAAGAGAGCCAAAAAAAAAACCAAAAACAGGACAACAGGGAATCTGAACCGAGAAGGAAAAGTGTAACTATTCTGGTCTATTTCAAACCTACAAACAGTTAAAGACACAAACTGGTTCAACCCACAGTGAGTGAAGTCCCTGTAGGTCCAGACTCTACAGACTGAACCTGTCCCAGAGAAAAAGGTCAAAAAAGGTCATAGTTCTATAAAAGGCAAAGTGCAGCTGTTTGTGCAGCCTGGTCTGGAACAACCTCCTCCACAACTACTACTACTACTACTACTACTACTACTACTACTACTACTACTACTACTACTACTACTACCACTACTACCACTACTACTACTACCACTACTACTAATACTACTACTACGACGATGACGGCGACTACTACTACGACGACGACGACGACGACGACTACTACTACTACTACTACTACTACTACTACTACTACTACCACTACTACTACTACTACTACTACTACTACTACTACTAATACTACTACGACGATGACGGCGACTACTACTACTACTACAACGACGATGACGGCGACTACTACTACGACGACGACGACGACTACTACTACTACTACTACTACGACTACTACTACAACTACTACTACTACTACTACTACAACTACTACTACTACTATGCTACTACTATTACTACTATTACTACTACTACTATGCTACTACTACTACTACTATGCTACTACTGCCACTACTACTACGACTACTACTACAACTACTACTACTATTATGCTACTACTTCTATCCTACTACTTCTACGACTACTACTACTACTACTACTATGCTACTACTACTACTACTTATACTGCTACTACTATTACTACTACTACTACTACTAGGGGTACTACTACTACTACTGCTACTACTACTACTACTATGCTACTACTACTTATACTGCTACTACTATTATTACTACTACTAGGGGTACTACTACTGTTATTACTACTACTACTACTACTACTACTGCTGCTGCTGCTTAAACTACTACTACTACTATTACGGCTACTACTACTACTACTATGCTACTACTACTACTACGAGTACTACTACTACTAATACTATGCTACTACTACTACTAGGGGTACTACTACTACTACTGTTACTACTACTACTACTACTATGCTACTACTACAACTACTACTACTTATACTGCTACTACTATTACTACTACTACTACTAGGGGTACTACTACTACTACTGCTACTACTACTACTACTACTACTATGCTACTACTACTTATACTGCTACTACTATTACTACTACTACTAGGGGTACTACTACTGTTATGACTACTACTAGTACTACTACTGCTGCTGCTGCTGCTTAAACTACTACTACTACTACTACTAATACTACTACTACGACTACTACTATGCTACTACTACTACTACGAGTACTACTACTACTAGTACTATGCTACTACTACTACTAGGGGTACTACTACTACTACTGTTATTACTACTACTACTACTACTACTACTACTACTACTACTACTATTATGCTACTACTACTACTACAACTATAACTACTACTACTACTACTACTACGACTACTATTACAACTACTACGACTACTACTACTACGAGTACTACTACTACTAGTAATATGCTACTACTACTACTAGGGGTACTACTACTACTACTGTTATTATTACTACTACTACAACTACTACTACTACTATTATGCTACTACTACTACAACTATAACTATTACTACTACTACTACTACTACTACTACTACTACTACTACTACTACTACTACTACTACTATGCTACTACTACCACTACTACTACTAGTACTATGCTACCACTACTATGCTACCACTGCTACTATTACTACTACTAGGGGTACTACTACTACTGTTACTACTACTACTATGATACTACTACTTATACTGCTACTACTATTACTACTACTACTACTAGGGGTACTACTACTACTACTACTACTACTACTACTACTACTATTATGCTACTACTACAACTATAACTACTACTACTACCACTACTACTACTACTATGCTACTACTACCACTACTACTACTACTAGTACTATGCAACTACTACTGTTACCACTACTACTGCACTACTACTCCTACTGCTACTACTACTACTGTTACTGCTACTACTACTACTATTGCAACTACTACTGCAAATACTACTACTACTAATACTGCTACTGATATTACTACTACTACTAGTGGTATTACTACTGCTACTACTATTACTACTACTAATACTTCTACTTTCTCTATTGGAGGAAGATGAGGATGGAGACTCTGCAGTTTGGAAACATGAGAAACTCCAGGCTCTGCCCCCTGGATAAACCCGGATAAACTGGATAAACCGTAAACTGTCTGGGCCTGTCCCAGACCTGAAGATGTGTCTCTCCTCCTCTTTCTCCCCTCTCTGCCCCGCTCACACTCTGTATGTCTCTCTCTCTTCACACTCTGTATGTCTCTCTCTCTCTCTTCACACTCTGTATGTCTCTCTCTCTTCACACTCTGTATGTCTCTCTCTCTCTTCACACTCTGTATGTCTCTCTCTCTCTCTTCACACTCTGTATGTCTCTCTCTCTTCACACTCTGTATGTCTCTCTCTCTTCACACTCTGTATGTCTCTCTCTTCACACTCTGTATGTCTCTCTCTCTCTTCACACTCTGTATGTCTCTCTCCTTCACACTCTGTATGTCTCTCTCTCTTCACACTCTGTATGTCTCTCTCTTCACACCCTGTATGTCTCTCTCTTCACACTCTGTATGTCTGTCTCTTCACACTCTGTATGTCTCTCTCTCTCTTCACACTCTCTATTTCCCTCTCTCTTCACACTCTGTATGTCTCTCTCTCTTCACACTCTGTATGTCTCTCTCTCTTCACACTCTGTATGTCTCTCTCTTCACACTCTGTATGTCTGTCTCTTCACACTCTGTATGTCTCTCTCTCTCTTCACACTCTCTATTTCCCTCTCTCTTCACACTCTGTATGTCTCTCTCTCTTCACACTCTGTATGTCTCTCTCTTCACACTCTGTATGTCTTTCTCTTCACACTCTGTATGTCTCTCTCTCTTCACACTCTGTATGTCTCTCTCTCTTCACACCCTGTATGTCTCTCTCTTCACACTCTGTATGTCTGTCTCTTCACACTCTGTATGTCTCTCTCTCTCTCTTCACACTCTCTATTTCCCTCTCTCTTCACACTCTGTATGTCTCTCTCTTCACACTCTGTATGTCTCTCTCTTCACACTCTGTATGTCTCTCTCTCTTCACACTCTGTATGTCTCTCTCTTCACACTCTGTATGTCTCTCTCTTCACACTCTGTATGTCTCTCTTCACACTCTGTATGTCTCTCTCTTCACACTCTGTATGTCTCTCTTCACACTCTGTATGTCTCTCTCTTCACACTCTGTATGTCTCTTCACATGTCTCTTCACATTTCTTTCTTAAAGCTCCATTATGATTGATATAATCAATGTAATGATTTTACACTGAAGCTTCACAAAAACTAAAACTGCCACAAACTTCAAATTTTAGGCAATCCTTAGTCTCTCAGACACATTATACTTATATGTATTTATACAGACTGTTATACCTATATACACTTAGTCCATTATATATACACTTTTATAGTCTGTGATAGTTTGTTATACACTTCTAGTGTGTATTTATATTCTTATTTGCATACACATAGTCTGTTATAAAGATGTTCATATAATCTGGCTTCAGTTTATGTAAGATCTTAAGAGCCATTTTTCCTCAACATGTGGAATCTGTTTTCAAACTTTAAAGGGTTAAATATGTGTGGGTCAACCTGTGGATTTATTCCAAAAGAAAAAAAAAAAAACAAGAAAAAGAAAAATATGAATCTGATCATTTTACAGCCGTTTTTAAGAGTGGACATTTATGTCCTGAGGGACGTGAGTGTGACTTTAAAAAGCCTAAGGGTTAAACAGAACCAAAGTGAAGGACTCCTGTTTCTGTCGGATCCAAACGATCCTCACTAACTGCTTCAGGAGCTGGTCTGAACTTGTATGAGGAAATCATGAGGATAAAAGTCATTTTTATTTCAAAAGTGAAAGCGAAAAATTCTGAATGACACAAAATGACTTAGACAAAGGCATGTGTTTATTAGACTTTTACAGCAACAGGTCAGAACACGCAGAACTCAGAAGGAACTCCAGACTGAGAGTCTGGACCAGGGACTGGACCAGGGACTGGACCAGGGACTGGACCTCAGGGGAAACTGTCATCATCATCTTCGGCCATCTCTTTGGCAAACTCAAGGTCTTGCTGCTCCCTCTCCCTCCGCTCCTGCAACACACCATAGTAAGCCAGATGCCCTCCCCCAGATGCCCTCCCCCAGATGCCCTCCCCCAGATGCCCTCCCCCAGATGCCCTCCCCCAGATGCCCTCCCCCAGATGCCCTCCCGTACCTCAGCAGACTCCAGGTCCTTGTTGTAGGCTTTGGGGGGGAATCTCATGGCCTGAAACACAAAACAAACAGTGAGTCCTCTGCAGTGTGAGCCTGGTACTGCAGCCTGAGCTCTCTGTGGGTTTGGGGTCAGAGGTCATACAGTATTCGGTCTTACTGGTCTGTCACAGGATCAAACCTGTGAAGCGTCTTTGTTTCACTTCCCTGTTTGGACACAGGGTGGCACTGTCGGCTCAGATACAGGTTGATGACACTGAAGCAATACAACGCTGGAGGAAATTTGGACCATAAATTATAATATTGAAACTAATTAAGCCTGTGAGACAAAACCCCAAAAAACTGTTCTAAATGTAGTATCAAACATGAACATGAGAAGTCAACGCTTCAGTAGCAAGTCTAAAGAATCTAGTGAGTCATACAAACACTCTACTCCACTCTCTCAGCTCTAAACAGAAATCAAAACAAACATAACTCATTCTTTCTCTGTAGCGCAAAGAAAAAAGTCCCATGAGAAATTCTGACCCAAAAAACGATTCAATCCATCATGTAGAGAACGACAAGTCCATATCGAAAATCCAGCCTGAACTCAACAAACCCTGCCCTGACACAGACTGAAGTCAAACCGGACCAAACCAGACTGAGCTGAGACACCAGATCATAAACAGCTCAAGACTGACTTCTTCTGCACTTGTCTGGGTTTTGGTCCAGGTCCAAATCTGAGCCATGCCTCATCATCACAGACACATGGGGGACATGTTGAGGACCTTCTCACCTTCACAGACATGTTGTGTATGTCCAGGCAGAAGGAGATGCGTTGGTGGAATGCGAGTTGAGGTTCTCTGGTGCCGTAGATGTCCATCGTCTCTTTGGACTGAACGAAGCCTTTCTCGTGGTTTATACTGGCCTCGATCACGCCGTCCCGGATCGCCTGAACACAGGGGGTTAGACCTGGTTAGACCCCCACCGCGTTCAGTCCGCCCACCGTGTTCAGTGCCCCTCCCCTTGTCCCTGTACCTTGGCCACAATGAACTCTGCGTCTTCTGGACTGTCAAGTTGCAGTTTGAGGGCGATGTCGCTCAAAGAGATCCTCGAGTACGAAAGGCTGATCATACGAACGCCTGAAGAGAGAGAGAAGACGATGAGACGATGCGACAGGGAGACAAGTAGACAAGGGATGAGGAAACATGGAGACGATGTGAAGATAAGACAAGAGACAAGGAGACGATATGAAGATAAGACGAGAGACAAGGAGATGATATGAAGACAATAGGACAAAATATGAGACACGGAGACGGGACAAAATATGAGACAAGGAGACAGGACAAAAGAGGACAGAGGACGACAGGTGAGAGGCTGATCATACACACACCTGAGACAAAAAAGGGGACACATTTATGTGATGGACACTGACTACAGCAGATTAGATCCAAAAATGTTCTAAATGTGACACTAAACAAACCAACGTCTCACCAGAGGCTCATCAGTGGGTTACATTAGGAGTGACCCGATATATCGACCAAAAGCACCGATACTAGTCGGCCGATATTGAGCTCTGGTAATGAAAGAGTTAATCCCACTGTCCCACAATGATCCAGGAAATAAACAGCTTCAAGGCTAGAGCAGGGATCAGGGATAGACATGCACAGACACACAAACACACGCACAGACACACGCACAGACACACGCACAGACACACGCACAGACACACGCACAGACACACGCACAGACACACGCACAGACACACACACAGACACACACACAGACACACACACAGACACACACACAGACACACACACAGACACACAAACACAGGCACAAACACAGGCACAAACACACGCACAGACACACAAACACAGGCACAGACACACGCACAGACACACAAACACACGCACAGACACACAAACACACACACAGACACACGCACAGACACACGCACACACGCACAGACACACAAACACACACAGACACACGCACAGACACACAGACACACGCACATACGCACACACACAAACACACGCACAGACACCCCAACACACGCACAGACGCACACGTGTGCCTCAAACGGGACAATACATGGGCGTAAACACAGGCGTACTCGGGTATACTTCTGCACTTTGAGACAAAACAGACATCAGGAGACCTCAGGACAACAGGACACACCAGGGGGAGTACAACTGAATCTGCAGTAGTAGTAGTAGTTATAGTAGTAGTAGTATTTAGTTACCCATCTTGATGTCTCAGGCAGATGATCAGGGTGTAGTGTGTAGTAGTATTATTTGCTGTAGTAGTACCTGTCTTGATGACATTGTGTCTCAGGCGGATGATCAGGGTGTAGGTTCCGTCTGTTTGGAACTTTTCTCCGAACTGCTCCAGCACCTGGTTAAACTTGGACAGGTTTCCAGTGCGCACCGCTGAGAGAGAAACAGAAAAGGAGAAGGAGGGAGAGAGAGAGAAGGGGGTATAAGAAAGAGAGGGAGGGCAGAGAAAAAAAGACAAAGAGCTCCGTTAGATAAAATGCCTCCAGACCAGGGCCGTCACTAGACCTGTACATCAGAAAAATAGTTGACATGTCCAGGGCGTACACTGCGGTCTGCAAGTGCCTTTGGATGTTTTGTTTAGTCACTTTGTGAACAATGGCAGAGAGAGTGGCTTTAGTGTATATATTATATTAAACCCATCAACCAAGGCAATCAGCTCGGCAGCAGCGTGCCTGGGTCCATGACTATCCTTTTTGCTAGCCGGTGCGCCCAGTATAATTAAGTTGTTGCTAGTTTGTGGCTGGTGTCTTTCTACTTTTTCCGGATAATGATGTAGCTACGTCACTGCGGCATAGTCTCTGATGCAGCCCGTTAAACACCAAAAGTTGCTCATGCTCTGGACGTCTCCGTCCAGGTGAGGGGCTTTGTACGAGGCCTGTACGATGGCTGTACAACCTGTGATGTTCACGCTGGAGTGCCGTTCGTGTAGTTCCAGTGTGAAGATACAAACTGCTGAAGCGTGTCTGCACCATGTGCACAGAAAAACACACACTTTTGCCTCTTCTCTCATGGGTTTCATCTGGCGTCAGTTGCATTGTTTGTGTGACATGTGAACACTGCCCTCATTTGTTCATTAGAACTTCAGAACAGGCTGCACCTCCCCAGGGCGGTGTTGCAGGAGGCATCTCCTCTCGACGTGGAGGAGCAGCGGCTCTACTCAGGCTTTAGGTGAGCCTTATTATGTGGAATATTACGCCATGTCACGTTGTTGTAACAACGTGAATATCAGGTGGACTTTCAAAGGACCCATCTCGTGAGGACCCCCATCTCGTGAGGACCCCCATCTCGTGAGGACCCCCATCTCGTGAGGACCCCCATCTCGTGAGGACCCCCATCTCGTGAGGACCCCCATCTCGTGAGGACCCGAACGTCTTAAATTTAAAAATTTTTAAATCAGATCATTATTACAAATCTTGAATTGTGTCTTCGCAGAGTTAACAATAGAGAAACCAAATATTCTGTCTAAGTCCATCTGACCATGTCCTCACAGAGGTCTCGGTCAGGTCTCGGTCAGGTCTCGGTCAGGTCTCGGTCAGGTCTCGGTCAGGTCTCGGTCAGGTCTCGATACTTACCCTGTGTTAGGAGGAAGTATGGGTGCAGGGACCTCTTGAGGGACGGTTGTCTGAACTGCGGTCGGTCTGGGATCTCCCCCAACAACAGTTCCACCACGATCAGGAGTTTATGGACCTGAGGACAAGACCAAGGTCAGAACCAGGACTAAACCGGGGCCTAAACCAGGGACTGAGCCAGATCTAAACAAAACCAAACTCCTCTATATTAGCACTTGGTTAAACTAAAATGCATTAAACCTCTCTGAATCTCGCCTTCCTCAGAGCACTGGGTTAGAGGTCAGGTTAAAGGTCATACTGTCTGTTTGAATCCCACGGCCGTGTGCTGTGGAGCCTTCCTCAGAGCGTTGGTCAGAGTACGCCGTGCCTCAGAATACTCCAGCTGGATGGCCTTGATACGCCCTGGAAGTACAAGTACTGTGTTAATAGTAGTAATAGTAGTATATGTCCCAATTGTGGGATTTGTAGTGACATCTATGACACTCAAAATTAGCAGCAGCGATTGTAGCTGCATCAGTAAATCACAGATCTAAAACACATTTGGATCATTTTACCAAACACTGTTTGTGTTTAAAGGAAAGAAATGCTCCAGGCCCCGGCATCGGTCCATACTGGGCCACACAGGTCCGCATTGGGGATCAGCAGAGACTAACGGCAAAGTATCAACACCAAAAAAAAAACTGGATTGGCGCAGCCATATTTGGTAGTACCTGTGTAGTAGAGGTAGCGGGCCCACTCGTTGTTGTTGGCCACTTCGGGGAACACAGACTTGGAGACCAGCTTCTCCGCCTGGTCGTACAGGTTAAACTCCAGGTAGTTCCTCAGGAGAAGGTTCAATAGCACGGCCTGCCCATCAGTGTCATGTCTGAGGGTGGAGGTGCGGAGGCGTGTGTGGAGGAAGCTAAACAAACAAACAAGCATCAGTGTCATGTCTTGAGGGTGGAGGTGCAAAGGAGGGGCAGAGAGGAGGAGCAGAGGAGGGATTTATCGGTCAATACCCAGTACCCAGGTGGGAGTCCCCAGGTTGGGGGAAGAGTACCTGCGTATGGTGTGCAGTTGCTGGAGGTACTCGTAGACTCGGGCATGGTAGTAGAAACACTTAGCGGCGACCAGGTCCAGAGCTCTGCGGTTCTTTGAGCAAATCTTCTGCATCAGGTCATCAGAGACCTTCTGAGCCTGGACCAGAGAGAGAGACCGGGACTGAGACTGGGACTGAGACCGGGACTGAGACCGGGACTGAGACCGGGACTGAGACCGGGACTGAGACCGGGACTGAGACCGGGACTGAGACCGGGACTGAGACCGGGACTGAGACCGGGACTGAGACCGGGACTGAGACCGGGACTGAGACCGGAGTTAGAAACAACAAAATGTTATAGAAGAGGTGCAGATACAAGAGGATACAAGGGGATGCAGAGGATACAAGGGGATGCAGAGGATACAAGGGGATGCAGAGGATGCAGAGGGTACAGAGTGTACAGAGGGTACAGAGGGTACAGAGGGTACAGAGGGTACAAGGGGCGCAAAGCGGGGTGCAAAGCGGGGCAGACCTGGCTGTAGTTCTTGGTGGTGCAGAGGTGGATCACCAGTAGAAGTTGAAGATAGGCCTCGACCTCGGGGAGTAGAGGAGCAGACGCAGCCTTCCCTGTGCGAGGTCTGAAGTGAACATCCCCCTCTGACATTTCCATGGGCTGCAACACACAAAGAGTCAGATGTCCCCCCGAGATAGTCAGATGCCCACCCCTGCCTGCATGTGCGTCAGATGCCCTACCTCCTCCAGGAAGGCCAGCAGGTAGTCCTTGGCGCTGGCATTGCTGGTGTAGAAGCCAGAGATGGTTTTGTGAAGCACGTTGGCATTGAGTCTGCGGCTGATGGAGGGCAAAGCTCTGAGGGCGCGGAGGACAAAACGAGGCTCCTTCCCCTGAACTGCTTTCTCGATCTGTCGCACATGCTCTTTGATATCTGCATCACAAGAGGCCAGGGTTAGACCAGAGACCAGACCGTAGACGAGAGGCCAGACCACCCTACTACAGGGATCTAAACCATAAAGCAGATTTAATCCTAGGTGAGACCAGATATGCACTACTTCTTTGAATAATGGGCACAGAGAGATTTATCCATCCTTGGTAGAATTCTGCTCACCAAAATGGAGAGTATATCTAGACTTATATACATCCATATACATATATATCTAAATATTCTCTGGTTTATTATTCCTGTAAAAATATTTTCAAATTTAGGGGGTTTACGATTTCTTCTCAGCTGTGACATCAGTGTTAAAACAGTACCCACTCAACTCCTCTTTTCATCAGAAAGTCCTTTTATACTGGAGACAAATTTATAAGCACAACTATAGTCCACACAATACACCCCTGTAGAATTGCCTGTTCAAAACTGTTAGAAATAAATCTTTTTGTACAAAAGTAGTTTGAAAAGGGTATTTGGTCCCTGATACTGACTGACGATAGTAATCTTATGTCGTTTGATGAACTCTCAAGAAAATATGACATGCAAACAGAAAAGAAAGAATCTACTAAAATCACTAAGGCCATTCCTCAAAATATTTTGAACACAGTCTTCTTCCTATTTCATAATCCTAACTGTAGATACCTTCCTAAGCTTATGATAAATGGGTTCAACATCTCTACTGTCGAACTTCCAAATTGCAAAATTAGACAATTCTTTAAGGATGCTCTTTTCTCCTATATTTCAAATCCAAATTCTATCTAAATTGTTTTCTAAATGTCTTTCAGGCATATACACCTCTAAAGAACTGCTTAGACGGTGTTTTGGGATGAATGACAGTTGCTGTTCTTTATGTGATTTAAATACTGTACAAAAAAACTAAATTTTTGAATGTGTTTTCTAAAGCCTTTTGGAGCAATATACACTACGGGCTTTTCCCCAGGATTCCAAATTTAAAAGACTTCAACAGCAAGGACATGATTTTTGGTACTCTTATGCATGACAAAAATGTGAAATGATTTTAAATGTAATCTTTGTTATAGGTAAATTCTTTATCACATTTCGTAAAGAGTCTTTTCTCATTTGTAAGATTTATGGAAAAGAAAGATGCTATAAAAGTAAAAAAAAAAATGTAATAGATGATCTAAAACTTAAGACAACCCCTTAGGCATAGATATATGGTCATATAATTTATGATTATCCTTTCTTTGCGTTTTGTATTATTATGTACTTAATTTAATCTTATCCTCATCTCCATCCCTATGTAATACTTTGCCTGTTCTGACTATTAATTGTGGAACTTTACTACTTTGCCACAACTTTTGTAAACCTTTATCATTATTAATTACAAAACAAAACAAAAAAAGCTTCACGTACAGGAGCTAGCATCTAAACTTAGCTTCGTGACTCCGCGAATATTCTCCGTCATAAACATCCACCAAACTGTACCAAAAACAGGGTTATAAGGTCCAGACTAGATCCGAACTGTCCCGAGAGTTCGGGAAATTATGTTATGTTTAAATAAGAACTTATATCAGTCTGAAGCTCTTAAGAGCCGCTAGTGTGAGGTTTTGTTTATTAGCACTAGAGCTAACATGCTAACATGCTAACATGCTGCCCGGCTGTCAGACAGATGCAGCTGTGATGAGGCTGTTGAGACGCTGTGGCCTGGTTCGGCCCGTTCTGATCCTCCAGAGTGAGCCCGTATCAGAGACTGTATATCCCGGCTCTTACCCTCCAGAGTGAGGCCGTCTTGCTCTCCTGCTGTGGCCGCAGGAGGCGCCTCTTCCTCGGGCATCTCCACGTCCTGAGGTTCGGGGCCCTTCGCTTCTTTGGGCTCCTTCTTGTCCCGAGCCGCCGCTTTGTCGCGTCGTTTGGCCGCGGTCTCCTTCATGTTTCTGGTTTAGAGGTTTGAGTCGGAGCGCGGAGGGCCCGCCTCTGTGCGGGTGAAGTATGAGCGGGGTTCGGTGAGAGTAGATGGGTGTGTGACGGGTCTATGTTGGGTCTATGATGGGTCTACAGTGTCTGTGATGATCTGTGCAGCAGATTCTGCAGCGTCACTGCCGCGGCACAACTGCGGCTGCGCGGAGCCGCGGGGATTTATGGGAGATACGCTACAAATTAAAATATTGAATTAAAATAATAGATAATAGGGGGGGAAAAAAAAGGAATTCCACAGTTTAAATCAGAAATGTGTTTTCTGGATTCATCAGGTGAGTCAGGTGTGTTTCATGTTTGGTTCGTTAAAATAAAAAAGAAAATATGTGTTTTGTGGTAAAAGACTTAATATGTATTTGTATGTTTTAATTCTGATTCATGAAGTTTTCCATTTATTGTAAAATTATGTTTAAGAAATTATTTATTTTCGTTCTGGATGCAGTGGTGTCAGGTTCCAGCAGAGGGGGCTGTTTTGGACAAAAAAAACAGTAAAATATAAAAATAAACTCACACGTGAAAATGAAACATATAAAACAGAAAAACACTGATATTAGACTCCAAACGTAATGACGTCATGGTCCAGATGGGGTCAGGGGTCACAAACAGTTCTATTGATTTCATTGGACTTTACTCTGAAATATCCAAAAGGTAAATTCACAAATGTTGAACCTGATCATTTCTATTAGTGACTAGACCCAAGAACTCACTGTGTTACTACGTAAATCTGCATCTTCTGTATTAATTTTATAATAATAATAATAATAATTTGTATTATTATTATTATTATTATTATTATTATTATTATTAGTATTATTATTATTATTAGTAGTAGTAGTAGTAGTAGTAGTAGTAGTGGTAGTAGTAGTAGAAGTAGTAGTAGTAGTAGTAGTAGTAGTAGTAGTAGTAATAGTAGTAGTAGTAGTAGTAGTAATAGTAGTAGTAGTAGTAGTAGTAGTAATAGTAGTAGTAGTAGTAGTAGTAGTAATAGTAGTAGTAGTAGTAGTAGTAGTATTCTCGAGGTGTGACCGCATTTCCCGCCACTTCTTTTGTCTTTGGAGCGACACAAACTTAAACCTGCGACTCTCGAGTTTTTCTTCACAAAGTCACACTTCGAGTCGAGTCAGCGCCTTTACGCGAGAAAAACACAACAGACACAAAGTCAGCGCAAAAAAGTGCAGCTTCAGTCACAGCATCAGACCACAGAGACAACGGTACAAACAGCACACATGCGCATGCGCAGACAAACAGCACAGAGACAACACGGCACACATACACACAGAGCATACATACACACACACACACACAGCACAGAGACAACACGGCACACATATACACAGAGCATACATACATACACACACATACACATACAGCACAGAGACAACACGGCACACATACACACAGAGCATACATACACACACACAGCACAGAGACAACACGGCACACATACACACAGAGCATACATACACACACACACACACAGCACAGAGACAACACGGCACACATATACACAGAGCATACATACATACACACACATACACATACAGCACAGAGACAACACGGCACACATACACACAGAGCATACATACACACACACAGCACAGAGACAACACGGCACACATACACACAGAGCATACATACACACACACACACACACAGCACAGAGACAACACAGCACACGTACACACAGACACACAGAACACACACACAAGCACAGTCACAGGCAAATACAAGCACATACACACACAAGCATGCACATACGCACACACACACATACGCACACACAGCACAGAGGCAAACAATACAGCACACACACAGACACATAGAGCACACACACATGCACACTCACAGGCAAACACAAGCACATACACACAGAGCACACACAGGTACACACGAACACACACACAAGCACATACACACACAAGCATGCACATACGCACACATACACATACGCACACACAGCACAGAGGCAAACAATACAGCACACACACAGACACATAGAGCACACACACATGCACACTCACAGGCAAACACAAGCACATACACACAGAGCACACACAGGTACACCCCAACACACACACACGAGCACACACACATTTGGCAGTATTCAAAATACAGTTACTTTTCTAAAATTAACACAAAACATTGTAGTATTTGATCGTGTCATTTAGGCTCAAACTCAATCTGAGACACAAATACAAACACTGCTCTGATGACCTCTGACCTCTGACCTGGTGAAACAAGGGAGATTCTCCTCTGATCTCCTCTGAAAAACCTTTCAGTCACATGCACAGCTAAACAGAACTGTTTTGAGCCTGGATTTAAACACTGTCAAAGTAGAGGCCTGTCTCACATCTACAGGAAGAATGTTCCAGGTTTTAGCTGCATAAAACTAAAACACTGATTCTCCATGTTTAGTCCTGACTCTGGGACCAGCAGGAGGTCGGTGCCTGAAGTCCTCAGAGTGTGAGATGGTTCATGTGGCTCTAACATGTGGGAGATGTTCTTTGGTGCTGGTGCATGGAGAGACTTGTTCACAAACAGAGCTGCTTTAAAGTCTATTCTCTGAGCCACAGGAGCCAGAGACCTGAGCCCAGGATTTATCTGCTTGTACTTCCTGGTTCTAGTCAGGACCCGAGCAGCGGGGTTCTGGATGTTCTGTTCTGTCTTGACGCTCGTCTGGAGAGGCCAGTGAGCAGAACGTTACAGTCGTCTAACCTACTGGAGACAAATGCAGGATAAGTCTCTTTAAGTCTGGCTTTGACAGTTTACTTTTGAGCACTCTCAATATGTAGAATACAGTACTCTGGTTGGAACAGGTTTCTGAATACTTTACAAAATACATTTTAATGCAGTATTCAGTATTCTGTAACTAAATACTTTTAGTAATAGAATTCTTCCCATCATTGCACCCCCTCCCCTCCCTGTCACCTCACCATCACGCCTCACCCGGATGCCCTAACGCGCTATTGTGCTGATGCACTGACACCTCAACATCTCACCTCAAAACAGATGAGAGACGCCCAGACACCAAAAGCTGCACAATGGCACTTTTCTGCTGTGTGTATATATGTGTGTATATATATATATATATATATATATATATATATATATATATATATATATATATATATATATATATATATATATATATATATATATATATATATATATACACATAATGTGTAAAATTCTCTACCTCACCCTCTCTGGGACTGAGTTGTCTCCTTTTTCCTGCAGTTTTCCTGACACTTCCACAGTGTCTGGTTGGTCCGTCACTATTCTGTCAGTGTCTGAAGTCCTACAGGATCTTAGCTCCTTCTTCACGACCTTTGGAGGTGTTTGTCCTTGACCTTTGGGTCTCCAGTCTGTATTCACATGTTTCTGTACACTATGGCTCCATTTGGCTTCTTACACCCTACAGTTATGTGCTGGACTGTCTCAGGGGAGTCTGGGAAGTATTTTTAAGACAAATTTTCATTACTTTCTTCAAAGTCAGAAGTTTACATATAGTAAAATTACTATGCATTTAAACAATTTGAGAAAATCCAGATGATGATGTCATGTCTTTGGAAGATTCTGATAGGTTTATTGACAATATCTGAGTTAATTAGAGACACACCTGTGGATGTGTTTGAAGCTCACCTGAAACACACTGCTTCTTTGTGTAACATCATGGGAAAGTCAAAAGAAATCAGCCAAAATATCAGGAAGAGAATTGTGGACTTGCACAAGTCTGGTTCATCCATGGTGCAATTTCCAGATGCCTGAAGGTGCCACGTTCATCTGTTCAAACAATTATACACAAGTATAAACACCATGGGAATGTCCAGCATCACACAGCTCAGGAAGGAGACGGATTCTGTGTCCCAGAGATGAGCTTTGGCCTGAAATGTGCAGATCAACCCAAAAACAAGCTGAAGATGGTGAGAGTGTGTCATTATCTACAGTGAAACAAGAACTGTACCGACATGGGCTGAAAGGACAATCTGCAAGTCATTACTCCAAAATAAACATAAAAAGTGAGATTAGTTTGCAAATGCACACAGGGACAAATACTTTCATTTTTGGAGACATGTCCTGTGGTCTGACCAAACTAAAATTGAGCTGTTTGGCCAAAATGAGCATTTTTGGAGGATCATGTTGTGGGGTTGTTTTGCTGCAGGAGGGACTGGTGCGCTCCACAGAATAGATGGCATCATGAGGAAAGAACATTAACAACATCTCAGCCAGGACGTTAACGCATACTGCCAAACTGGTTACAAAGTAGCTTCAGGATAACAAAGTATTTTTTCCAGTGGCCATCACAAAGTCCTGATCTCAATCCTATTGATCCTATTAATTTTTTCCTATTAATTTTGGTAACACTAATTGACCAAAAACGTGTGGTTGCGTGTATGTGTGTGTCTGTATGCCAATGGGTGTGTGTGTGTGTGTGTATGTGTGTATGTGCGACAGTTGGGGGGCGGAGCTGCTGCTAAAGACTGAAAGTTTTTCTGAAATCTTGTCAGTAGAGCTTCAGCCTGTACCTCCTCGTCCTCCTGCACCTCCTGCTCAAGGTCAGTTAGACTCATTTACATATTTACACATTTTAATTTTATTGTTTTTTTGTTTGTTTTGTTTTTGTTGGTTCATTCTGATGCAAAAAACAAAACTCTGTGATTGGACGGACTAATAATAAAGTGTTACTCAAACATGTGTGAATGAAACAAAACACAACTCCAGGTCTGTTTTTGAGGAGGAGCGTTATAGGAGCTCACAGGAGTCCATTTTGTTTTCTTTCTTCAGTGTGTGGCGTTTTACACCTGTCCCTCATAGTCTGTGACAGGTGCACTGACCAAAGTCTGCACCTGCCACAGACTCATCCTCCTCCCTCTGTCTCCCTCTCTCCTCAGGACTGTGCTGCTCCTCCTCCTCTCACCTCCTCCCTCTCTCTCCTCTGTTTATCTGTGCATGTGACTGAAAGGTTTTTATTCAGCCTCTTCTGTTATAATGTTAATTTTATGATGATTATTTGTGATTATTTATGTTTCGATTGCCTTCTCTCTCCTCCACCTCTCACCTCCTCCGTCTCTTTCCTTCTCTCTCCTCTCACCTCCCTCTCTTCTTCTTCTCTCTCCTCCTCTCACCTCCTCCTTCTCTCCTCCTCCTCTCACCTTCTCCCTCTCTTTCCTTCTCCCTCCTCTCACCTTCTCCCTCTATTCTTGTCCTTGCTCCCCCTCCTCTCACTTCCTCCCTCTCTTTCCTTCTTTCTCCTCTCTCCTCCTCCCTCTCTTCTTCTCCTCGCTCCTCCTCTCACCTTCTCCCTTCTCTCCTGCTCCTCTCACCTCCTCTGCCTTTCTCCATCTCACCTTCCTCTCTCTCCCCCTCCTCCTCTCTCCTCCTCTCACCTCCTCCCTCTATTCTTGTCCTTGCTCCCCCTCCTCTCACTTCCTCCCTCTCTTTCCTTCTTTCTCCTCTCTCCTCCTCCCTCTCTTCTTCTCCTCGCTCCTCCTCTCACCTTCTCCCTTCTCTCCTGCTCCTCTCACCTCCTCTGCCTTTCTCCATCTCTCCTTCCTCTCTCTCCCCCTCCTCCACTCTCCTCCTCTCACCTCCTCCCTCTATTCTTGTCCTTGCTCCCCCTCCTCTCACTTCCTCCCTCTCTTTCCTTCTCTCTACTCTCTCCTCCTCCCTCTCTTCTTCTCCTCTCTCCTCCTCTCACCTTCTCCCTCTCTCCTCCTCCTCTCACCTCCTCCCTCTCTCCTCAGGATGGCGTTGCTCCTCTCCCTCTCCCTCCTGTGCGGCTGTGTCTCAGTGGTCACCTCCTCGTGTCATGTGACCTCTTACACCGAGTGCCAGGGCGTCCCGTTCGTTCCGGGCTATAACCTCGTGGGGGAAGGGTTTGATGTAGTACACCTGAAGGCCACCGGGAGCGCTGTGATCGACATCAAGACGTTTATGAGCGGAGGAGAGCAGGGAAACTGCACCTTGTGCCTCAACAAACTGCTCAACCAGGTACTCCCCCGACAGGGTACTCCTCCGACCAGAGTATTCCCCTGACCAGAGCATTCTCCCGACAGGGTTCTCCCCCGACCAGAGTACTCCCCTGACAAGAGCATTCTCCTGACAGGGTACTCCCCCAACCAGAGTAGGCCCCCAACAGGGTACTCCCCTGACCAGAGAACTCCCCCGACAGGGTACTCATTCAGGTATCAATACTCAAAAGGTATCGATACCTGAATATCTTCATAATGATGTCGTCTTGCACCAGTTAAGACACATGGACCATGAACCAGGGATCACACAGATATAAGGCCACATGGGAACAGAAAATACAGTACTATTATTTAATGTGGAGAATCACTGTGTACTGTCTAAATAATGAGTGTTATCGTGGTATCAGTATCAGTATCAAGTATCAGTATCAAGTCTGGTCTTTAGTATCAAAAAGGTTTAATATGGGACCAATTTCTGATATTTGTGTTTTTGTTTTTTGTGAAATTGTTGTTTGTTTTTCAGACTCAGAAGCTGCCGGCCTCTGTGAAGGACTGGAAGATCCAGGTACACCTCCTCCTTTCTCTCTCCTCTGTCTCCTCTCTCTCTCCTTTCCTCTCCTCTTCTCTCTCTCACCTCCTCTCCTTGTCTCTCTCCTCTTCTCCTGCTCTCTTTTCCCTCTCCTTTCCTCCTCCCCTGCTCTCTCACCTCCTCTCTCCTTTGCTCCTCATTCTTTTCTTTTCTCCTCTCTCTCCTCTCCTCTCTCCTCTTTTCTTTCTCTCTACTCCTCTCCCACCTCCTCTCCTCCTCTCTCTCATCTCCTCTCTCTCTCCTCTCCTCTCTCACCTCTTCTCCTCCTCTCTCTCTTCTCCTCCTCTCTCTCTCCTCTCCTCATCGCTCACCTCCTCTCCCACTCTCTTTCTCCTCTCTTTCCTGTTCTTGTCTCTCTCCTCCTCTCTCTTTCTCCCTCACCTCCTCTCTCACCTCCTCTCCTTTTCTCTCACCTCCTCTCCCTCCTTTCTCCGTGCCTCACATCCTCTCCTCCTCTCTTCCCACTCCTCCTCTCTCACCTCCTCTCTCTCCTGTCTCCTCCTCTCTCACCTCCTCTCTCCTTTCCTCTCCATTCTCTTTTTTTCTCCTCTCTCTCCTCTCCTCATTCTTCTCCTCTCCTCCTCTCTTTCTCTCTGCTCCTCTCTCACCTCCTATCTCTCCTCTCTTCCTCTCTCTCATCTCGACACTCTCTCCTCTCCTCCCCTCTCACCTTCTCTCTATTTCTTCTCCTCCTCTCTCACCTTCTCTTTACTCCTCTCTCACATCCTCCTCTCTCTCTCCTCTCCTCCTCTCATGTTTCCCATCATGCCTTGCTGCAGGTACGATGTAGACGCAGTCTGAGCTCTAAAGTTTTATCCTCGACTCAGTCTGTGCTCCGGGAGACGAGCAACAGTCTGTCTGCATCCTGGAAGGTACGAGAACTAAACCAGGACTGAACCAGGACTAAACCAGGACTAAACTAGGACTAAACCAGGACTGAACCAGGACTAAACCAGGACTAAACTAGGACTAAACCAGGACTAAACCAGAACTGAACCAGGACTAAACCAGGACTAGACCAGGACTATACCCAGTCTAACCTGGCCCGTCCCGTCTCAGGTGGGGTTGGGGTTACCTGCTGTGGCACACGTGTCTTTGGGAGGATCTCACTCGTCTTCGTCGTCGTTCGCTCAGAGCCACAGTAAATCTAACAAGGTCTCCTTTGTGAGCCACAAGGTCGGCTGCTCCTACTACAGGTGAGTACTGCACAACCAGTGAGGAGTACTACGCAAATACTACACGTGAGTACTGCACAACCAGTGAGGAGTACTACGCAAATACTACACGTGAGTACTGCACAACCAGTGAGGAGTACTACGCAAATACTACACATGAGTACTACACAACCAGTGAGGAGTACTACGCAAATACTACACATGAGTACTACACAACCAGTGAGGAGTACTGCGCAAATACTACACATGAGTACTACACGACCAGTAAGGAGTACTACACAAATACTACACGTGAGTGCTACACGACCAGTAAGGAGTACTGCACAAATACTACATGTGAGTACTACATGACCAGTAAGGAGTACTGCACAAATACTACACATGAGTACTACACGACCAGTAAGGAGTACTACGCAAATATTACACATGAGTACTACACGACCAGTAAGGAGTACTACGCAAATATTACACATGAGTACTACACGACCAGTAAGGAGTACTACGCAAATACTACACATGAGTACTACACGACCAATAAGGAGTACTACGCAAATATTACACATGAGTTGTAATGAGGACTGTAATATGCAGTAGCTTGAACCCTGGCTAGCAATCACTGCAGGGTGTCGGGTCAGGACAGCGATTAGGTATGTTCAGGTGAGGCTTAAGAATGAGGGAGTCCACAGGCAGGTACAGGTAGAACGTTCCTTTTAATGTCCTTACTTGGGGTGTGGGCGTATATGGGTGTATGTGTGGGTTTGTGTGTGTGGGGGGTGTGTGACAGCAGTGTGACAGCAGTGTGACAGCAGTGTGGTTATCTACAAGAGAAGGAATAAACAAATACAAACAATATGTTAATCACAATCAAAATGGTGATTACACAAGTGACCGCGTGGTTATTTACATAATGTGAATACAAAGAAGTTAACAAAATGACCGATAGGAGGCCAGTCTAGTCACGAGGCTAGCGTATGTAAACACGAGGCTAGCGTATATAAATTGGAAAGTTTTACCCAAAACTCTAAACTACACACGGTCAATTACAAGTATAAGTTCTGAACACAATATCACAAATACACAGAATACTTACATCTAAGGGACGCACACTATAATTCAGACATTAAGTCAGTTCGAGAGAGCGCCGATGCACGTAACGTTGTGCAACCATGTAAATTATAATCTGCGCATCTGCGGCGCACTGGTGTACACTCGCGCTCCCTCTAGTGGTGCAACAAGGGATAACAACAATTAAGAACAACTAAACAAACCCAGTAATATAACAGAACTAAATGGGCTTTATGGATAGTCTTTTATACAGCCGCCCCCAAATTTGCTGTGTAAATTTGACCATTAGGTGTCTGTACTGTCCTGGGGTAAAGCTGGCAGTTTGATGAGACGAACAACAGGGCGAGTGTAGGTCCGGTCCTTTACTTGAACAACAGCCGTCCTCACTCGACCGTCTACTCCTGGAATCACCGTTTTTACTGTTCCCACCTGCCAGAGAGCTCTGGGGGTCTGCTGGTCCACAATGAGCACAATTGTGCCCGCAGTAATGTCCTCTTTCTCTGTCTTCCACTTCTGCCGTGCTTGTAAAGTGGGCAGAAAGTGTTGAATGAAGTGCTTCCAGAAGTGATCTGCTAAAACTTGTGAATGGCGCCACCTTTTCCGGCTCAGCAGCTCTGATTCAGGATAGACCACCTGTGGAAGGGATGAGTCTGGCCGCCCCATCAGCAGGCAGTTAGGTGTAACTGGATCGGGGTCAGCAAAGTCAGAGGACACATAGCCCAGGGGCCGAGAATTAAGAATCCCTTCTACCTCAATGAGGACTGTCCTTAGCACCTCATCTGGTACTGTCTGATCTCCTAAAGTGGTGCGGAGAGCGTTCTTCACGGATCTCACCTCTCGCTCCCATGAACCACCAAAGTGTGGAGCGTTGGGGGGATTAAACTGGAAGCGGATCTGTTGTGCTGCTAGTTTTGTCTTTAAGGCAGGTTCCAGGGCAAGGAAGGCTTCATGCAGCTCCCTACTTCCTCCTTTGAAATTGGTACCCTGCTCTGAGAGGAGCTCGTATGGTTTCCCTCTGCGAGCAATAAAGCGTCTGAGTGACATAAGAAATGAGTCTGTGTCCATGTTGGGCAGGAGGTCCAGGTGAATGGCTCGCGTAGTGAGGCACTTGTAAAGGATGCCCCACCTCTTCTCTGTGCGCCTGCCCACTTTAACAAGCATGGGTCCAAAACAGTCGACACCTGTAGAATAAAAGGCCGGTCTGAAGAGCCTGAGACTGGAGGGAGGTAGGTCAGCCATTTTGGGCACTTGAGGTGTGCCTCTCCACTTTCTGCAGTCCACACAGGTATGTTGGTGTTTCTTGACTGCTTCTCTACCCCTCAGTATCCAATACTTCCGGCGCAGCTCAGCAAACACGCGCTCAGCTCCAGGGTGGTGCAGCTCGCAGTCATAGTGCTGAATCAGGAGCTTGGAGACTGGGTGAGAGGCTGACAGGAGAATAGGGTGCAGCACGTCTGGGCTCAGAGTGTCACATCTTCTGAGTCTACCACCGACACGGATCAGGCTGGACGATCTGTCATACTCAGGAGACAATGTTAGTAATCTGCTGGTAGAGGGGAGGGACTTACCAGCTTTGAGCAGTGCCACTTCTGCAGGGAAGCTTTCGGTCTGTGCATGTCTCAAGAGCACTAGCTCTGCCTCATGGTAGTCGTCAGCCGTGAGAGACATTTTATCGGCCGCCCCGTGTGACCCCTGTGTGACGGCATCCAGAAGCTCTTGATATGTTTTAAACTGCTGGATGTCCGGGACAGCTCGATCTGAAGCACTGGTAGCCAAGCCACAAAACACTGTGGTCCGCAGCGCTTCCTGCTCTTCTGTGACTGGACTGACTGGATTTACCGGCCACTGGACAGATGGTTGCACAAGGAAGGAGGGTCCGTGGCTCCATCTGTTCTCTCCAGTGAGTTGGGTTAGTGTTCTTCCTCTTGTGATGTCGTCTGCAGGGTTTAAGGCAGACTCAATATAGCGCCAGGCATTAATGTCTGTCAGCTCCTGTATCTCTGCTACTCTTGTGCCCACAAACACTTTATATCTGCAGGAGTCCGACTGAAGCCAGTTAAGAACTGTGGTGGAGTCGGTCCAGTAAACCACTGCTTGGATCTGGACTGTGAGCTCTTTGATTAGCACTGAAGCTAGCTGCGCTCCTGTTAAAGCTCCACAAAGCTCAAGCCGGGGTATGGAGAGCTGCTTCTTTGGGGCGACTCTGGACCTGGCGGCTAGGAATGCCACTTGAACCTGTCCTTCACCACTATCTGTCCGCAGGTATGCCACAGAACCATAAGCACGTTCAGATGCATCACAAAAGATGTGGATGGTTCTGCTGCTGGCACTACAGTCCATGATATGGTTGATGTAGCATCTGGGCAACATAACCTGTGATAATTGTGGCAGCTCCTCTTCCCATGTTCTCCAGGCCTGGAGCAGATCTTCAGGAAGGTTAGGATCATCCCATCCTCTCTTCTTGTCCCATAAACGCTGCACAATGATCTTAGCTCGAGTTGTGTAGGGAATGATGTATCCCAGAGGATCATACTGTTGAGCAAGGAGGCGGTAGATGTTTCGCATGGTAAGTTCAGAACACTCACCCTGGTGTTGCTTATAGTGCAGTGTGTCAGACTTGCACTGCCACAAGAGTCCAAGAGTACGCTCCTGAGGGTCTGCTGTTTGCTGGGTGAACCAGAGAGTACTGTTTTCAGAGCAGGATTCCTTGGGCAGGTGATGGATCACTGTGGGAATGTTACTGGCCCACTCTCTAAGCTCAAATCCACCTTCCATCAGTAGTGTTTGCAGGCGGTTGACTAGATGCTTGGCTTGTTCTTGAGACTGGAGGCTCTGCAGGCAGTTGTCAACATAAAAACAGCGCTCTACTGACAGACGTGCATCCTCTTCTGGTTCTGTGTGCCTTTGGACATGGGTCTGGAGTGCAAAGGTGGCACAACAAGGGCTGCATGTTGTGCCAAACGGGAGCACCTGCCACTCATAGATGGTCGGCTCTTGGTCCACCTTAACATCTCTCCACAGGAAGCGAAGGAATGGTTTGTCGTCTTCCAACAGACGGACTTGGTGAAACATTCCTTTCACATCGCTGCTGATGGCCACAGGGTGCTCTCTAAACCTGAGCAGGACTCCCAGGAGGCTGGCACCAAGTGTAGGCCCGGGAAGGAGGTTGTCGTTCAGGCTCTGACCATTGGATGTGAAGGAGCAGTTAAAGACAATTCGATGTTTCTGATTGTGCTGCACCATATGGTGAGGAATAAACCATCCAATGTTGCTCTCTTCAGCTTTGGCAGGAGAAATGGCTTTGACGTATCCAGCGTCAATCAGCTTGTGGATCTCTCTGGAGTAAATGGTGGCTTTCTCTGGGTCTCTCAAAAGGCGTCTTTCCGTCCCACGTAACTGAGAAAGGACAGCCTCCTTTGATGCATGGAGTGGGGAGAGGTTCTGTTTCCACAGTAATGGAGTCGCATATCTGTTTACACCGTCCACCATTACTCGTATAGTCTTCTCCTCCAATATGCGGACTGCCTCAGCATCCTGCCTTGACCTGGTAATCAACCGCTCGCTCCTATATGGCAAGATATCCAATTGCCACAGTTTCTCCACATGTTTGAGGAGCTCAGATTCTGGAGGGTTGCAGATAGTGAAAAGGCACTGCTGTGGGGACAGCTGATGACACACGAGGCTTGTAGGGCCTTGTAGAGTCCATCCTAATCTGGTGCGCACAGCTGCAGGTCCACCGGGGGGGCCGAGACGTACTGGTTCCACTGGAGTTATCAAATGAGGATAATCTGACCCAATCAGCAGCAGCGGCTGGGCATCCTTAATAGGAGGCAGTGGAATGTCTCTGAGATGACGGTATTTCTCCTGCAGAGCTTGGACTGGATAGGTGTGGTGGGCTAGGTTCAGTTCTCTGGCTGTGAAAGCATTGTTGATCTGGTAGCGCTTGCCTGGTTCTGAGGCACGGGCTACTGTGAAGGATACAGTCGCTCCATGAACAGTGCAGACCTTCTGTCTGACTGTGCGAAGTGTGAGCTCTTCAGCCGGTCCCTGAAGCCCCAACTGAACTGCAGCATCATTCAGGAGTATGGTGCGCTCTGACCCGTCATCCAATATGGCATAGGTTTCAAGTAGCTGATTGCCACTCTGGAGGATGACCCTACTCAGCTTCAGTAACACTTGGGGGCTGCTGGCTGGACGGTCAATGTACATAGTCTCTGATACAGAGCTCACAAGACAGGTGCTGGCTACAGGTGCTGGGGGCTTAATAGTGGCTGTGGCATTTTGGCTGGCGTTAACATCATGGAGGACGTCCAGGTGCTTCCTCTCACATTGCTTGCACTTGGCTTTAAGGTTACACTTGGCAGCCTGGTGCTCACGTCCACATCTCCAGCAGCGATTATTTGTCCTGATCCACTGTGTCTTCTGCTCCACTGATAGGAGTCTGAAATTGCTGCATTGGTTCAAATAGTGCTGTACTGTATCGCAGAAGGGACAGTACCTTTTAGGCTTGTCTTGTGTCGCCTCTCTCTGGGCTGGAACTGCAGCCATAACCACCTTCTTTATTGACTCTGATTCACTGCCATGGAGAATGGTGGTGGATCTCTGGGACTTGTAGTCGGCGCGTTGGATCCTGGATGGAAACGGCCTCTCTCTGCCTGGAATACTGCCGTGTTGATCACCACTAACTTGAACTCTCACTTCATATTCAAGCCAGTCTGCCAGATCAAGGAGTGTAGGAATGGGAGTATAGATGGGGTTCACAAATCTGTGGAAGTTGGCTCTTAGGTCATGTGGTAACTTAGCTAAGAGGCGAGAGACATGTGAGCCGCACCTCAGTTCAGTCCAGCCCTGGCTTCCCAGTTGGTGCAGCATCCCAACCAGTGCACGGACCTGAAGAGCAAATGACTTAAACGCTTTAATGTCCCCAGATTTTATGGTGGGCCCATCCAGCACAGTGGAGATTCTCTTCAGTGCTAGCTGCTGAGGTTGGCCGTACATCTCTGTGAGTGCTCTCATAGTGTCGGTGAATGGGTGTTGACTGTTACTGTAGGAGTCAGCAATGAGCAGTGCTTCCTCACATTTGAGGTGATCTGTGAGTATCTGAAACTTGAAGTGCTCCGAGGCATCATATGGCAATAAGTTGTCCAGGGCCAGCTTCAATCTAGCAAACTCCCGTGGATCCTCTGATTTGAAGTCTGGGATCGTTGGCTTGGGTCCACGATAAGCCTCTGGTGCTGCTGTCCTGATATGTGGAGAGTGATTACGTGATGGTGGATATGACGGATCCGGTGGGCATCTGTCCCTCCCTTGTCTCCTTTCATAACCATAAGCAGGACTGCAGTCATCAGGACAGTCTCTGTAACTAGATGAGTACCCCCTCTCACACCCATAATAGCGACTGTCAGGACGAGCCTTTGGACTACTGTGGTGATAATGTGGAGCAGGATGGCTGTACTCATTACTGGACCTTAGATAACTCAGACGGGGTGGAGAAGGCCCATGACGGCGGTGGTACCTGTTATCATATCGATAGGAGCGGTCAGGATAGCTATCACAGTCCTCTTCATACTTGATGTGTGGCTTGACATCAGGCCAATCCACTTTAGGTCGTGGGGGGCTATCATCTGACTGGTGACTAGTTTCACCACGTGGTGGGGAGTCATCATGCTCTGTGGGCGATGGACTCTTGTGAATGTCTATCACCCTATGTTCACCTTTGGAGAGAGGAGTTGAGATGCCAGCAGTGACTGGTGCCTCTGCCTGATCTGATAATCCTGTTTCATGTAGATGCCGTCTGAGAGACTCTACAATGGCATGTCGACCGACAGGAGCAGGAGAAACATCTCTGATCACCGGGAGGGCACTTACTGGCTGACGTGGGCCTTGGAGGCCGCTGAGTGGCGCCTGCTGATTTGTAAGTGCTGGTGTGGCAGATGTTTCCTCTTGGTGCCTGGGCAGTGGCAGCTGCTGTGAGGATACTGCAGGAGCATTCTGGATCATGTCTGCAAGGCGTTGGACATCTCTGCGCAGCTGGTCATTTTCCTCTCTCATACTCTTAATGGATCTAATTATTTCTGGAGAAGACAAGTGCTTGGTCTGCTCATCATCAGTAAAACGGGACCTCACAGGGTAACTGACCTCATAGTCCTGGAGATATGATGGTAGCTGCCTGGATCTTTGTGGGCGATCCTCAGTAGGTTCTCTTTCATGTGGCCTGAACATATTGACTGCAGTGGTTGCTCGATCCGGCTCGAAGGACCATAAATTGTAATGAGGACTGTAATATGCAGTAGCTTGAACCCTGGCTAGCAATCACTGCAGGGTGTCGGGTCAGGACAGCGATTAGGTATGTTCAGGTGAGGCTTAAGAATGAGGGAGTCCACAGGCAGGTACAGGTAGAACGTTCCTTTTAATGTCCTTACTTGGGGTGTGGGCGTATATGGGTGTATGTGTGGGTTTGTGTGTGTGGGGGGTGTGTGACAGCAGTGTGACAGCAGTGTGACAGCAGTGTGGTTATCTACAAGAGAAGGAATAAACAAATACAAACAATATGTTAATCACAATCAAAATGGTGATTACACAAGTGACCGCGTGGTTATTTACATAATGTGAATACAAAGAAGTTAACAAAATGACCGATAGGAGGCCAGTCTAGTCACGAGGCTAGCGTATGTAAACACGAGGCTAGCGTATATAAATTGGAAAGTTTTACCCAAAACTCTAAACTACACACGGTCAATTACAAGTATAAGTTCTGAACACAATATCACAAATACACAGAATACTTACATCTAAGGGACGCACACTATAATTCAGACATTAAGTCAGTTCGAGAGAGCGCCGATGCACGTAACGTTGTGCAACCATGTAAATTATAATCTGCGCATCTGCGGCGCACTGGTGTACACTCGCGCTCCCTCTAGTGGTGCAACAAGGGATAACAACAATTAAGAACAACTAAACAAACCCAGTAATATAACAGAACTAAATGGGCTTTATGGATAGTCTTTTATACATGAGTACTACATGACCAGTAAGGAGTACTGCACAAATACTACACATGAGTACTACACGACCAGTAAGGAGTACTACGCAAATATTACACATGAGTACTACATGACCAGTAAGGAGTACTGCACAAATACTACACATGAGTACCGGTACTACTCGACCAGTAAGGAGTACTACGCAAATACTACATGTGAGTACTACACGACCAGTAAGGAGTACTACACAAATACTACACATGAGTATTACACGACCAGTAAGGAGTACTACACAAATACTACACATGAGTACTACACGACCAGTAAGGAGTACTTCACAAATACTACACATGAGTACTACATGACCAGTAAGGAGTACTACGCAAATACTACATGTGAGTACTACATGACCAGTAAGGAGTACTGCACAAATACTACACGTGAGTACTACACGACCAGTAAGGAGTACTGCACAAATACTACACGTGAGTACTACACGACTACTACACGAGTACTACATAAATACTCCAGGTGAGTATTTTGTGTATTCTGAACACTGCAGTGTTTTTGACAAAATTAAAGAGTCAGTGGAACATTTGGGCACGACCTAAATCAAAGAAACAGAAGCCTTAGTTTGATCAAATACAGAGTCTGTCAGATATTTTATACTTTTCCAGAGTCTTAAAGAGAAAATAAGAATGTTTATGAACAATACTTTTTATAAGGTGTTTTTAAAGAGGAGCTGTTGTGTAAACTGGCCCACCAGCCTAGAGGCGGAGCCTTGTACAGGCTCGTACTGCTAACTGTAAGGAGGGAGCGAATAGGGCCTGGGCGAGATCTCTAGATTACTCAAACATGTATGACATGTAAATCCTCTTCATGTTTATGATGAACAGCGTTCACATGGGACAGGCACAGAACTGTCCCACGTTTACAAAACAGCTCCTCTTTAATTAAAATTTTCTAAGGACATATTGACTCCGCCCCTCAGGTTCCGTGTGCACTCTTACCCCCCCCTCACCAAAGAATTCCAGGACTCTCTACATCGTCTCACCCCCTCCTCCAAAGACAACTCGGATTTTGAGCATTTCCTCTCTCTTTATGGCACTCACTACCTGCGCCAGGTGACGCTGGGCGGACAGATGCGCTCCCTGACGGCCGTGCAAACCTGTGAGGCCTCCCTGAACCGACTGTCCACCAGAACCATCAACAACTGTCTGAGCGCCGAGGCCGAGGCCGTCATTAAGGGGGTCAAGGTTAGAACTAGGACTGGACCAGGACTGGACCAGACTAAATCAGGACTAAACCAAGATTGGACCAGGACTATACCAGGACTGGGTCAGGACTGGACAAGGACTAAACCAGGACTATATATATATATATATATATATATATATATATATATATATATATATATATATATATATATATATATATATATATATATATATATATATATATATATATATATATATATATATGTATATATATATATACACACCCACCCCCGCACACACACACACACATAGTATATATATATATATATATATATATATATATATATATATATATGTATATATATATATACACACCCACCCCCGCACACACACACACACATAGTATGGTCTCTGTATACATAAGTCTGTACTCTGTCCCGGGGCAGGTGAGCGCGGCCGCCAGCTTCTGTAAAAAACAGGCGAAGAAGTTGCAGCACGGTCACAGCTTTAGCGGCACCTTCTCTGATCGCTCTGTGGAGGTTCTGGGTGGAGACTCGAGTGTGGGCGGAGTCCTGTTCAACCCTCACGGTGCAGCGGCCTTTCAGAAGTGGCTCCACTCCATCAGGTCGCTGCCCGGGCTCGTCCAGTACAAGTTGACCCCCCTGTTCCGGTTGGTGAGTGAGATGCCCTCCCACAGTCCCTCTGTGTGTCAGATGCCCTCCCACAGTCCCCCTGTGTGTCAGATGCCCTCCCTGTGTTAGATTTCCTCAGATGCCCTCCCTCTCTCTGCAGGTGAGAGGGAACCCCAGGCTGCGGTCACGTCTGCGTAAGGAGATCAAAAGTTACATCATGAAGAACGCCGTGTCACTGAAGTGCCGCCGTCCCTGTCAGGCAGGTGTTCAGGCTCAGGACTGCTCCTGCTCCTGTCATGGCCACAGCCTGGTGAACGCAGACTGCTGCCCGCAGGAGTTTGGCGTGGCCCAGCTGAAGGTGGTGGTGGTGCGGGGGGAGGGGCTTTATGGTGACATATTTTCCAAAACTGATGGATATGTCAAAGTGTTCTACAAAAACCAGGGCGCCACCTCCGGTGTCATCTGGAACAATGATTTCCCCATCTGGAACTTCGTGGTGCGGATCGGCTCGGCCAAACTCATCTCCCGAACGTGAGTTTGCCCACCAGAGGGAGGGGCCACAGACAAACTCTTTAAAATGCCCATATGACTCTACTCTCTGATCTCTGTTCTTTTTTTTTATTTTTTATTAATTAATTAATTAATTAATGAAATGCAAGACAGACAAATATAGTGACCTGTCATATATAGTAGTGACAAGTGGTGATAAGACTTAACAAGACATAACATGACAAGTCTGTGTTGTGTGTAATACTACTACTACTACTACTACTACTACTACTACTACTACTACTACTACTAATATACTACTACTACTACTAATAATATAATAATAATAATAATAATAATAATAATAATAATAAGTTATGTTTCCTCATCACAAACAGACCTGGAGTTGTGTTTTGTTTCATTCACATATGTTTAACACTCAAACCCTGCAGATTTAGGCTGAGTTCTTTTCTCAAACTCAAAACACTCTGTTCCACTTTGTGATGTCATGTGGTAATACAGGAAGAGCGCCACTGAGTTTTTAAACTTGAAAGATTTTCACTAGAATCATTTGGATCATTTCAAGCCTGGAATTGCCAATCTGTATTGAAGCAAAGGTAAAAGGAGCTCTTATTGTGAAAACTACCACTTCATGACATCACAAGGTGGATCAGAACATTTTGAGTTTTGGAGATGTAGACAGACTAATAATAAAGTGTAATTCAAACATGTGTGAATGAAACAAAACACAACTCCAGATATGTTTTTGAGGAGCTAACACCCCCCTCACCTCCTCCCTCTCTGTCTCTCTAGGTCGATCTGGGTGGAGGTGTGGGATCGGGATAGCCGCTGGGACGATGACCTCTTGGGGAAATGCAAGATCATTCCGATATCGGGGAAAACAACGACACGTTGCAAACTGAATCACGGATCAGTGACAGTCCGGACTGAGGCTGTGTGCGCGCCTTTCCTCCACGGATCGCTGTGTGAGCTGTTCAAGGCCCACAAAGACCAGGGACTAGACCAGGACCAGGGATCAGGGCAGGCCTCATCCAGTCAGCAACAGAGCACATACAGGGAGGTCATGGTTCAAGGAGCTAAGAGAGACCAGGGACTAGACCAGGAGCAGGGATTAGACCAGGACCAGGGACTAGACCAGGACCAGGGATCAGGGCAGGCCTCATCCAGTCAGCAACAGAGCATATACAGGGAGGTCATGGTTCAAGGAGCTAAGAGAGACCAGGGACTAGACCAGGACCAGGGACTAGACCAGGAGCAGGGATTAGACCAGGACCAGGGACTAGACCAGGACCAGGGATCAGGGCAGGCCTCATCCAGTCAGCAACAGAGCATATACAGGGAGGTCATGGTTCAAGGAGCTAAGAGAGACCAGGGACTAGACCAGGACCAGGGACTAGACCAGGACCAGGGATCAGGGCAGGCCTCATCCAGTCAGCAACAGAGCACATACAGGGAGGTCATGGTTCAAGGAGCTAAGAGAGACCAGGGACTAGACCAGGAGCAGGGACTAGACCAGGACCAGGGACTAGACCAGGGACTAGACCAGGAGCAGGGACTAGACCAGAACAAGGGACTAGACCAGGACCAGGGACTAGACCAGGACCAGGGACCAGACCAGGGACTAGACCAGGAGCAGGGACTAGACCAGGGACTAGACCAGGACCAGGGATCAGGGCAGGCCTCATCCAGTCAGCAACAGAGCATATACAGGGAGGTCATGGTTCAAGGAGCTAACAGAGACCAGGGACTAGACCAGGACCAGGGACTAGACCAGGACCAGGGATCAGGGCAGGCCTCATCCAGTCAGCAACAGAGCACATACAGGGAGGTCATGGTTCAAGGAGCTAAGAGAGACCAGGGACTAGACCAGGAGCAGGGACTAGACCAGGACCAGGGACTAGACCAGGGACTAGACCAGGAGCAGGGACTAGACCAGAACAAGGGACTAGACCAGGACCAGGGACTAGACCAGGACCAGGGACCAGACCAGGGACTAGACCAGGAGCAGGGACTAGACCAGGGACTAGACCAGGACCAGGGATCAGGGCAGGCCTCATCCAGTCAGCAACAGAGCATATACAGGGAGGTCATGGTTCAAGGAGCTAACAGAGACCAGGGACTAGACCAGGAGCAGGGACTAGACCAGGAGCAGGGACTAGACCAGAACAAGGGACTAGACCAGGACCAGGACCAGGGACTAGACCAGGACCAGGGACTAGACCAGGGACTAGACCAGGAGCAGGGACTAGACCAGGGACTAGACCAGGAGCAGGGACTAGACTAGGACCAGGGACTAGACCAGAACAAGGGACTAGACCAGGACCAGGGACTAGACCAGGGATCGGGCCAGAGGGTTTAGAGTTGCAGTGTTAAAAATAAATCTGTTTCTTTTTTAATAAGTTCAGTTTTCTTTTTGAGTTTAAAAATTGTATTTGAAGTGTGTGAAATAAGTCTTTATGACGATGATGTAACGATGTAACGATGTAATGTGAATGTGAGCCGCTGATTCGACGTGAGTCAGCGGTGACGTCATCACCACCGCGTTTATCTCTTCTCCACTTCTGTCGTGTCATTTAGTTAATTTAAATAAAATGTTCACCTCAAACCGATGGAGCGGCCTCCTCTCACTCATCTTTACTCCGCTGTGATTGGTTGATGCTAGCTAGCTTGTGACTGTAGTGTTATTTGAGAGGGACATGTTTAATATCACAAACCAGCTCACCTGTTCTAGTTCAGGTAAGTCAGTTCTTTATGGTCAAATTGTGTTAACCTCAAATTACAGTCTAAAAGAGCTTCAGACAGAGCAGTGCCTACAGTTAGCATCACACTACCATGTTGATGACATCACCTGCAAAAGAGCTATTGATTACATTGTATTTTACCATGAAATATCCAAAAGGTAAATCCACAAATGTTGAAGCTTATCATTTCTATTGGAGACTAAAGCCAAGAGCTCACTGTGTGACGACGACGACAACATGTCATGATCCGCACTGTCCGCTCCTGGTTTTCCTCCCTGTGTGCTCTTCCCCCTCCCTCACCTGCTTGTACCTGGAGCTGGGCGGAGCTCTCGGCTCCTCCCGCGCACACCTGCTCTCCATCTGGCTAATCACCACACCTGCCATGGATAAAAGGAGCTGGGAGAAGACACTTGGTGTGAGATCATTGTTGTGTCACTTCTTTCCTGCCTGTGTTCCTGTTGTCCCTGTGTTCTTGTCGTGCGCCGGTCCTGGACGTCTCCTGCCCACTCTGCCCTATGCCCGTCTGGTCTGCCTGTCGTCCTGTGGTCCCTTCATGTCCTCGGTCCCTGTGTTTCCTGTGTTCCTGCTCACCTGCTCACCTCCGGATCACCCACTGTTTGTACCTTGTCTATTTTCTACAATAAATCCTGTAAATATTCCCCGAGTCTGCATCCTTTGGTCCGTTACATACACCCGTTATGACACAACAACAACATCACATCTGAGTTCACCTGTTCATGATCCTTTCTAAACTTGAAAATTATAAGGTCTTGATAATGGGCTGTATAAATATTAACTGGCTGGAGAAAGAATCTGAAACTTTGCAAAGGCCTAAATCTTATGCAATTAATTTCTGTTTTGGCCAGACTTGACCCTAGAAATGTAAATAAAGACACACTCACTGATGTAATGTTAAACTCCATAATTATGAGGCAAATGGTGTTTTTCCACTTGATTTTACTGACTATTGTCCAATTGTATGTGTTTGAAATACAAAAGTGAAAAAGACGCATCTATGTGTAAAGTTAGAAGATCCTGTAAATATTTCAATGAGCTGCCTTCATCTGTGACCTGTATTACAGTGAGATCGAGCTAACACCAGCATTTCCTGACTCTGATATGGCCTTAAACATTTTTATTAACATTTGATGAAATTGTACAGCAACATGCACCTGAAAGAAAAATTAGAATCAAAAACTGTAACAATCCTTGGTTCAACTCAGAAATTGCAAGCTTAATTAGTGACATAAATGCTGCCTGGAAAACTGTACACGCAACTAGGTCGGATTTGGATTGGGCGTTTTTTGGGGGGGTTTTTTTGCAAAAGAGAAATGCAGCAGTTAGAAAGGCAAAAACATGTCTGCGTTGAAAAAGACTCACGGAAATCTGGTAAAGTTCTGGAGAACAGTAAGATGCCTCTCAGAACCTACAATTCATACATTACCAACCGATATTTTATTACATTCAGCTAGTCTAAATTCTAAAGAGGAAATATGTGATGTTTTCAATAGGCATTTTATCTCTGCATGTGACGTTTTGGATAATAACAAAGGTCCTTCTGATCTTGGTTGAGTCTGAACCTCGGCCAGATCATTTTCACTTTAAGACCTTTTACATACATGGAGGTCTTAAAACTGTATAAAGACTTTTTTTTTAAAACGAACAATTGAGGCAGAGGTTACCTATAAAACATACAAGGATAAATTAATACGTATTATGAGATTAAGGAAAAATAATACTATTGCTCAATTTTGGAAAAAAAAATTAAAAATGATATTAAAAATTCTTGGAATGTTTTAAATAAATTAATAAAAAAGGGCAAACGGAATGTTAACTTTCCTACTCACATCTTGACAAATGACAGACATCTCCTCAGTCAGCCCAAGGAAATTGCAAATGAATTTAATAATTATTTTAGTAACATTGGTGCTAAATTGGCAAAAGATATTCCAGAATCCAACCAAGAGAATGATATAATTAGTAGAATTGCTAAGCAGGATAAAACAATATTTTTACAAGGTACAGATGAAAGTGATATATGTACAATTCAAACAAAGTAAGAACAAAAACTCAACAGACTGGAATGGACTGGACATGTGTGTGTTGAAAGAAATCATTGATTATATAGTTAAACCAGTCACCTATATTTTTAATTTATCTTTGCAGTCGGGTGTATTCCCAGAAGGAATGAAGACGGCAAAGATTATTCCTATTTACAAGTCCGGTGATCAACATGACCTTACAAACTATAGACCTATTTCTCTATTGTCTCATTTTGCAAAAAATCTGGAGAAATTATTCCATAAAAGACAATATACATTATACAATTACCTTGAAAAACATAATATACTATGTGAAGAGCAATATGGGTTTAGACCAAATAGAACAACTACCTTGGCATTAATAGATCTAGTCAAAAACATATCTAATGCAATAGATAATAAACAGTACGCCATTGGAGTGTTTCTAGATTTAACTAAAGCGTTTGATACAGTCAATCATGATCTACTACTCAGAAAACTGTACAGATATGGTATTAGGGGTGTGGCTTTCTCTTGTATCAAAAGTTATATAGAAAATAGATCACAATATGTCCATATAAATGGAGTGGATTCAGAGCTTCAAACAGTGACCTGTGGTCTCCCCCAGGGGTCAGTGTTGAGGCCCTTAGTCTTTATCCTTTATATTAATGATATATGTTTGGTTTCAAAAGCTTTACATCTTATATTATTTGCAGACGATACAAATATAATACACTGTGGCAATGATTTAGAAACAGTAATTGAGGAGCTAGAAAAAGAACTAAAATTGCTGAAAAGCTGGTTTGACTCAAACAAATTAACTTTAAATCTAAAGAAAACTAAACTTATAGTATTTACAAATCACCAATTAAATGTGAACAGGAATCTTATTATTCATAATACAGAAATAGAGCAAATAAATCAAATTAAATTTCTAGGAATTATAATCCAAAATAACCTAAGTTGGAAAAGCCACATACAATTTATAAAGACAAAATTCTGTAAATCTTTAGCAATTATATCTAAAGTAAAAGCATGTTTGAACAAAAAAACATTGTTCATTTTGTATATTTCATTGATACTTCCCTACATGACCTACTGTGTGGAGGTGTGGGGAAACACATATCAAACAAACATCATTCATATTGCAGTTGTCCAAAAACGAGTAATGCGAATTGTGAACAAATACCTCCTATAGGGCTCATACAAATGAATTCTTTATCCAAAAAGCACAATGAAATTCAAGGACCTGGTACACTATAGAACTGCACAATTTGTTTTATAAAATTAAGAATAAACAATTACCATTTCATATCCAAGATCTGTTTAAAAATCGAGATTGTGCTTAAAATCTTAGAGGACATGATGTATTTAAAAAAAGTGTCAGAACAAATGTAAAACAGCACTGCATTTCAACTGTTGGCGTAAATGTTTGGAACAGGTTAGATGACAATGTTAAAGATTGCAGAACCTTGAGCCGTTTTAAAAGTTTGTACAAAAAGAAAATCATAAACTCATATGCTGAATTGTGCTTTCTTGTTTTTTGTTTTTGTTTATATTGTATACAGCTCTTTATGTTTAGTATAAAAGGTATAGGCATCATAAGCTTAGGCTTCTGCCTATTTCCTTTTCAGACTTTGTGTACTTGCGTACTTTGATTTGCTTTTGTGGACAGAAATGTCTGAAACAAATAAATAAAGATGGAAGATAAAATGCTCATTGGGCCATGGACCCAAACAAGTCCACAGGAGCTGATGATCGCAGGAGCAGACAAGAGCAGACAGGAGCAGACAGGAGCAGAGAAGAGCAGACAGGAGCAGACAGGAGCAGAGAAGAGCAGACAGGTGCAGACAGGAGCAGAGAAGAGCAGACAGGAGCAGACAGGTGCAGACAGGAGCAGAGAAGAGCAGACAGGAGCAGACAGGTGCAGACAGGAGCAGAGAAGAGCAAACAGGAGCAGAGAAGAGCAAACAGGAGCAGACAGGAGCAGGGAAGAGCAAAAAGGAGCAGACAGGAGCAGGGAAGAGCAAAAAGGAGCAGAGAAGCGCAAACAGGAGCAGACAGGAGCAGAGAAGAGCAGACAGGAGCAGAGAAGAGCAGACAGGAGCAGACAGGGGCAGAGAAGAGCAGACAGGAGCAGACAGGGGCAGAGAAGAGCAGACAGGTGCAGACAGGAGCAGAGAAGAGCAAACAGGAGCAGACAGGAGCAGAGAAGAGCAAACAGGAGCAGAGAAGAGCAGACAGGAGCAGAGAAGAGCAGACAGGTGCAGACAGGAGCAGAGAAGAGCAAACAGGAGCAGACAGGAGCAGAGAAGAGCAGACAGGAGCAGAGAAGAGCAGACAGGTGCAGACAGGAGCAGAGAAGAGCAGACAGGAGCAGGCAGATGCAGACAGTAGCAGAGAGGAGCAAGCAGGTGCAGAGGGGAGCAGAACAAGGTACACTGTGTGAACACCGGGTGTCGATGTCGGTTTCATTTTGTGAATGAATCAATCAGAAAAAAAAAAAGAATCTCATCCCCAGAGGAGCAGACAGGAGTAGACAGGTGTAGACAGGTGCAGATAGGTGCAGACAGGTGCAGACAGGAGTAGACAGGAGCAGACAGGAGTAGACAGGAGCAGTGCAAGGTACACTTTGTGAACACCCGATGTATCGGTTTTATTTTGTGAATGAATCGATCTGAAAAAACAGAATCTCATCCTGCGCAAATGACGCGACAAGGTGCGCACCGCTCCTACCGCGCGGCAGGACGCGGCAGGACGCGGCAGCGGCAGGAAGTATGTAGTTGAATGGCGGCGGGGGGAGCGACCCGAGAACCCGAATTCTGTGCGGAAAAACGGGGCGAAAATTAAATAACCGCGCACAAACCGAGAGAGCTGCACGTCTATCTCCACCGTACGGTACAGCGGCCTTTGGACGGTAAGTGCGCCGCGGGAGAGGCTCGGGTTTCGGCCGGAGCAGCGGGGGCACCGCGCTGTATTCGGCTCATCTTTGTGTAGCTCCGGGGCGAGACTCGGGTCTTCGCGGTGCTAGCTCAGGAGCTAATCCGAGCGTCTGCGTCTGTGCACGGCCTTATGATGTCCCCGTGGCCCCTCTCCGCGCACACCGCGCTCCACCGAGCCCCGCGGAGCCCCCCGGAGCCCCGCGGCCCCGCACACAGCCGCTTTGTCCCGCACAGGACAGCTCTTGAAAAGCAGATGCTCATGAGGCTCCGTGCAGCGGCTAAAGGCTAGCGCAGCTCGGCTGTGTTCACGGTTCTGCCCCGATCCCGGTCCACAGAGGCTGGAGGTCCAGTGTGCGCTACATAGAACATTATAAAGGCCGTGTTTGGGGGCTCGTTTGGGGAAGGGGGCCTGTGTTTCTGCGGGGACAGAGCGGAGACACGGGTGTAGCCGTTAGCATGTTAGCATCAGGAGAAAATGGCTGTGACGGAGAGCCGTAGAATGAAATGGGGTCTCGGGGGAGCTGTGTGCGGCTCTCATGTCCGCCCAAAGGGGTCAGAGCTGGAGCTGATCCGGGTCTGACTCTCGGTTTGCTCGGTCCAGACACCGGGAGAACCGCGGAGCCGCAGCCGGACCAGGCGCCTGCTCCTCGGGGTGCAGCCGGGGCTTTGTCCCGCTCAGACGGACCAAGGTCAGGCCCGTGCGCTCCGCTCGTGCCGAGGTGTAGCATATTTATACATTTGTATACTTTAATATTTATATATTTATATTTAAAACGTTACAAATGCTAAACACACATGCGCACTCTGTGCCGCGTGAACACTTGTTTACATCTAAACCCCAAAAAGTGCCGGAGTGAGGCTTTAGAACAGTGGTTCCAAACCTTTTTTTTTTTTTGCCTACCCACAAAGCGTGGTCTCACACTCTTGAGAACCTTCTGTATTTACTATTATGGCCAATAACAATTATTCATTTTTCTTGTCTTAAAGATATTTATGTCAAATTTATCCACACAAACATTATTAGGCAGGTAAAATCTATTACTAAGAATATTTAACTTACATTTTTCTTTTAAATCTGAAACCATGGGCCCCTTGACACGGGCTTTTGTATTAAAGACTAGATAACATATTGTCATCATTTTAAAATGAAATAATCTCACAACCCCCACTTTAGTGCCCTCCGACCTCTGATCCCGACCCACAATTTGGGAACCACTGGGTGAGGGAACTCTACCCACTGAGCCGCAGTGACCCACAGTGTCACAGGTTAAACATCTGTGACCTGCTCACCTAGACATTAGACATTACTGCTCCTCTTTTAAATATCTTCTTATAAATGTTTTGTTTTGCAGTGACCCCTGACTCTGTGACCTCGCTCCAAATGCCCAACCCTCACTGAGCCTTGTGACCTTTGCCCCTCCCTGGCGCCGGCCCGGGGGACATGGCAGAGCGTGATACCGCAGCACCGTGCCCCTCGCCCCTCCTCCACGTGAAAGCGCCGTGCCAGGACGACCTGCAGTGCCCTCAGTGCGGGCGCATCTTCAAACACGCCGCCAGCCTTGCCAACCACAAGAAAACGCACGAGGTTGGCTCTTTCCAGTGTCCTGTTTGCACTCGCACACTGCCCAACGCGGTCGCTCTGAAAAACCACTTACGTATCCATACTTTGTCTCCGAGTAGTGTCCCAGCCGAAGAGGAGGCGGAGCCCAGTGAGGAGCGTCACTTCGGACTGAGCCTGAACTGCGGGGATAACGCTTCCCCCCTGCACGACACCCACAGGAACGCCTCGCCCGAGCCCGAGGACGCCTGGGACCGGCCTTTTAAGTGTGACCAGTGCGACCGCACGTACCGCCACCACGGCAGCCTCGCCAACCACAAGAAGTGCCACCAAGAGGGTGACTTTGAGTGTGGCGTCTGCCTCAAACACTTTGTGAACCTGGCGGCGCTGCACACCCACGAGCGCTCGCACAAGTACAAACCCATTGCCATGGTGAGTGGAGGGGGTGGGGCCTCGGGGGCCGGGGGGACGGGGCCTCAGAGCGACTGCTTCTGCCACCTGTGTCAGGTCTCGCTTCCAAACAAAAGCGACTTCCAGGAGCACCTCCTGCTGCACAACACTGCGCCTTCTGCGGGTGTGACGCGGAGCTTTGGGTTAATGCCTCATGCCGCCGTGCGCTCGCCCGGCTACGCACCTGCCCTCGGGGACCCTCTGCCCCTGCCACCCCTGCCGCCTCCGCCTTCTGACAAACGACCCTATGACCCCATAATGGGCCCCGCCCACAGCGCCGTGTTCACCTGCGCCTACTGCGGGTCCGCACACCCCGACATGGACAGTCTGAAGGCACATTACCTCACGCACGAGTCTCGTCCCACTCACTCAGATCCACGCCCCACCCATGGCCAGGACCTCATGTCTGACGGTTCTCAGAGCTCAGGAGCATCCCCCGGAGGCCGCGCGGCGCCAGGCTCCTCTCCCGAAGACCTCGAGCGCAGGTTTAAGTGCGGCGAATGTGGGAAGAGCTACCGTCACGCTGGCAGCCTTGTCAACCACAAGCGCTGCCACCAGACAGGGCAGTACCAGTGCAGTGTCTGCGGCAAACAGTACCCACACCTGGCTGCATTGCACAGCCACCTGCGCAGCCACAGGGGGCGCTCTGCACATGCCCCGGGAGCAGATGGAGACTGGCTGAGCTCTGAGCCAATCATGGAGCAGAGCTATGCGGAGGGCGGGGCTCTGCAGGAGGGTGGGAATCACTTCTCTCAGGGCGGAGCTCTGGATCCTCTGGAGTTTCACGAGCGCTTTGAAGGCCCCCTGCAGGCTGCGCCACGTCAGAGTGAGCGACAGGTGTGTACGGACTGTGGACAGGTGTATGGCGACGTAAAGACTCACCTGTGCTCTAGCCGACAGGCACCGCAGGGGAACCTGTCCAACGGCTTCAACATGAACTACTCGGCCCCGCCCCCTGCGGGCCTGAAGGAAGACACTGCTCGCTTTGCTCCAGGCGCCGTGAAGAGGCTTGGTCCGGGAGATAAAGACGACGAGGATGACGGAGAGATTTACCAGTGCTCTGTCTGCGGGAACCACTATGCCAGCCTCCGTGCTCTGCGCAGCCACCTGCGCAGTCACGCCAACAACCCCGCGCCCCCAGGCCCCGCCCCTCCGGGCCCCGTCCCCCAGGACCAGGGCTGGAGGCTTATCTGCGCTACCTGCGGGCAGAGCTTCGGCCGTAAACAGGACCTGTTGAACCACCAGCTGAGCCACGGGCCGCAGAGGGAGGTCAAAGGTCACCGCAGCGCCTGCGTGGACTGTGGCTTGTTCTTCTCCGACCGCCAACTCCTGGCATCGCACGCATGTCCTGGAAAGAGCCGCCTTAATGGCAAAGACTCCACAGGGGGCGCTCACGAGAGTCGTCGGGCGCCGCTGGAGCTCAGTGACAAACCGCACAGGTGCGAGCAGTGTGGACGGGGCTACAGGCACCCCTGCTCCCTCCTCAACCACAAGAAGTCCCACAAGACCGGCGTGTTCCGCTGCCTCGTGTGTCAGAAGAGGTACTACAACCTGCTCGCGCTAAAGAACCACCAGAGGACGCACTTTGACCTCAAGAGGTATGAACCTGTCCACACTCAGGGTCACATGACCCCCCTCCTCATTCGGGATCATGTGACCCCCATCCACACTCGGGGTCACGTGGAACACCCCAATTTGTCATGTCCTTTCTTTTTCTCCCTCTTCTTCTCTCCACAGACATAAGGTTCTAATCCTCCTCTCTTCTCTACCTCTCCTCTTCTCTCTGCAGACATAAAGTTCTAACTTTCCTCTCCCTCTTCTCCTTCTCTCTGCAGACATAAGGCTCTAACCCTCTTGTCTCCTCCTGTCTCCCCGCAGACATAAGGATTTAACCTTCCTCTCCTCCTTTCCTTCTCTCCTTCCTCCTAACTTTCCTCTCCCTCTTCTCCTTCTCTTCACAGACCTAAGGTTCTAACCCTCCTGTCCTCCTCTCTTCTTTACCTCTCTCCTTTTTTCCGCAGACATAAGGTTCTAATCCTCCTCTCCTCCTCTTCCTCTCTCCTCTTTTCTCCGCAGACATAAGTGTGAGGAATGCGGTAAAGCCTTTAAGATTCAGAAACAGTTGATAAACCACCTGCGTCTACATGAGGAGCACCGTGCCAAAGGCCTCGTGCGCTCGGCTCCAAGTGGTGCCCGCTTCCCTCAAGCTGGCCCCTCTCAGCTGCACATGCTCAGAGCCGATGCAGCTAAAGGCCCCGCCGCCTTGGGCTTTAAGAAGCCATACTCGTCGGCCGGAACATCACGGCCGCAGAAATTTGACGCGGTGGAGAGCAGCCGGAGGCCATTCTCCTGCGAAGAGTGTGGGAAGACGTACCGCCATGCAGGTAGCCTCGCCAACCACAAAAATCTGCACAAGATCGGAGACTACCACTGCAACGTGTGCAACTCCACCTACCCCAACCGCCTCGCCATGAAGAATCACCTCAGGCTGCACTTCGCCCACAAGAAGCACAACTGCCCCGACTGTGGCAAAGGCTTCCGCACCCAGCGCCAGCTCGCCACCCACTCTGCGGGCGGCTTGTGTAAGGGTGCCCAGGGCCCGGGCCAGCCCATGGACTTTGAGTGCGATGGCTGCTGCGAAGGATTCTCCACCGCCGACGAACTCTCCGCCCACGACTGCCCCGCGGCGCACCTGCCTTCAGGCTCCGCCCCCTCCAATCCCCGTGAGGAGCGCGCACCGAGCGAGGACTCTGACGAGCGGCCGTACGTGTGTGACCTGTGTAACTGCGCCTACAAACATGCCAGCTCTCTGCTCAACCACAAACACACACACAAGACAGGCGACTTCCGCTGCAGCTTCTGCGACAAACCATACACCAACTACATGGCACTCCGTAATCACATGAGGATCCACACGCAACGCAAAAAACACGTGTGCCACGTGTGTGGCAAAGCCTTCCGCCTCGCCCGCTTTCTCCGCAACCATCACCGCGTGCACGAGGAGGGTGCCACGCCCTACGGATGCCCCAGCTGCGGCAAGAGCTTCCAGGGCCGATCAGCGCTAGCACGGCATCGCTGCGGCGACGCAAGCTCCGCCCCAGGCTCCGCCACCTCTGATGGGCAAGATGCCCGGAGGAAAGCTCCCGGCGAGCCGGAGGAGTGCCGGTACACGTGAGTGCTTTGCTTAACCTGCTCATGTGTCACGCCCTCAGATAAACACGGGTCTGTCATTACAGGTATATGCTCTCCAATCCGGCGAGCGCGCCCTACGCCTGCCGGAACGCCGACTTTTCAGAAGTTTGGACAAATTGAATTAGAGTTAAGTCTTAAGTATTATTAAGTATTAAGAATCAGATGCCCTCCCTGTGTGTGAAGAGTTTGTGTAGACTGTAGAAAGGCCCTCTGTGTGTGGAGGAGGGAGGAGGGATGAGACGAAAGAGAGAGGAGGGGGGGCGAGGAGCTCACTGCCCCACCCCTGCAGACTCCTTCTCCCACTCCCCAAACCCCTCCTCCCTGTCTCCAGACTCCTCCCCCCCTCTCTCCAGACACCCCCCCCTCCCCCAGACCCCTCTTCCCCCTCTCCAGGCCGTAGAGCCGGATTTCAGATCATATACCTGTATGTGAGGAATCCTAGGCCTGGTTCACACTGGGGCGACAGGGGCTACGGGCAGGTTTAAAACTGGGGCACCTGATTTTTCAGACAGCAAAGTGAAACTGGAGTGGATGCCCAACAGCCAATCAGAGCACTGCTTTTGGCACTTACTTTCAGCGCTTACTTTCGGGTTTATGTTGCTTTTACAGTGTACTAAAAAATAAACATGGAAAATAAACATGGTCCCCAGATTTAAAAAGACTGAACCTGCGCTAAATATTTACTTTTACTTCAGTGTTTGTGAAGAAAATTTTGAGCTGTAAAACAGAATCCCTCTGCCAAAGTCATCAACAGAAAACTTCAACACACAGACATAGTTTAGGCTCAAGGTTAAAAACTCCACTAAAACTACAAAACACAGTTTTTGTTCAAATGTTAAATAAATAAAGCAAAATGAGTCTCTCTGTCAGAGACTTGAACACATCAGATGTACGTCTTTACACAGACCTAGGTTTGCTAAGAAAAATCTGAGTAACTTTAAATATTATAGAAATATAAACAGAAGGACTGGCCTCTTTTCCATCTTCAGACAACAAGAAAACAGCAGCTACATGTGACACTGGGTCAGCCTCAGATACTGACGGTATTCTCTCTCGCTCTCTCTTTCCCCCCCCACTGTTCTCTCCCCCTACAGGTGTGAGGAGTGCGGCCGCTCATACCGTCACGCCAGCTCTCTCCTGAACCACCGCCACACTCACCGTGTGGGCGTGTTCCAGTGTGGGGTGTGTCCTAAGACTTTCTGTAACCTCCTGGCGCTGAAGAACCACAGACGGATCCACTCGGAAGCGCGGCGCCATCTGTGTCCTGACTGCGGTAAAGCGTTCCGCGTGTCGTCGCAGCTGTTTGCTCACCGCCGCGTGCACCTGCGCCAGAGCGCGCTTACCTGCCGCCCCTGCTGTCGCGCCTTCCCCACGCTCGCCGGCTACAGCCTGCACATGGAACTGAGTCACGGCCGGCCCCGCCCCCTCCCCCCGACACGTGGGGTCGAAGGGGCGGAGCGTCCGTATGCGTGTGAGCAATGTGGCCGCTCGTATCGTCACGCCAGCTCCCTCCTCAACCACCGGAACAGCCACAGGATGGGCGCCTTCTCCTGCGGCGCCTGCCACAAACAGTTCAAGAACCTGATGTCCCTGAAGAACCACCGCCGCATCCACACGGAGCCACGACGCCACCTATGCCCCGACTGCGGTAAAGCATTCCGTGTGTCGTCACAGCTTCTGTGCCACCGCCGCATCCACACACGAGAGAAGCCCTTCACCTGCCAACACTGCGACAGGTGCTTCTCCTCACGGTCCAACCTGCGCCACCACGCCAAGGTGCACTGGAGTGCCGTCCCGCCTCCTGCGCCTGCCCTGCCCCCTGTGCCCGCTCCACCCCCTGTGCCCCCCCCGCCCCCTGTGCCCCCCGCTGTGCCCGTCCCCCCCGCTGTGCCCGTCCCAGACTACATGGGCATGCCCACGGGACCCTTCCTCTGAAGTCTCTCTGTCCCTTTAACCATCATAATAATGATATAACCATAGAATATAATGGTGTCTTCAGACTCTGAGGAGAGAGGAGGAGGAACAGCGAGGTGAGAAAAAGGAGGAGAGAGGATGAGGAGGAGCAGAGAGGAGAGAAAAGGAGGAGGAGAGAGGATGAGGAGGAGCAGAGGGGACAAAAGGAAAGGGTTAAAGGTCAAAGGTCAGAATCTACCTCTCTGCTTTTGGTAAACTGGACCGGACAGAAGGGGGGTGGCGCTCCTGGGGCTCCCCAGCACGAGAACTATAAAGACTCAATAGGTATGTTTGAAATGAGCACAAACGGGACACGTGGATCACAGCACGGGACGTAGGTGTCAGAAGGCTCGCCACAGAGGGGTGAGAGAGTGGCACGAGAGAGGGGGGCGTTTGTGTTTGTTTTTTCAGTTTTATTGAAGTCACTTTGTTTTGAGACTCTGACCTGAGGTATGATGCTCCTCCTCCCACTTTGTTTTGAAACTCTGATTTGAGGCGTGCTCCTCCTCCTCCTCTCACTTTGTTTTGAGACTGATCTGAGGTGTGCTCCTCTCCTCCTCCTGCCAATCATCCAGACAAGCCGCTGTTGTCTCAGACTGACCGTGTGTCTTCTTTTCCCAGATCTGGGAAAAGTACAGGGGCATTGTGGGAGATGGAATTCAGGAGCACAGGGGCATTGTGGGAGATGCAGGCGTGTAGCATTAAAGGAACTGTCTTCCCTCTAAAGCACCTGCAGATGGCAGCACTTAAAGGAGACATCCCCTCCCCCTCTATGTCCTCTCCTCCCTGTTTTCTCCCTCACTTCCCTTTTTGTGTTTGTCTCTTCTCACCCACCCTCTCTCCTCCTTTCCCCTCTCGCTCTCCTTCTCTCCTCCTCCCTTCTCTTCCCCTATCCTCCTTCTCTCCTCCTTCTCGCCTCCTCCTCTCTCTCCATTCTGCGGCTGTATAAAGGAGGGACTTCTGTTTGATGTGTTTTTTTTAATTCTGTAATATTCTGACATTAATTTGTGTGAAGCAGGTATCTCCCCCAGTACGAGTCAGGTGCCCTCCCATTCTCCTGTATCCCTGTGTGTCAGATGCCCTCCTACACTCTTCCTCTATCACTTTAGTGTCAGACTGAGAAGGGGGCAGGTCAAATGTCTCTGGTTAATCTGCAGATGTTGTGGTGTGTCAGATGCCCTCCCAGATGCCCCCTCATGGTGTGGGAGAATGGGCCTTGTCACTGATAGAAATGATCAGGGAAAAAATATTTGTAGATTTGTTCCAAAAACCGGAATGAGGAAAGTGTCAGTTGTTGAAGTGCTGGCTGCATTTGGAGAGCGGAGGAGGAGGAGCCAAACATCATATCTGGTCAAACACTAATACATCTTTAATATTATTTTACATCCTTATTTATTCTATTTATTTCATGAGGCACTTTTAACAGTTGGAGCAGACAATCACCATTTCATTTGACTCCTTCACATTAAGAGTCCAGCTTCAGCTCCAAACCCTCCAAAATAAAGCAGCTTTCACTTTAAGAACTGTGTAACTCTCCCGCTGCTCCTGTGACCCCTGACCCTCTCCTCTGCACCATCTGACCTTTGACCCCCTACTCCTGTCCTCCTTTGGGCTTTCTCTGGGCCTCTCTGGCAGCTCTCTTCGTCTGATCCTCTCCTCCTCTGGGCCTCTCTGGCAGCTCTCCTCCTCTGTACATGTCCTCTTCGTCTAACCCTCTCCTCTGCTCCTCTCCTCCTCTGGGCCTCTGGCAGCTCTCCTCCTTGTCCTTTGTACCTGTCCTCTTCGTTTGACCCTCTCCTCTGCCCCTCTCCTCCTCTGGGCTTCCTCCGGGCCTCTCTGGCAGCTCTCCTCCTCTCCCTCTACCTGTCCTCTTTGTCTCTCCTGTAGCGTGTGCAGAGCGTTGTGTTCATGTAGTTTGGAGCGATCCGTGACGTCAGTGCTGTAGGACCTTTAGGAGAAACACAGTGGTATTATCAGTGATTCTAATGATGTTTTTGCATAAACTGTAACTGTATACTTTTATAAATCTGTTTTGATAATTCATTTATAACACGAAATGTGTCCTTATTCTATAACCAGTTACTGAAAATAAACTGTAAAATATAAAACTGCAAAGAGTCCTGATTTAGTCCTGGTTTAGACCTGGTTCAGTTTTGATTTTGAGATGGTTTAGATCTGGTTTATATGGAAGCCCGTTTCCGCCATGAAAAAAAAATAAAAGCCCCACAGAAAGTCGAAATTACGAGTTTTAAACTCGTAATTATGAGTTTAAAACTCGAAATTACGAGTTTTAAACTCGTAATTATGAGTTTAAAACTCGTAATTATGAGTTTAAAACTCGTAATTATGAGTTTAAAACTCGTAATTACGAGTTTAAAACTCGTAATTTCGACTTTTAAAACTACTAATTATGAGTTTAAAACTCGTAATTATGAGTTTTAAAACTACTAATTATGAGTTTAAAACTCGTAATTAGAACTTTTAAAGTCTTAATTGAGCTTGTAGCACACTGCAACTGAGTGTACAGAGCAGAGGAGACAGGAGGAGGACTGTTATGTTTATCACCTACATACTTTTAAAAAATGAATAAATTAAGCTCCAGTAAAGTTTCTGGCGTCTTGAACAAATCAGTGGGCCCTGAGTGCTGTTCTGACCACTCATGAGCTGTGCTCTGTGTCTGTGAGCGCTCGTTTTCCTGGTCTGAGCAGAGTGCCAGCTGGTCACAACCCCGCTGGTTTATTGAGGAAATTATTAAAATACCAAATTCATTTAATCAAAATTGATAAGGTTCACTTTTTGTAAATGTTACATTCCCAAAATTACGAGTTATAAACTCATAATTCATACTTTTAAAAGTCCTAATTACGAGTTTTAAACTCATAATTAGTAGTTTTAAAAGTCGAAATTACGAGTTTTAAACTCGTAATTACGAGTTTTAAACTCATAATTACGAGTTTTAAACTCATAATTACGAGTTTTAAACTCATAATTACGAGTTTAAAACTCGTAATTTCGAGTTTTAAACTCATAATTACGAGTTTAAAACTCGTAATTTCGACTTTCTGTGGGGCTTTTATTTTTTTTTTCATGGCGGAAACGGGCTTCCATAGGTTTAGTACTGGTTCAGTTCTAGTTTAGTTACAGTTTAGTCCTGGTTCATTTCTGGTTTAGCCTTGGTGTAGTCCTAGATTTTATCCTGGTTTAGTCTTGGTTCTGGTTTAGTCCAGTGCACATGCGCAGTAGTGGCTTGATGGTTATTGTGGTATATTATGACTTAAAACATCATATCTGTGAGATTTTGGCTCATTTTTGGCTCATTTTCCCGTCTCTGAACTCTGGGTCATGTCCGGGTCTCATGAAGCCTCTAGGGCCGTTCTGACCGCGGAGGTAGCGCTCGTTTTGAGGAAAGTGTTTAAACTGCACCTAGAGCAGTTAGCATTAGCTTGTTAGCGACAGGTTAGCAGTTAGCATTAGCCTCATTTAACAAAGTGAGCCAGAGTCCAGTAAAATAATGTACATATATTCAAGCTAACGACTAGCATGGTTGACGCAAATTCGGCAAAGGATTCAAACTGGAGAATGACAAGCCTGTTAGCATTAGCCTGTTAGCAGCAGGTTAGCAGTTAGCGTTCGCCTTTTATCATGAACCAAAGCGCGCCCTCCTGTGGTGAGCCCCATCTGCAGAATTATAAAATGTCACAAAAATATAACGTGTTATTTTAGAGTATTAGATGTGTCTCGAGAGCATACGAGGAAAACCTGGACCAGAACTCTCATAATACTTAACTCTTTCATGTTGTGAAAGTAACACTCACCTACTGTGTGTGTGGCTCCAGAGGTTGGCAGTGTAATCCCCCAATCAGTGCCCCTGCCTTTGAGCAAGGCACTCGACAGGCTGCTGTGTGATGTCACAACAAACGTCAGACTAATGCAGAAAATGGTGATTTGACCAGAGGATGACCAGACGTCCCCATTGACCTCAGACAGTCCCAGGTTTGAGGATTAGTTGTTATATATGACAACAGAGGCTGACAAATCACTAGTTTCGTATCAGTCCCCCCGATACAAAACCAGTGATTTGTCCCAGTTTTATACAAGAAAAGTGTCCCTATTTTTGAGCAGTCTGATCCTCACCAACAGCAAAGAGGAGAATATATTGTCATTTGTTTAGTTAATATACAGAAAATGTGTTTGAAAATGAGCATAAAAAATGCAGAGACAGAAGTCCCTCAGATTCAGAGAGTTTAGACTGGATGATGTCAGATTTATCTAAACCATCCCAAACCCTGGGAAAACTGATCACATTAATCTCAATGAATACATTTGAGCTCTAGTTTGAGCCACCCAGAATGTTGTTCTTAAAGTGCACAGGTGTCAGACGCAGCCAATCAGAGCAGGAGTACCTGGACCCTCCTCCAGATCTGAGCCTGCTGCTCAGGAGTGCCTTTGGAGGATTATCTCTGGAACTGCACATTAACAATATTACAGGTAACTTTTCTTTGATTTTATGAAAACAATAATCCAAACAATGATGATGTGTGAGAGGGGGTCAGAGGAGGGAGGGCATCTGACACACAGGGGGACCGGAGGAGAGAGGACATCTGACACACACGGGTACAGGAGGCTGGGAGGGCATCTAACATACAGGGGTACAGGAGGCTGGGAGGGCATCTGACACACAGGGGTACAGGAGGCTGGGAGGGCATCTGACACACACGGGTACAGGAGGCTGGGAGGACATCTGACACACAGGGCTACAGGAGGCTGGGAGGGCATCTGACACACAGGGCTACAGGAGGCTGGGAGGGCATCTGACACACAGGGGTACAGGAGGCTGGGAGGGCATCTGACACAGCGCGCAGAGAGAGGACACAGACGCAGGTGACACTGAACGATCGTCTTTATTCATGTTTTGATTCGTCTGTCAGGGTTTGGTTCTCTGGTCTTTTTTTGTTCTTTTTTTGTCAGTTTTTATTTAAATTAAAATGTCTGACACACTTATAAAAGACAGCATCTGCATAGAGTTGTCATCTTAAAGATCCATGAAGAAGAAGGAGGGAGGGGTTAGGGTCGGGGTCAGGGGTGAAAGGTCAAAGGTCAGCACCACCAAGACAGATGCCCACGAGAGAAAACGCCACATCACGAACCTCGTCTGCGCCGTGCAAGTCTAATGCCAAGGGACCTCTAACATTTGACCCGTGTCGTATCTGCAACTGGTCTCATCAAGACATTAAACCAGACCCACAGCGCTTCTGCTCTACAGTGATAATCTACGACGCCTCTGGATCTTTGTTATAATCTGGACATTTTAAATCACAACATTCCTCTAAAAAGGCTTAATTTAAAAAAAAGTCGGCTGACTTTCATGTTAGAAAACTGCGGTGTCCAATGGGAGCTGACATTGCCGTAAACGTCATCACAACAAAGTGCTGCATGCTGTCGTCAGCCCCTCCCATGGATAGCTGCACGTCACACTAGCGAGCAGCCCATTTTTTTTAAATTTGTACCAAAATGACTACGTGAATCCTACAAGTATCAGCGATTAAAAAAATAAAACTGGAGAAGGAAGTGCGTACATCACAGTGGGCGTGTACCGGTTCAGGTGAAAACGGGGGTAGATCGACTTGGCGTCTTGAAAATAAGAGATTAAAGATTATACATGAATCACTAAAAATACAAATTCAGAAGCTCAGTGACAAAAAAGTTGAGTTTGAGAAACAGGTGATTTAAGGCTAAACTGTTGTACTTTTAATTTGCATGCTCTATTTGTAAATAAATATATTCTTAACACACTCACATCATTTTTGTCAAATCAACAGAAACCAGTGGAAACACACTGCACCGGGTCAAATGCCAAAGGTTTTTCAGCTCATGATAAACCTGAACTCGGGTCAGACGCAGGAGGAGGCGTGTCCTCGTGTGGGCGTCATTGTGGCGATGGCGGTGGGGGCAGGGAATACTGGCACGTCACAGGAACTAAACGACAGCAGTACGATTCTGGGCTTAACAATACGCTACGCACACATACACACACACAAAAGAAACGGGACACAAGTTGCATTTGCTGCCAAAGGTTCACCTGAAATCACATGCTCCGCCTCCGGGAACCTTACCTGCCGCGCACCGAGGGTCAAAGGTCACCAAACGCAAAGCAAAGGTTACCAAATGTCTCGTAATGTCGATAAAAGTTTATTATCAGATTAAACCGTGAGAGAGTCCAGTCTGCTGCCGGACGCCATTTTGGAAACTGACACATTTATGAACAAATATTTTGTTAATTTGTGGAAATATTTGGAGATTAGAATGAACACATTTGAGCTCACACTAAATAAAAATTTAATTCGTTCTTTGCAGAAGCTCGTGTGTTCAAAGGTCAACCAAAGGGTGACATCAGATCCAAGATGGCGGCCGTCAACTGTAGTGCATCCTGGGCCTTTTTTTTTCAGTTTATCTGTCGCGGGTTGGAGTTTTGCGCCTCTGCACTCGGTAAAAGCCCTTGTGTCTCGGGATATTGCACGCTGCGTTTCGATTGGCCTGTGAGGCAAGAGGGGCGGGGCCTCATTCACACCGCGTCGGTGCCGAAGGAAAAAAAAGGAACAACACATGTAAGGGTCAAAGGTCAAAGCGACTCTGGACTGGACTCTAGTTAAACACATGTAAGGGTCAAAGGTCAAAGCGACTGGTTAAACTGGATTTGAGTTTTGAACATTTAGATTTTTAAAACTTTGCGTCTGCAAGTGTCTGCAAACACCTGCGAGCATCTGTAAGCGTCTGCGAGCGTTTGTGGAGTGCTTGACCCACACTCTGTGTCTCCGTGTTGGGTGCGGGCAGGTCAGGCGTGTTTTGGCGTCGGAGAAACGCGCCGTCGAAACCCGGAGAAGCTCGGCGCTCCTGGCTCCGCCCTGACGCCGAAGCGCCGTGGCGACACCTGGAGCAGCCAGAATATTTAAATTTTTACAAAATGGAGGGAAGCACTTTCCTCAGAGGAGCCGTGGGCGGAGCCTCTGCGACTGGGGCTGAAGACGGACAGGTCTGCGCCGGGGAATTGGCCAATCAGAGCACAGGATTTACCATGACATCAGCACAAAGCCTAACGCATTTTAAACGCTTTTACGATATGTTCAGAGTTTCAAAAATAAGAACAAAAACAACAAACAAAATGTGCAACTGTGAAATAAATAAACACATAAATATATGAAACATTTGTACAAGGATTTCAAAATAAAATAAAAGTGCATTTGCCACAATAAATGTTTTGGATGAAACAAAGTCAGATGTGTCAGTGAATCCAGGGCTATGATTGGCCGCTCGGCGTTGGCGGTTAGACTGCGCCCCGTGAAACTCGGAGCGGGTCTCAGGCATTTCGGCGCATCTCGTCCCGGAGGCATGGCCTGTGGCGAACAGTGGCAGCCAAATCTCTTGGATTTATACATAGACATGCAGTGTTTTTTTAATCTTTAAGATATTTACAATAATTACATCACACAAAGAATCCAGAGCATTCCATATTCAGTTTGACTACGATTAAACAAAAGGGCGGCACCTCCAAAGATTCATATGAACAACTCCAAACTCTCAAACACTGATTCAAAACAATACTGTCCACGGCCCCGCCCACGCAGCGCCGCGGCCCCTCCCACCTGGCCCCTCCCACGCGGCGCCACGGGTCAGCTGGAGACTCAGGAAGACCAAAACCATCACAGACCAGCTCACGGCGCCATCGGAGGAATTCCTGCTAAATCCAGATCAAGCGTTAGAGTTTACATGAAACTGAAGAGGTGTTTCCAGTGTTTAAAATAATCCCACTAAAGGTTAAATTTGGCCTCCATTTGGTCCGGGGGTCTGCAGATGGTTTGTCCCGTTTGGTCCGGGGGTCTGCGGATGGTTTGTCCCGTCTGCCGCGCTCAGTTTTACATAGATGCCATAAATATTTCATCTTTTGTGATTTTGAAACCTCTAAGTGTGTGTGTGTGTGCGCTTCAGGGCGATCAGGCCGATGTCACAGGGAAATAAACGGCTTCAGATTCAAGTCCAATTTGTGGAACTGAACTTTACACTTTTGGATCTCACCAGCTCTTTGTTTTTTTCATGGAATGCTGTGGCTTGGATCTGAAGCGGATGTGACCGGAACCTTTGAAGGTTTGTGGCCGAGCGTTTTGAACTGCGGTGAGAGAGGGACCGGCCTGAATCTGCCTGACTCGTCCTGAAGAGTTTGTAGGAAAACTAAACTAAAGCGCTTAAGTGTCTCCGCTGGACCACAGGCGGCGTGGAGTGTAAACCGGACCGTTGTGCTATTTCACACGTGACGAGGAACGCTTTGGCTCGGAGCAAAGACAGAAACTGGGATCTGGGACTTTCACTGAAACTTTGTAGAAATATTGGAGGATTTTTGAGTAAATTTCATCCAATTTGGGGGTGAAAGGAAGGGAGGCATGCGGCAGACACAACACTGAGCTCCCCAGAACCAACCTCGTTCCGACGTGGGACGAGGGGGCGGAGTAACACCATGCTTCAGTCTGCAGATGGTTCTATGCTCAAACACAGATACACCCACCCTCTTCTCCTATTGGTCCGCCTCTGTCAGGCTCTGACTGAGTGACAGCTGGGTTTGTGTGCACTCTCAGATGAAGCTCGAAAAGGCGACTTAAAGCTTTAACGCGGGACATGAGTTTGAATAAGTCTAACCCTAACCTGGGGGGAGTGGCCCGGGGGAGCGGCCCGGGTGGAGTGGCCCGGGGGAGTGGCCCGAGGCGTCATTTGGCATAAATATAAAAAATATAATAATGATTAATAATGATAATTAAGGACGACGTTACGATATGACAGAAGCAAACGGCGCCCCCTCTGGTCAAACTTAATCTGCACTATATATTTTCAGCACTTTCAAATTCACTAAAAAAAGTATTTTACAGTATTTACGCAGAAATCTCCCACTGCGAGGTCGTCAGAGAGTTTGAGTCGGCTGATGCATAGACACGAAGACCTTTTAGAAATGTGAAAATACCACGTCCACACATATAGCGAAGATTTAAAATTTGTCCAGGCAAATTTGAGGCAAAATGTCCAAAAATCTGCTGATAAAGTTCTGAGCTGTGTACAGATTTTGGACACGGCCTCGGCTTTAGTTTTGGACTGAAACTGGATGAACTTTAACTAATTCCTCAAAAAACTACTGTTAGCGTCGGGTTAGCGCTGTGGCTAACGCGGGGGTCAGAGGGTAAAGTGCACAGACTGGAGGGACTTTACAAAAACAGCTTCATGCAAACGACGCTTCACATGCCTTTTATTATAATCACCGGGGTCACGCTGGGGTCACGCGGCGGGGGGAGGAAGACGGGACTCTCCGGGAATGTCTCATCACAAACAGTAAGTGTTAGCATTAGCTGGTGCTACGGCGACCTCCAACCACAGCCAACGAGCAGCAACCGGGAACCACTCAAAACCGTCAAAAACGAGATCCTAAAAAACAAGATCCTAAAAAATAAGATCCTAAACCAGCGAAATCCAGAGGAAACGACGTAGATGAGACAAGATTCTGACTGAGACGAGTCTGGAGAAGAACTACAGTAGTGTCCTGGTCTAGTCCCGGTTCAGTCCTGGTTTAGTCCCTGGTTCAGTCCCGGTTCAATCCAGGTTCAGTCCTGGTTTAGTCCTGGTTAAATCCTGGTTTAGCCCTGGTTAAATCCTGGTTTAGCCCTGGTTTGGTCCTGGTTCAGTCCTGGTTCAGTCCCTGGCTTAGTCCCTGGTTTAGTCCTGGTTCAGTCCTGGTTTAGTCCCTGGTTTAATCCTGGTTCAGTCCCTGGTTTAGTCCCTGGTTTAGTCCCTGGTTCAGTCCTGATTTAGTCCCTGGTTTAGTCCCTGGCTTGGTCCTGGTTCGGTCCTGGTTCGGTCCTGGTTCGGTCCTGGTTCGGTCCTGGTTTAGTCCCTGGTTTAGTCCTTGTTCAGTCCTGGTTCAGTCCTGGTTTAGTACTGATCCTCCAATTTGAAACCACAGATGTGACAAAGATTCAGATTTTTATTGCGTTCAAATTATTGCATTTTGTTTGTAAAATGGTTTCAGGATTGTGCGTCTCTGCCTTCTCCAAATGCGACAGAACTCTTCCCAAACGCTCCAGCCAATAGTCCGGGTTCTAAAGTTACACAGACACGAAACAGCAGAACAGTCACGACACCTATGGAACGCCGCCACTCCGAGGACAATGGCAACTTGGAACGCTCTGGAAAAATACAGCATCACTGCTCTAACAACCACCTCCTAATCCTTGTGTTCACTGGACCAGCTTAGTCCCTGGTTAAGTCCTGGTTTAGACCTGGTTTAGACCTGGTTTAAACCTGGTTTGGGCCTGGTTTAGACTTGGTTTAGACTTGGTTTAGACTTGGTTTAAACGCTTACATGTCGAATAGAGCGTTGTGTTATGCGTCTGACCTCAGCAGTAACATCGCATCACTGGGCAGCACAAAGATGGACACACGTCTCCTCGGAGCGGCGCAAACCGTCACACAGGCTAACGTCGCATGCTAACAGCACTACGAGCTAACAGTACAAGCTAACTGAAACTACAGCACCACGAACGACAAACTTTCCCCGTAAAATCTGAACTGAACGATGGGCGACAGACACGAGCGCTGCATCCTCATTGGCTCTCGCGGCGGGAGGAGGCGGGGCCGGTCGGAGTCTAAGCTGCATAGATGGACCGCCCACTTCCTCCTCGGCCTTCGGGACTTCCTGCCTCCCTTCCTTAGTCCCTCACCTCGCTGCGTTTGAGCTGTGATCATTGGTTATTGATCAAGTGATTGACAGGAACAAGAAGCCAATCAGAGCGGGTTCAGTGAAACCGGAAGAGATCCGAGGGACGCCAGAACCAACCGGAGACCCCTGCACAAAACCATGTTTAGAAGGGGGTCAAAGAGAAGGAGGAGGAGAGGAGGACGATGGCACTCAAGAATTGAAATCCATTTGGCAAAACAGAAACCGGAGAATTTGAGGTGAGTTTGAAAGCTAGTGGCTTTTTGAGGGAGGGGCCATGAAGGGGAGGGGCTTTGAGGGGGAGGAGCTGTGGGGTATGGGGTCAGGGGTTTCTCGCGGTGGTGGCGTCCCTGTGACTTCTCTCTGCGGTTGTGGGGGCCTTCTCTTTCTTCGTAGACACCAGAAAAACGAAGCGAAACCAAAGTAGCGTTGTCGAACGTAAACGCGGCGAGTATTATGGGATGTGTTTGTGTCTGCTTAAACCCCGCCCACTCCCTGTGATCTGATCTGTGATTGGGTAACTCGTCCTAGCTGATTTGCATGTTGCGATTCAAGTTTCTGTGTGGTCGATGTAGTTGTTGTTTGTTGTTTTCTCTGCTGGTTGCCGAGTGACGGTTGCCGAGGCGACGGTTGCCGGGTGAGGTCGTTGGCGGCGGCGGTCGTCACGGCGGCGTGGGCGGGTCTTAGAAGCCCAGCGTTCCTCCGATGGTCGAGGCCAAAACCACACCCAGGATCACACAGCAGATTATGATCATGATCTTCTTCTGCAGAGACAGGGACACAAAGGGTTAAAACAGAGAAATCAGTCATGCTACTTGTTAGCTTGCCTTTCTTTTCATGATTTGACTCCAGAAACAGTTGTATGTTGTATCAGTTAAACTTTAGTTCTTCATTTAAGTGAAATCGAGTTTGTAAATAAAATTTGTTGAGGTTTATTTTGATAAAGACTCAAATCCCATCTGGCCGTAATCACATGAAATATTAACCTCAGATCAGAGCCTCCATGTTTGTCTGTTTGCTCTCACGTTCACACTTAGTCCTGATGTAGACTTGGTTTATCCCTGTTCTAGTCTTGGTTTAGTTCTGGTCTACACTCAGATCAGAGCCTCCATGTTTGTCTGCCCTCACCTTATCTCTGGGCTCACATTGACCTTCAGATAAACACATTTAAAGAATCAGACACACACAGACTATTACATGGAGTTTGTCCCTGTGGGTGTTGCTGTAGTGTTTGTGTGTTTGTGCAGATGTTTCTGTGCATCTGCAGATCTCACTTTTATGCTGTTTTTTTATTTTTTTATTTTTTTTAAGTTCATCACTGACTCATATTAGGAAATTACATGTCAGTGCTCTCTGCTCTAATCTGTAATTTCTGAGGGCTAATGCTAATGACCTTTGGGGGGTGCTCTGGGAGTATGGGGTCCGGAGCTCTTTGTTAAGGGCTGTCCAGTCCCTTTATGCCTGTAGCAGGAGCTGTGTTTATTGCCAGCAGTAAGTCAAACCTGTTCCTGGTGCATGTTGGACTCCGCCAGGGTTGCCCTTTGTCACCGGTTCTGTTAATTATTTTTATGGACAGAATTTGTAGGCGCAGCCAGGGGCCGGAGGGGGTCCAGTTTGGGAACCACAGGATTTAATCTCTGCTGTTTGCAGATGATGTTGTCCTGATGGCTTCATCGAGCCAGGATCTGCAGCACAGGGGCGGTTTGCAGCCGAGTGTGAAGTGGCTGGGATAAGAATCAGCTCCTCCAAATTTGAGGCCATGGTTCTCCATGATGTGGTCGCTGTATCGGACTGCTGTGGTAACAAAGGAGCTGAACCGAAAGGCAAAGCTCTCGATTTACTGGTCAATCTATGTTCCTACAGTCATGAGCTCTGGGTATTGACCGAAAGGACACGGTCTTGGCCAAAACAGGTTTCTTCCGCAATGTAGCTGGGCGCACCCTTAGAGTTAGGGTGAGGAGGTCGGTCACATGGGAGGAGCTCAGAATAGAGCCGCTGCTCCTACACACCAAGAGGAACCCACTGAGGTGGCTTGGGCATCTGTTCAGGATGCCTCCTGGATGCCTCCCTAGGGAGGTGTTCTGGCCATGTCCCACTGGGAGGAGGCCCCGGGGAAGACCCAGGACATGCTAGATGTCTCTCAGCTGGCCTGGGACTGCCTTGGGGTCCCACCGGAGGAGCTGGAGGATGTATCTGGGGTGGGGAGTCCCTGCTTATACTGCTGCCCCCGTGACCCAGTCCCAGATAAGAGGAAGAAAATGGATGGATAATGCTAATGGCTAACGGCTATACCCACTAAGTGGATGATGGTGTGAGTGACAAACGCTGCATCTTAAATCCGGTCTAAGCCGACCCTTACTTTGTGGGCCTGGCTCTGGTACTTGGTGGTCTAAATTTGGGCTAAACCTGATCTCACCTTACGGGCCTGGCTCTGGTACTTGACGGCCTTCTTGGTGTCGGAAACGGCTCGTTCCACATAATCCACCGAGTGCTCCACGTTGTACTCGATTCTGTCGATCATCTCGCCCTGAAACATAAACACATGATTATGTTCATATTGTGTGTACAGATGTGTGTCTATACAGGTGTGTGTGTATGTACAGGTGTGCGTATACAAGCATGTGTGTGTATGTACAGGTGTGTGTGTATACAAGCATGTGTGTGTATGTACAGGTGTGTCTCTATACAGGTGTGGGTGTGTGTGTACTGGTGTGTCTATACAGGTGTGTGTGTGTGTGCACGCGCAGGTGTGCATGTATACAAGCATGTCTGTGTATGTACAGGTGTGTGTATACAGGTGTGTGTATGTACAGGTGTGGGTGTGTATATACTGGTGTGTCTATACAGGGGTGTGTATGCGCTTGTACAGGTGTGTGTTTGTCTACAGGTGTGTGTGTATAGGTGTGTGTGTCTGCGTACAGATGTGTGTGCATATAGATGTGTGTGTGTACAGGTGTGTGTTTGTGTGTACATGTATGTACCTGGCTCTCCACGAGCATGGCCATGTCCACAAACATGTCGTGCAGTTCGCGGATGCTGTTCTCCAATTTGATGATCTCAGTGTGTCGGGTCTCGATCTCATTCAGCGCCTGCTTCGTCATCTGAGAGTCCATCTTTATCTGAGGAACAGAGGAACATAGAGCATGAGGAACATCTGATAGACCATCTTTATCTGAGTAGAACATAGAAGAACATAAGGAACATCTTCATCTCAAGAGAACGTGAGGAACATCTGAGAGTCCAAGGCTATGTCCGACTATAACACAGAGGTGTCAGAGGTTTGTGGTGATACTCAGAGCGCTGCCTTTGAAGCTGCAGCACCAGACCACAAGATCACAACATATTTATTAAGAGAAAAGTCTGGAGTTGGCTCCAGAGCCCAGCAAAAATAGACTCCCGACTATAGACTGTATGAAGAAGAGTTCGTCACCCACAGTGTTCAGCGCCAAATGAAGCTCATAGCAGTTATAGCAGCAAATCGTCAACCGGGGCACATATTCGGAAATCAGAGCACGAAATCAAAGAGACAATCAGGAGCGAGGCTGTTAAAGGTAACACCCCATTTTGCTTGTACCACTGGTCGGGCAGGGGGCGGGTGCTTAGCAATGCTGTCAAACCTGTTACTAAGCGACCATAGGGAAGAAGACGCCTGATTGGTCTGTTATTAATGTTCATATCTTGATTTATGGACAAAATAGTGAAATACCAAACTAACGAACCAAAACCAAATTGACGAACATCAGATACAGAGAGAGGGGTCACAGTTTTTATAGAGAAAGTGAATTGGAGCCAGAGTCGAAAGCGCCGGAAGCTCCCAGCCTCACTTCCTGTTTGGAATGTGACGGCTAGTGCATTAGCTCTGTCCATTTGTGTATACAGTCTATGCTCCCAGCAGAACTCCTGACTCCACGACAGCCCCTCCCTCCACAGCCCCTCCCTCACTCCACACAGGTCAAAGGTCAGGTGCTTACATCATCAGTGAAGACGGCCAGTTTGCCGCTCTCTAACATATCCTCCAACTCCTCGTTAGTGGTGGTTCTGCCGGCTGCAGAGAGAGAAAAGGAAGTGAGAGAATAGAGGAGAGAGGGAAGGGAAGAGAAGAAGAGGAGGGAGAGGAAAATGTTAAAACGAGATATTGTCACTAAAACCAGGATTATACCAGGTCTAAAACTAGGACTAAACCAGGATTAAACGCAGGACTAAACCAGGACTAGAACCACAACGAAACCAGGTCTAAACCGGGACTAAACCAGGATTAAAACCAGGACTAAACCAGGACTAAACCAGGACTAAACCAGGATTAAAAGCAGGACTAAACCAGGACTAAACCAGGCCTAAACCAGGACTAAACCAGGATTAAAACCAGTACTAAACCAGGACTAAAACCAGGACTAAACTAGGATTAGAAGCAGGACTAAACCAGGACTAAAACCAGGAATTAAAGCAGGACTAAATCAAGTCTAAACCAGGGCTGGTCCGGCGCTGTTTGAAGCTCTAGAGCAGATGGACCTGAGATAAACTCGACCAATCAGAGCTCAGCATTCTGTCACCGGGGAGATTAGGGTCATTAATAAAACAGTGCAGCGACCTTCACCGAGTCCTAATGAGGACCAGAACCAGACCAAGACCAGGCACAGACCAGATCTAGACCTGGACCAGGTCTAGACCCAGACTGGACCTGCTCTAGACCTGGATTGGATCTGGACTGATACTAACTCAAATGCCCATTTGTCTACAGATGGATGCAGTCCCTTTACAGTTGTAGTATTTGCAGTAGTAGCAGCAGTAGTAGTAATAGCAGTAGTAGCAGTAGTAGTAGTAGTACTCACTGATCTCCAGTTGCCTCTGGATGCAGTCCCTGTACAGTAGTAGTAGTAGTAGTAGTAGTAGTACCAGTAGTAGTAGCAGTAGCAGTAATAGCAGTAGTTGTTGTAGTACTCACTGATCTCCAGTTGCCTCTGGATGCGGTCCTTGCAGCGGTCTCTGTACTTGGACTGCGTGGTGTTGTATTCAGTCATCACCTCCACAAACTTACGGGACAGTGTCGAGTGCTGCACAGAGGAACAAGGCCCTCACTTTTAAACTTTATACTTTTAACCAGACAAAGGACAACACACACAGTGTAAACCACAAGTTTACATAAACTGTAGACACACACTTTTTCTCACTGTCTGACATGAAATCAGACTAAATGTTTCCTGTTTTATGTCAGTTAGGATTACCAAAAATATTTCTATTTGTTAAATGCCAGAATAATGAGAGAAGGATTTTTTTATTTTTATTTTTTACATGTTTTATGACTTTCTTCAAAGTCAGAAGTTTACATACATTTCATTAGTATTTGGTACCATTGCCTTTAAACTGTATAACTTAGGTCAAACCTTTTGGATTTCCTTCCACAGGCTTCTCAGAATTGGCAGGAATTTTGGCCCATTCCTCTTGACTGAACTGGTGTAACTGAGCCAAGTCTGTAGGCCGTCTTGCTCGCACATGCCTTTTCAGGTCTGAGCATACATTTTCAGTATGATTGAGATCAGGACTTTGTGATGGCCACTACAAAACATCGACTTTGTTATCCTTAAGTCACTTTGTAACCAATTTGGCAGTATGCTTTGGGTCATTGTCCATTTGTGCCCAAGCTTTAACTTCCTGCTGATGTCTTGAGATGTTGCTTCAGTATTTCCACATAATGTTCTTTCCTCATGATGCCGTCTATTTTGTGAAGTGCACCAGTCCCTCCTGCAGCAAAATAACCCCACAACATGATGCTGCCACCCCCATATTTCACAGATGGGATGGTATTGTCAGGGTTGCAAGCTTCCACATTTTTCTTCCAAACCTAAAGATGCTCATTATAATTAAACAGTTCAATTTTAGTTTGGTCAGACCACAGGACATATCTCCAAAAAATCTGGTCTTTGTCCCTGTACAAACTGTAATGTCTTTTTTTTTTCTTTTGGAGTAATGACTTGCAGAGTGTCCTTTCAGCCCATGTCGATACAGTTCTTGTTTCACTGTAGATAATGACACACTGTCACCAGCTTCAGCAGCATCTTCGCAAGGTCTATTGCTTTTATTTTTGGGTTGATCTGCACATTTCAGGCCAAAGCACGTTCATCTCCTTCCTGAGCGGTGTGATGCTGGACAGTCCCATGGTGTTTATACTTGTGTATAATTGAACAGATGAACGTGGCACCTTCAGGCATCTGGAAATTGCACCATGGATGAACCAGACTTGTGCAAGTCCACAATTCTCTCCCTGATATCTTGGCTGATTTCTTTAAACTTTCCCACGATGTTACACAAAGAAGCAGAAGTGTGTTTCAGATGTGCTTCAAATACATCCACATCTAAGTAACTCAACTGTTGTCAATAAACCTTCCAAAAACATGACATCATCATCTGGGTTTTTCCAAACTGTTTAATTGTATAGTAATCCTACTATATGTATACTTCTGACTTTGAAGAAAGATTAAATTACTGTACTAAATATGTTTTATATTTTATATTCACATCCTCAGAGTCTGCTACCTTTGTTTTGTGGAGCTCAAACCCTTGTCCTTCTCTCAATGAGCTTCATGATCAAGTCCTTGAAATGTTTTTTACTTCACAGCTGAGCCTCAGGGTCAGAAGCAGTGACCACAGTGATCAAAGCAAAAGGTCAAGGACATTTTCAAAATCACTGTCTATGATTTCCACTGATGGAATATTGTTCTACGTTGAGACGACTACTGTCGCAAAACAAAGCTTATAAGGTTTAACCTGCGCCAAACCCAGAGTGCTGTATAAAGAGAGGTGTGTGTATATGTGCATGCGTGTATGTATGTGTGTATGTATGTGTGTGTATGCAAGTGTATATGTGTATATGTGTGTGTGTGTGTTGATACCTGTGTTTTGCGGATGCGCAGGTCGGCTGATGATCTGTTGAGCCCCTCCTCCTGCTCGATACTCTGCTCGATCGCTGCACAAAACCACATCAAAATGAACATTCGCCTCATACAATAATAATAATAACATTAATAATAGTAATTATTATTATTGTTGTTGTTGTTGTTATTATTATTTAATAATAATAACGCGGCAATAAAGGCTCTTGCCACCCTTTGCAACCAGGAGTACATGCCTCCTCGAAGATTCTGCCTCTTGTCTCCGCTTACATTGCCCCTCCCACCAAAATCTGCGTCTGTATAATACTAGTCTATTCTTTTCAGTTAGACTATATCTGACTATATCTGACATTGTCACACTTGAACATAATTTTGCACAAAATGTATGTTAATGCAATAGGACACTGCATGTCTGAGTTACGCACAATTTAGTACTTCTAAAAATGTCTTTTTAGTTTGCAGGTTGGCCACACCAACATTTTATGACTTACCAACATTGAAAACACTAGTCTGTAATTGCACATGGGTGTAATTACATTTCACAGTGTAAAAAATTCAAATATGAGAGAAAATTTTTTGAAAAAATCTGGTTTTGCCCATAATGGCCAATTTCCTGTAGGGTTGACCTGACTTGTCTTCTTGGCATGTTCTATGTTTGTACTAAATTGCATTCATCTACAGTGAATAAAATCTGTCATTGCCGTAATGTATTTTGATTTTTGAAGTAGCGCTACTGAGTGATTCTGAAAGATACATTTTTTTACTGTTGAAAATAATAAAAAATATTTTTTTTCGCAGACTTTGAATTTTGGGTGCAATAACATTGACTTTTCTTTAACGTTCAGGGGGTCAAAAATGGCCTCAATCTGGCCATAAAAATAATAACAAGAAGAAGAATGGAAGAAAAATTTTCCACTCATTATTTTTCTCCTAAAGCATAAAAGCTAGAGTCATGTGACCACATCACAAATAAGGCCCCTGTGAATTTTTTTAGTCCACGACAAATAGTCTTATACAAATTTTTGAAAATACATTTTGAATAGGGTAGTAGGATGTATTGACTTTTTCCAAACAAAAAATGTGTGAAAGAATTTTTTTTTTCAAATTTTCCAAAAATCATAATTTTGTTGAAAATTCAGTCATATTCAAAATGTAATTAGTAATTTTGAATTTCACATGGACCACATTTGAAGTTTTTGCGAAAAGTGTGTGAGGCGATGTCCTAAATACGTGGGTGTGTTCTTGTCATTGTTTGATCCAATATGGCCGACTTCCTGTACAGTTTAGGGTGGGGCCATAATATCATTTTTGTCATGTTCTGACATGTTCTGTTTTTTGATGCAAGTTTCTGATTTTTACGTTGATTTTTTTTTTCGGGTCAGGCCATGTGAAAATCTAAGTTTGAGGTGATGCTACTGAGTCGTCTTTCATTATATTTTCTTGGGGTCTTCGGTCACAATTACAGCTCATCAAGTTCTAATTTTTGATACCGTCACTGACATGTCTGGTCCTGTTTACTACTTGATTTTTGCCATTTTCCAGGCTCCGGACGTGGCTTATAATAATAATAATATCACAACAGAGCGTTGGGCTTTGGGAGATTTCACCTTTTAACTTTGAGCGCACTTTGTTGGCTGTCTTCTTGATGTCGGCCGTGAGGTCCTCCAGCTCCTGCTTGGTCTCTATGGAAACACCAGGTCAGAGGTCAGGAGGAGTCTGCTCCTGTCAGTGTGCTCCTGTCAGTGTGCTCCTGTCAGTGTGCTCCTGTCAGTGTGCTCCTGTCAGTGGTCAGTGTGCTCCTGTCAGTGTACTCCTGTCAGTGGTCAGTGTGCTCCTGTCAGTGTGCTCCTGACCAGGACTGAACCAGGACTAAACCGTCCTCCTCAGACACTAACACATAAATCTGAATAAAACAAATCAAACATGATGATGGTACTGAGCCTATGAAAGGGGCGGGGCCATGGGGGTGGAGACTTGACATGTGCAGAGGGTGTGTGCAGAGTGACATGTGCAGAGTGACATGTGCAGAGGGGCATGTTCAGAGGGCGTGTGCAGAATGACATGTGCAGAGTGACGTGTGCAGAGCGACGTGTGCAGAGTGACATGTGCAGAGTGACGTGTGCAGAGTGACATGTGCAGAGTGACGTGTGCAGGGTGAGTGTGCTAAGGGCATGTGCAGAATTACATGAGCAGAGTGACGTGTGAAGAGCGATGTGTGCAGAGTGACATGTGCAAAGTGACGTGTGCAGAGTGACGTGTGCAGAGTGACGTGTGTAGAGTGACGTGTGCAGAGCGACATGTGCAGAGTGACGTGCAGAGTGACGTGTGCAGAGGGCGTGTGCAGAATGACATGTGCAGAGTGACATGTGAAGAGCGACGTGTGCAGAGTGACGTGCAGAGTGACGTGTGCAGAGTGACATGTGCAGAGTGACGTGCAGAGTGACGTGTGCAGGGTGACTGTGCTAAGGGCATGTGCAGAATGACATGTGCAGAGTGCGTGTGTACAGAGGATGTTTGCAGAGTGACATGTGCAGAGTGACGTGTGCAGAGTGACGTGTGCAGAGTGACGTGTGCAGAGTGACGTGTGCAGAGTGACGTGTGCAGTGTGACGTGTGCAGGGTGAGTGTGCTAAGGGCATGTGCAGAATGACATGTGCAGAGTGCGTGTGTACAGAGGATGTTTGCAGAGGGACATGTGCAGAGTGACATGTGCAGAGTGACGTGTGCAGAGTGAGTGTGCTAAGGGCATGTGCAGAATGATATGTCCACAGGGCCAGTGCACTGGGCATGTGCAGTGTAATATGTGTAAGTGTATGTGTGTGTGCAGCTGATTCTGGGTCAGATCTGACGTGAATAATGCATGATGGGAAATGTAGTGAAGCCTCATTTCCTCTGAGACAAACCCATTCAGATTTTACTGCCGACTCCACACTCAGCTCCAGATACTACTACGAATACTACTACAACTATGAATACTACTACTACGATACTACTACAACCATGAATACTACTACTACGAATACTACTACAACCATGAATATTAGTACTACTATGAATACTATTACTATGACTACGAATACTACTACTACGAATACTACTACAAACACTACAACTACATATACTACATTTTGGATTGGAAGTCCAAACATTTGAACAACAGCAGCAGGGATGTCTTCATATGTCGGGGCTAATGCTAATGCTAATACTAATGCCAATTTCAGATCCAAATAAATATTTAAATAATGCCACTGACTGATATAATCTATACCTAAAATAATTGGGTCACCCTTACAACAAATTTTATTTGGTGGTTATGTTACATTTGACCTTTTGGTAGGAGTTAGCATTAGCATCTGCACCTGCACACAAAGACATCCAGTGCCTGATCTGATTTGTTGACTTTTGTAACTATGTCAGATTGCATTGTCCCTGTCAAATAAATATATAAATATATAAATATATAAATAAATAAATAAACGTGACTTTATCAGAGCCTAATAGACGTTACATTAGCCATTACGTTAGCCCTCACATTAGCCATTACGTTAGCCCTCACATTAGCCGTTACATTAGCAGTTACATTAGCCGATTGAGCCAATTCCGACCTGTCTCAGCTTAAATTAGAGGATTCTACAATGTTCTGATATCATGGGAACACAGACAATCGACCAATCAGCTCTTACCTCAGGGCGCTCATGCATGTGGGGGCGGGGCTTCGAGCATGCGGGGGGCGGGACTTCACGTGTAACAGTGACATCACTGGATAAACAGAAAACAGCATGCAGCGTCTACGGCACATCAACATGCAAAAGTACAGAGTGAAGCTTTAAAATGAGAGCACAAAAGTACAGAGTGAAGCTTTAAAATGAGAGCACAAAATACAGAGTGAAGCTTTAAAATGAGAGCACAAAAGTACAGAGTGAAGCTTTAAAGTAAATGCACAAAAAGTACAGAGTGAGGCTTTAAAGTAAAAACACAAAAGTACAGAGTGAAACTTTAAAATGAGAGCACAAACGTACAGACTGAAGCTTTAAAGTAAAAGCACAAAAGTACAGAGTGAGGCTTTAAAGTAAAAACACAAAATTATAGAGAGAGGCTTTAAAGTAAAAGCACAAAAGTACAGAGTGAGGCTTTAATTTGAACGACACAGTGAAACATGCCACAGAGAGCCCAGGTCTGAGCTGCAGCCTCCTGTTCAAAAGTTTCAATCAAACTTAGATTTTGAGTCTGAAGTACCAGTACTCAGGTTGTAGTAGTATTTGCATTATTAGTGGTATTAGTACTCACTTTCATCGGGTTTGTATTGTAGTAATAGTAGTAGAAGTAGTAGTAGTAGTAGTAGTACTCACTCTCGTTGGGGTTTTATTGCAGTAGTAGTACTGACTCTCGTCGGGAGTGTATTGTAGTAGTAGTAGTAGTAGTAGTTGTACTACTAACTCTCGTCAGGGTTGTATTGTAGTAGTTGTAGTAGTAGTAGTATAGTAGTAGTACTGCCTCTCTTCAGGGTTGTATTGTAGTAGTAGTACTCACTCTTGTTGGGGTTGTATTGTAGTAGTAGTAATAGTAGTAGTAGTATTAGTAGTAGTAGTAGTACTCACTCTGGTCGGGACTGTAATGTTGTAGTAGTAGTAGTAGTAGTAGTAGTAGTACTCACTCTGCCCAGGCTTGTAATGTTGTAGTAGTAATAGAAGTAGTACTCCCTCTTGTTGGGGTTGTATTGTAGTAGTAGTAATAGTAGTAGTAGTATTCACTCTCGCCAGGGTTGTATTGTAATGGTAGTAGTAATAGTAGTAGTACTCAATCTCGTCGGGGTTGTATTCTAGTAGTAGTAGTAGTAGTACTCTCGTGGTATTGTAGTAGTAATAGTAGTAGTACTGACTCTCGTCAGGGTTGTAGTTGTTGCAGTAGTAGTAGTAGTAGTAGTAGTAGTAGTAGTATTCACTCTTGTCAGGGCTGTAGTTGTTGCAGTAGTAGTAGTAGTAGTAGTAGTATTAACTCTCGTCAGGGTTGTAGTTGTTGCAGTAGTAGTAGTAGTAGTAGTAGTAGTAGTAGTAGTAGTAGTATTCACTCTCGTCAGGGTTGTAGTTGTTGCAGTAGTAGTAGTAGTAGTAGTAGTAGTAGTATTCACTCTCGTCAGGGTTGTAGTTGTTGCAGTAGTAGTAGTAGTAGTAGTAGTAGTAGTAGTATTAACTCTCATCAGGGTTGTAGTTGTAGCAGTAGTAGTAGTAGTAGTAGTAGTAGTAGTAGTAGTAGTAGTAGTAGTAGTATTCACTCTCGTCAGGGCTGTAGTTGTTGCAGTAGTAGTAGTAGTAGTAGTAGTATTCACTCTCGTCAGGGTTGTAGTTGTTGCAGTAGTAGCAGTAGTAGTAGTAGTAGTAGTAGTAGTATTCACTCTCGTCAGGGTTGTAGTTGTTGCAGTAGTAGTAGTAGTAGTAGTAGTAGTAGTAGTAGTAGTAGTATTTACTCTCGTCAGGGTTGTAGTTGTTGCAGTAGTAGTAGTAGTAGTAGTAGCAGTAGTACTCACTCTCGTCAGGGTTGGGGGCGGCGAGGATGGCGCTGTGCTGCTTCTTCACCTGCTCCACATCTTCAGACAGTTTCTCTATGCAGCCTCTGATCTCCTCCACCTGGAACAAAATACTGTATATAAGTACGGGGGGCTGACCCCTGACCCCTGAGGGACTCTGCTACATCATATTAGGGTCATGTTTGGGGTTATGTTTTGGGTCATACAGGGGTCATGTAGAGGTCATATAGGGGGTCATATGGGGTGTAACTGACCTGCTCGAAAAACTCATCCATGAAGTGGTCCCTGTCGACCTGCACCACCTCCTCATCGTCATCGCTGTCCTTCGCCTGAAACAGAGACGGGCTCAGAGGTCAGAGGGGTCATTATGTTATGTTTTACACATTTTAAATCACAATATTCATCTAAAATGACTTAATAAAAAAACAAGTCCGCAGACTTCCGCGTTAGAAAACTGCGGCGTCCAATGGGAGCTGCCATCACCGTAAACGTCATCATAACAAAGTACCACATGCTGTCGGCGCCCCCTACAGATAGCTGCACATCACGCTAGCGAGCAGCCCATTTTATTTCATTTGTATCAAAATGACTCCATAATGCTGCAGAATCCTACGAGTATCACAATTAAGAAAATAAAACTGGAGAAGAAAATGTGTACATCACAGTGGGAGTGTACGTCACAGTGGGCGTGTACGTCACAGTGGGCGTGTACGTCACAGTGGGCGTGTACGTCACAGTGGGCGTGTATGTCCTTGTGAGCGTGTAAATCGTAGTGGACGTGTACGTCACAGTGGGCGTGTACGTCACAGTGGGCGTGTACGTCATAGTGGGCGTGTACGTCAGAGTGGGCGTGTACGTCACAGTGGGCGTGTACATCGTAGTGGGCGTGTATGTCCTTGTGAGCGTGTACATCGTAGTGGGCGTGTACGTCACAGTGGGCGTGTACATCGTAGTGGGCGTGTATGTCCTTGTGAGCGTGTACATCGTAGTGGGCGTGTACGTCATAGTGGGCGTGTACGTCATAGTGGGCGTGTACGTCATAGTGGGCGTGTGCCGATTATCATCATTTGTATAAAAGCAGCTCAAATGTACTTGTTATATATTATACAAATATACGTCATACACACACACAGACCTGGTTCAGACCTGGTTCAGACCTGGTTCAGACCTGGTTCAGACCTGGTTCAGACCTGGTCTAGTCTTGGTTTTGAGTCTTATTTCTGTGACTAATATGCGTTACATAAGTGAGTGAAGAGGAGTATCATTTCACAATAAAATCACAGCAGACTTTTATTCTGAAATCTGATCAGAGACCAGGCCAGAGACCAGACCAGAGACCAGACCAGAGACCAGACCAGAGACCAGGCCAGAGACCAGACCAGAGACCAGACCAGAGACCAGGCCAGAGACTCTGAATAAAAGGATCCAAATGAAATATGAGACGCAGACAGATGAACAAACACTGCACTGTCTACACACAACACACCCTAACCCAGATGCTGTGGTGAGTCAGATGCCCTCCCAGATTCTATGCTTGGGTAAATGTAGAAAAGATGAGGGCTTTTGACTTTTGGACATTTCTAAAATAACCTCAGATTCCTCCACATTCCACAGTCGGACGAGCAAACACAAATGCGCAGAAAACATGCACACAGCAGGAGCGTGCACGTGAGAGTCTGTGTGAGCGTGCACGTGAGTGTGTGTGAGCATGCATGTGAGAGCGCATATGAGAGTGCACGTGAGTCCGAGTCAAGGACAAACCACCCGAGTGAAGACGTGTTTAAACCTCTGCTACAGCATGAAACTGTACCAGGCCATTTCAGCACCAAGGACAGCTCCAGCCCAGTCACTTACTATGGGCTAACAACACACTCAGAATCTAACCCACAAACTCAGGATAACCACTCTGCCACAGCAACACACTCAGAATCTAACCCACAAACTCAGGATAACCACTCTGCCACAGCAACACACTCAGAATCTAACCCACAAACTCAGGATAACCACTCTGCCGCTGCGGTGGGCGTGTCAGCATGGAGACGTGTGATTGGTCTGTTTCACAAGGGTTGTAAATAACTGTTTGGATCAATGAGCACAGCTGTAAAATGCCCAAGAGCCTAAACTAGAACTAAACCAGAACTAGACCAGGACTAGATCAGGACTGAACCAGGACTAAACCAGGACTAAACCAGGACTAGATCAGGAGTAGATCAGGACTGAACCAGGACTGAACCAGGACTGAACCAGGACTGAACCAGGACTGAACCAGGACTAAACCAGGACTAGATCAGGATGAAACTTGGACCAGGACTAATACTACTACCATATAAAACAAAAACCTCTCCAACCACAACATCTGGGAGGGCATCTGACACACAGGGAAACAGGGAGGGGGAGAGGTGGAGAGGAGGAAACCGAGGTAGAAAGGAGCAGGAAGAAGAGCGATGAGAGAGGAGGAGGAGGAGGAGGAGGAGGAGGAGGAGGAAGAAGAAGAGAATACTACTATGAATTCAGAATACTACAAACTACTCTGGTCTTTCTGCATCTGACCATGTAAACCAGTCCTGGTTCAGTCCTGGTTCAGTCCTGGTTCAGTCCTGGTTCAGTCCTGGTTCAGTCCTGGTTTATTCCTGGTGCAGTCTTAGTTTAGTCCTGGTTAAGTCCTGGTTTAGTCCTTGTCTGTATCATGTGACTCATAGTAATTTGTGATGTGAACAAACAGTGTCCTGTTCACACGCTCCAAATCAGATTCTAATCAGATTCTAAAAATCAGACATAAACGAGAGATGACATAAACGAGAGTGTGACGTAAACGAGAGAGCAACGTAAATGAGTGTAACGTGAACCAGAGTGCGACATAAATGAGAGTGCGACATCAATGAGAGTGTGATGTAAACAAGAGTGTGACGTAAATACATGTGATGTAAACGAGAGTGTGACGTAAACGAGAGCGACGTAAATACATGTGACATAAACGAGAGTGTGACGTAAACAAGAGTGACGTAAATACATGTAATGTAAACAAGAGTGTGACGTAAACGAGAGAGCGACGTAAATACATATGACGTAAACGAGAGTGTGACGTAAACGAGAGAGCGACGTAAATAAGTGTGACGTGAACCAGAGTGTGACGTAAACGAGAGTGCGACATAAATGAGAGTGCGGCATAAAGGAGAGTGCGACATCAATGAGAGTGTGACGTAAATACATGTGATGTAAACAAGAGTGTGACGTAAACAAGAGCGACGTAAATACATGTGACATAAACGAGAGTGTGACGTAAACAAGAGTGACGTAAATACATGTGATGTAAACAAGAGTGTGACGTAAACAAGAGTGTGACGTAAACGAGAGAGCGACGTAAATACATATGACGTAAACGAGAGTGTGACGTAAACGAGAGTGCGACATAAATGAGAGTGCGGCATAAAGGAGAGTGCGACATAAATACATGTGATGTAAACAAGAGTGTGACGTAAACAAGAGTGACGTAAATACATGTGACGTAAACGAGAGTGTGACGTAAACAAGAGTGTGACGTAAATACATATGACGTAAACGAGAGTGTGACGTAAACGAGAGTGCGACATAAATCAGAGTGCGGCATAAAGGAGAGTGCGACATCAATGAGAGTGTGACGTAAATGAGACTGACATAAATGAGAGTGTGATATAAAAGGGAGAGAGTGACAGAAATGAGAGTGTGATGTAAGCGAAAGTGTGACATAAATGAGAGTGTGACATAAATATAATCCACACAGTGAGAATCAGACTCAGATCAGACAGAAATCAGATGATTTTGTTTTCATTTAAGTAAATTGTTTTTATGTGTTTATAATGTGATTTGGACCGAGACGCAGGACGCGAGACACTGGGCACAGGACAGGAGACGCAGAGAGTGAACACATGACATGAGACGCAGGGCGTGGGACGTGGGACGCAAGGAGTTTCATAGTTTGAGTCATGTTTAGACCAAACACTTTTTACTATTATAATGATGTCATTGTAATAAAATCATGACATAAGTCTGTGGTTTTCAGTGTGAGAAAGATGAGGAGGGGGGTGATGATGAGGAGGAGGAGGAAGATGCTGATAATGAGGAGGAGGAGAATGATGATGAGGAAGATGCTGATGATGAGAATGATGATGAGGAGGAGGAAGATGCTGATGATGATAATGAGGAGGAGGATGAGAATGATGATGAGGAAGATGCGGATGATGAGGATGATAATGAGGAGAATGATGATGATGATGATGAGAGGAGGAGGAGGAAGATGATGAGGAAGAGGATGAGGAGGAGAATGATGAGGTTGAGGATCGTGAGGATGAGGAGGTGGAGGATGGTGAAGATGAGGATGATGATGATGAGGAGAATGATGATGAGGAAGTAATGGGACTCTTGTGTAACTACAGCATCTTCATCTGCGAGTACACGTCAGTGAGAGCATTGCACGCATTTACTACAGAATAACATGACAGGGCATCTGACACAGACCTGGGTCACAGGGGGTGGGATTCGTGGGTTCAGTCCCATTGAAAGATGCAGCTTATGAGGAAAACCTCTGCATAGGGGAGGCAGGCACAGAGGAGGTGCTGGCCTCCCCTATGCCCTCCTCCTCTGTGCCCTCCTCCTGTGTGCCCTCCTCCTCTGTGTCCTCCTCTGAGCTCACCTCCCCTATGCCCTCCTCCTTTGTGCCCTCCTCCTCTGTGCCCACCTCCTTTGTGCCCTCCTCTGTGCTCGCCTCCCCTATGCACTCCTCCTTTGTGCCCTCCTCCTCTGTGCCCACCTCCTTTGTGCCCTCCTCTGTGCTCGCCTCCCCTATGCCCTCCTCCTTTGTGCCCTCCTCCTCTGTGCCCAACACTGCACCTGCACCAATGGCACTAAACTGTCCTGTTGAAGGTTCAGCTAAAGCCAAAGTCTAAATCTCAGTGGTGCCATGAGTCATGTTCCATAGTGAGGCTTTACAGTGTGCTGCAGCCACAGCTGCCCCGGGGCAGGCTGGACAGACTGGGGCAGACTGAGGGAGACTGGGGCAGATTGGACAAACAGGGGTAGACTGGGGCAGACTGGACAGACTGGGGGAGAATAGGGCAGCTTGGACAGACCCTCTCACCACATTCACACGGATGAAGAGAGTGAAGTGCGTTGCCCACGGATACGAGGGCAGCTTGCACTGGTCTAAGCAGAAACGTCAAAAGGATAAATCACAGAGAATAGTCTCAATATTCAAATCAGTGTCACAGCCCAGTGCAGCTCAGCACAGAACCACATGGTTTACGGTTCAGTTTACTGAGTCTACTGTGGCACCTGGGCTGCACACACCCAGTAAAAACACGCCACACACACATGCCCCACCCTACACTCAGTAGAGACATGGACTGGGACGAGGTCAAACCGGACTAAGCCAGGCTGGGGTCAGGAGTCACCTCTGCACCTGTCAGGACCAGGTTGGAGCCAAGATCCTGGTCAAGACCTGAGCAGCACCGGGACTAGAAACTCTCTATGAACCTGCAAACGCCAGTCTGCTCCTGTCTGAACCAGGTCTAAACCAGAACTAAGCCAGGTTTATACCAAGACTAAACCAGAACTAAACCAGGACTAGGTCTGGCTCTTTAGGGTGGAGTCTTGGACAAAGCCTGTCCTGGTGCATTGTGGGAAAGGTTTGACCCCCTCAGCCAACACAAAATGGCCGCTGCAGTGACCCTCAGGCCCCAGACCACCCCTGTGGACTGCTCTGAACAGGACTACATGGACCATGATGCTTTGCTCTCCTCAGTACTTGACTATGGTCAAACCACAAAGTCTGATCTGGTCTTTCCGCTGGGACCAGATGCCACGATGGGATTGTGTCCTTAGGTAAGACACTTCTCCCACATTGCTTGTATGAATGTGGTGTGTCAATGTTGATGGGAGGGGCTTGTGGTGCAGATTGGCAGCATCACTTCTGTCAGTCTGCCTCAGGGCAGCAGTGGCTACAACAGTGTCTCACCTGTGAGTATGGAGTGAGTGAAGAATGCAGTGAAGAGCTTTATACATCATCATCATCATCATCATCATACACAACTTTTATTCTTATTCCTATTATTATCAGTATTATTATTACTACTAGCCTTGTGCAGTACTGGAGTAAACACTCTGAAGTACAAGTACTAACCCTGAATACTCTGAATATGATCATAACTCGTGTGACAGGAGCCAATCTGGACCTGTCACTGGACCAGGGGCCTGGTTCACTCCTACTTCACTCCTACTTCACTCCTGGTTTAGTTCTGGTCTAGTCCTGGTCTAGTCCTGTAAATCAGAGCCCCTTGTGCACGCGCGGGCCACACAGAGTCTCACGCCGGTGCTGTGCGCGGTCACGTGACGCGGTGCCGTGATTCGGTCTGAACCCGGCTGAACCCGCGAGGAGGCGGCGCGTGGCGCTGGTGCAGAGCCGCGTCAGCGGTGACCGCAGCGGCACGGCGCGGTGCGGACAGTGGGTGAGGCTTCCCCCTCCCCCCAAACACCGCGGAAGCGGCACCGCGTCCGCCGCGTCTCCACCTGCGGCAGGAGGCGCGCGGCAGGCCGCAATGAAAAAACCTCCGCATTCACCGCGAGGCCTCTGCGGCGCGAGCCTCAGAGCGGAAACCACACTGACCTCCACCCCCGCCCCCCATCTGCCCCCCACCCCCCAAATGCCCCCACACCCCACACCCCGCCGCACCCCCGGGCCTAACCGGGACCGGGGCCCGCCATTGCGGCTCCGCGCATCCCGCGTCTCTCCGCTTCTGTATTCAGCGAGTGTCACCGCGACATCAGCGCGACACCGCGAGCAGAGGAGAGGCGGATGGAGGGATGAGAGATGGAGGGATGGAAGGATGGAGAGATGGAGGGAGGAGGCTGAGCTTCAGGACCGCGGCCAGCGCCTCCTCTCCGCTCCATCCGTTGAGTGAGAGCGGAGACCAGCGGGAGGCCTGAGCCTCAGCCTCGGGCACTGCCTCCGCGGTCCCCCCCGTACCACCGAACAGCCCCGCGCACATCCCGTGCACCTCGCACTGCCGCGGCCCCATCCCTCTCCTCTTCGCCTCCTCTCCTCCTCTAGCGACCAGAGCGGACAGAGCCCGGTCCCCTGCCACACGCTCTTATCCCCGGTATCCGCCCCGGTGAGGCCCTACGGCCCGGTAAAGAAGAGAGAGGCTCTTACGCTGCGCAGCTCCGCCGTACGGTCCTTCATGGTCGCGCTTCAATCAAAGGCCTCTCGCTCCGCTCCGGAAGCACGCGCTGCCTCTGCGTCCTGCGGCTCGTGCGGCGTCCCGATTCAGATCAAAGGCTTCGGCGGGTCCGCGTGCGCTGCTCCGGTGTCCGCGCGCGCTGCTCCGGTGATGTGTCGGTGCCGGTGTGCCGTGGTCCCGGGCCTCGGTGGCGGACGGTGCAGTGTGGCCCCAGCGCAAAGCAGCAGCGCGCACACGGAGAGGCGGGGGCGCGCACAGGGGGAGGGGGCGCGCACGGAGGGGGGAGGGGGAGGGGTGATGCTGCAGAAAAAAGAGCGAGCCCACTGCGCACGCGCTCCCCTCCCCCTTCAATGAGCGGGGGGCGTGTCGAGGCAGACGTCACGCTGGAGCCACTTTCCACGCGCGCCGTAAACCCTGACGGAATTAAAAATAGAAATTATGAAACAGCAAAAAGAAAATGTGAAATAAAACAGAAAGAGGAGGAGGAGAAGAGGAGGAGAGGAGGTGGAGGAGGCGAGGAGAGAAGAAGGAGAAGAGGAGAGGGAGAAGAGAAGAGGATAAGAAAAGAGAAGGAGAGGGGGGAAAGAGGGAAGGAGGAGCAGAAGAAAGAAGGAGAGGGGAGAGAAGAGAGAAGGACAGAAGAAAGAGAAGAGGAGGATAGAAGGAGAGGAGGAAAAGAGGGGAGGAGGAGCAGAAGAAAGAAGGAGAGGGGAGAGAAGAAAGAGAAGAGGAGGATAGAAGGAGAGGAGGAAAAGAGGGGAGGAGGAGAAGGAGATAGAAGGGGAGGAGGAGCAGAAGAAAGAAGGAGAGGGGAGAGAAGAAAGAGAAGAGGAGGATAGAAGGAGAGGAGGAAAAGAGGGGAGGAGAAGGAGAAGAGGGGAGGAGGAGCAGAAGAAAGAAGGAGAGGGGAGAGAAGAAGAAGAAGAAAAGAGGAGAATAGAAGGAGAGGAGGACCAGAACTCAGGCCTTAAATCTCTGAAAATACAGAAATCTCTTTAATGTTTGTTTTTGGGAATATCAGTTCTTTTTTATTCTTTGTATTGAGTGAATGTTTCATTAAACGAGAAATGTGAAGAATAACACAACTTTTATCATTAACGTCTGAAGCTAAAGGCAAATGGATTTTATCCAGTCTGTGTATCTGTATAATCCAGCCTCTGTGTATCTCTATAATCCAGCCTTTGTGTATCTGTATAATCCAGTCTGTGTATCTGTATAATCCAGTCTGTGTATCTGTATAATCCAGTCTGTGTATCTGTATAATCCAGTCTGTGTATCTGTATAATCCAGCCTTTGTGTGTCTGTATAATCCAGTCTGTGTATCTGTATAATCCTTCCTCTGTGTATCTGTATAATCCTTCCTCTGTGTATCTGTATAATCCAGCCATTGTATATCTGTATAATCCTTCCTCTGTGTATCTGTATAATCCATCTTCTGTGTATCTGTATAATCCAGTCTGTGTATCTGTATAATCCAGTCTGTGTATCTGTATAATCCAGTCTGTGTATCTGTATAATCCAGCCTTTGTGTGTCTGTATAATGCAGTCTGTGTATCTGTATAATCCTTCCTCTGTGTATCTGTATAATCCTTCCTCTGTGTATCTGTATAATCCTTCCTCTGTGTATCTGTATAATCCAGCCTTTGTATATCTGTATAATCCTTCCTCTGTGTATCTGTATAATCCAGTCTGTGTATCTGTATAATCCAGTCTGTGCATCTGTATAATCCAGTCTGTTTATCTGTATAATTGCAAGTCCGTCCGTTGGCAACACAACCAGCAAAAGTGTACGCTCAGTGGCAGAGTAATAACACCAGAGCAGACCCACCCAGACTCGAAAAGGAATGGTACTGAAAGGCGTATGAGAGAAGGACACATCACATAACAGCAATGCACAGTGGATGTTGTCTCTGAGAGGAGAACACAGCAACCTCCCTGACCAGAATCCAGTCACCAAATATCCTGGTAAGCATCTCAGGTATGAAAAATTTGACTGCACCAGGCCCTGACATGATCCACGCCCACTGGTTATAGAAACTCACTGCTCTCCATGAGCAGCTGGCAGCACAAATGAACCAGCTGCTAAGGGATGGGACTCACCCTGAATGGCTAACCGAAGGGCTCACGATCCTGATCCAGACGGATCTCTCAAAGGGAACAGTCCCATCCAACTACCGGCCCATAACCTGTCTCTCCACAACATGGAAGCTCATGTCAGGCATCATTGCAGCTAAGATAAGTAGGCGCATAGATCAATATATGAGCACCGTATAGAAGGGCATCGGCAAAGATACCAGCTGGTAGATGAAAACAGTCGTCTGAGACTGCAGAACCCATCACACCAACCTGTGCACTGCCTGGATTGATAACAAGAAAGCCTTGCACTCAAAGCTATACACAAATGGATCACTGAATTTCTGGAGCTGTACAACATCAGGGGCAACAGGGGCTTGTCCTCCCTGCACCTCCTCCTCTGCACTCCACTGCCTGAGACATTCACTGAGCACGTCATCTGTTGGGGACTTGTCCTTGATGTACTTATGGGTCTTGGATGTTTCACCCTAGACTAGTGGCTCTCACACTCAGTAGTCCTTGGCCTCTTTCCTTACGGATGGAAGGATGGAACCCATGGTTGGGATGGAACCCACCATGCAGGATCAGGAGAACGTCTGTGGTCTGCATCTCCTCCTTTGGCCATCTGATTACTGACAGTGCATAGCTCTTCATTGCCTGGGTCTTGTTCTTGCCTCTGAGGTGATTCCTTAGGACCTGCCTTACTCATTGGAGATATTTTTGCGCTGGCTGCTTTCCTTGTTTCCTCTTCAAGGATGTCATTTGCTTGTGGGATACCAAGGTACCTGTAACTGCCCTCAATGTCTGCTATTTTTCCTTCTGAGAGTAGGACCCCTTCTGTGTGGACTACCTTACCTCTCTTTGTTACCATCTGGCTATGCTTCTCAAACCCAAATGACATTCCAATGTCTGTGCTGAAGATCTCAAGGCCTCAAGGGTGGTTTTCTACAACCCCAAGATCAAGGTGGGAAACACCTCCAAAGGTAGTGGAGAATGATCAAACCAAGATCCTGTGGGACTTCCAAATACAGACTGGATTTATGGTGATGGCGAACCAACCGAACACTGTGGTGGTGGATAAACAACAGAGCAAAGCCGTTGTGGTGGACATCGCAGAACCAAGTGATGGGAACATCAGGAAAAAGGAACATGAGAAACGAGAGAAATACCAGGGGCTCAAAGAAGAGCTGGAGAAGGCTTGAAAGAAGAAGGTATCAGTGGTGCCCATGGTCATAGAGCACTCGGGGCAGTGACCCCCAAACTGGAAGAGCAGCAGATCCCTGGAATCTGGGTCCAAAAAAGATACTGCGAAGAACCCTCAAGCTCCCAGAACCTAAGCGTGGAGGATGAGACCAAGTGCGGAGGGTGTGGATATGTATACATGTGGGTATATATATATATATATATATATATATATAATATTATATATATGTGTGTGTGGGGTGTGTGTGTGTGTGTGTGTGTGGGGGGGGGGGGGTGCGTGCGTGTGTGCTTGCGTGCGTGTGTGTATGTGTAAAAGAAAAACCGGAGCTTAAGTTTTAACACTACATTTCCCAGGATGCCACTATGTACGTGACGTCATATTTCGTCGCCCGTCCGTGGTTCTTCCTCTTGCTTTTCTTGTCTTCAGTTCGGACTTTTGTGCAGGTTTTTTCCCGGTTTCGCTCGGTTTTCCTCGGGACGGGCGCGTGTCACCGGTGGAATGGGTCCCGTGGAGGTAAGCGCGTGCACAGATGTTTGGTCTGTGCACGAGGTGCAGCAGTGTCGGACCTGATTGAAAACAGTTCGTAGTTAGGATGATAGAATAAATGTTCTTTGATAAAACCTTTGTGCGTAAAGTTTTTAGAAGAGCCGTGACGCCGCTCCGGTTTGTGACGTTTGACCCGAAGATGAAGAGGAGGAAGAGGAGGAAGAGTGCTCCAGTCTGAGCCTCCTCCTCAGTTTTGTGTTCCATTGGACTAAGAACTTTTAAACAACTTCTGTAGATCTGCGGAACCAGAGTTATTATCGGGTTTAATATCGCACTGTTTTGTCTCTGCTCCTCTGGCTCTCTGCTCCTCTGACTCTCTGCTCCTCTGACTCTGCTCCTCTGACTCTCTGTTCCTCTGGCTCTCTGCTCCTCTGGCTCTCTGCTCTTCTGGCTCTCTGCTCCTCTGGCTCTCTGCTCCTCTGGCTCTCTGCTCCTCTGGCTCTCTGCTCCTCTACTCCTTAGACTTTGCTCCTCTGGCTCTCTGCTCCTCTGGCTCTCTGCTCCTCTGGCTCTGCTCCTCTGGCTCTGCTCCCCTGGCTCTCTGCTCCTCTAGCTCTCTGCTCCCCTGGCTCTCTGCTCCCCTGGCTCTCTGCTCCCCTGGCTCTCTGCTCCTCTGGCTCTCTGCTCCTCTGGCTCTCTGCTCCTCTACTCCTTAGACTTTGCTCCTCTGGCCCTCTGCTCCCCTGGCTCTCTGCTCCCCTGGCTCTCTGCTCCCCTGGCTCTCTGCTCCTCTGGCTCTCTGCTCCTCTGGCTCTCTGCTCCTCTACTCCTTAGACTTTGCTCCTCTGGCCCTCTGCTCCTCTGGCTCTCTGCTCTTCTGGCTCTCTGCTCTTCTGGCTCTCTGCTCCTCTGGCTCTCTGCTCCTCTGGCTCTGCTCCTCTGGCTCTGCTCCTCTGGCTCTCTGCTCCTCTGGCTCTGCTCCTCTGGCTCTGCTCCTCTGGCTCTGCTCCTCTGGCTCTGCTCCTCTGGCTCTGCTCCTCTGGCTCTCTGCTCCTCTGGCTCTGCTCCTCTGGCTCTGCTCCTCTGGCTCTGCTCCTCTGGCTCTGCTCCTCTGGCTCTGCTCTTTACTCTGTTACCATGGAGTTTTCAAAGATACTGGTTTGTTGTGGGTTTCTGCCCCAAAGGTCAGAGGACACAGAGACTGGAGGAATATCGCTCAGATATCGGCTGCATCTTCAGTATCGATATCACAGATATACCACCCCATTTATTAGTTTATTTATTCGAGCTGCTGCACATGTCGGTGTCAGGGCTGTTTACGTGTTTGTTTACATGTTTATTTACAGCTCCTGCACATGTCAGTGTTCTCTCAGAGCTTCTCGCCATGTGGACGCTTCCTCGCCGCAGGAAACGGTTACGGAGAGATCGCCCTCTTCAGGTCAGACACTGCTACTGCTGCCTCCAAAACCCACACAAACACATACAGGCATACATACATACATACATATACATACGTACACACACACATACACACATACATACACACCCCTACATACACACACACACATACAAACATACACACCTACATACATACGTACACACATACACACATGCATACGTACGTACACACATACATACACACGTACGTATACACACACGTACGTATACACATACATACACACATACATATGTATACACACACACACACACACACATACACCCCTACATACGTACACACACAAGCGCTCTCACACACATACACACACATGCAGACATGCGTATATACATACAATCTTGACTATAGTCTTTACATATTTACATTTTTAAATGTTCATTAATATGTACTGTCCCCTTACAAATAAATAAGAAATAAGTAACACATACACACAATGTGACCTTTGACCCTGGTCCTGACCCTAGTTTTGTGTCTCAGTCTCTCTGCAGCTCTGAGTCCAGACTCCACCCCCCTCAGCCACAAACCCGTGCTCACCTTTACCGGTAAGTCCTAGTCTAGACCTGGTCTAGTCCTGTTATAGTCCCGTTATAGTCCCGTTATAGTCCCGGTTCAGTCCTGCTTCAGTCCTGCTTCAGTCCTGCTTCAGTCCTGCTTTAATCCTGGTTCTGTACAGCTCATGAGGGTCCAGTCTTGGCTCTGGTCTCGTCGGAGAGTCTTCTATTTAGTTGTGGAAATGGAGAAATCAGAGTCTGGAGCTGGAGCCACCTGCTCAAGAAGGTACTACTACTACTATTACCACTACTACCACTACCACTACTACTACTGCAACTGCTGCATATTTACTGTAGTACTGGAGTACTCCATGCTAGTACTGTGCTGGAGCTGGAGCCACCTTCTCAAAAAGGTCTGACATATTGTATATAATGCTACTATACACAAATACTCTAGGAGTACTGCAGTACCAGTATTGCAGTACAGCTGCTCAAGAAAGGAGTTTGGGGTCCGGGGCCCTTTGCTAAGGGCTGTCCGGTCCCTGTATGACCGGAGCAGGAGCTGGGTTCGCATTGCAGTAAGTCAAACCTGTTCCCAGTGCATGTTGGACTCCGCCAGGGCTGCCCTTTGTCACCGGTTCTGTTCATTATATTTATGGACAGAATTTCTAGGCGCAGCCAGGGGCCGGAGGGGGCCTGGTTTGGGAACCACAGAATTTCATCTCTGTTGTTTGCAGATGATGTTGTCCTGATGGCTTCATCGAGCCAGGACCTGCAGCAGGCACTGGGGCGGTTTGCAGCCGAGTGTGAAGTGGCTGGGATGAGAATCAGCTCCTCCAAATCTGAGGCCATGGTTCTCGACCGGAAAAAGGTGGTTTGCCCTCTCCGGGTGGGTGGTGAGTCTCTGCCCCAAGTGGAGGAGTTCAAGTATCTCGGGGTCTTGTTCACGAGTGAGGGAAGGATGGAACGTGAGATTGACAGGCGGATCGGTGCAGCGTCTGCAGTGATGCGGTCGCTGTATCGGTCCGTTGTGGTGAAGAAGGAGCTGAGCCGGAAGGCAAAGCTCTCGATTTACCGGTCAATCTACGTTCCTACCCTCACCTATGGTCATGAGCTCTGGGTAATGACCGAAAGGACAAGGTCGCGGATACAAGCGTCCGAAATGGGTTTCCTCCGCAAAGTGGCTGGGCGCACCCTTAGGGATAGGATGAGGAGCTCAGTCACACGGGAGGAGCTCGGAGTAGAGCCGCTGCTCCTACACGTTGAGAGGAGCCAGCTGAGGTGGCTCGGGCAGGATGCCTCCTGGACGCCTCCCTAGGGAGGTGTTCTGGGCTTGTCCCACTGGAAGGAGGCCCCGGGGAAGACCCAAGACACGCTGGAGGGACTATGTCTCTCGGCTGGCCTGGGAACGCCTTGGGGTCCCACCGGAGGAGCTGGAGGACGTGTCTGGGTGAGGGAAGTTTGGGAGTCCCTGCTTAGACTGCTGCCCCCGCGATCCGGCTCCGGATAAGCTGAAGAAAATGGATGGATGGATGCTCAAGAAAGTCTGAAAACTAGCACTACATATTATACTTATTAGTACTACATATTATAACTGCTGCCCTCAGGACTCTCTACCTGTGTTTTTCTTATGTTCCAAATATAATAGTGTCAGTGTCTCAGGTCCTAGTCTGAAGTATTTTAGTACCACAGTAAAACTACTATTACGGGAGTAAGTCTTGTCTCTGTTCTCTATCTCAGTACTGTGTGTTTTTTCAGAATGTGAAGCCGCTGTGGACCAAACGGCCGGATTACAAGTGAGTACTGCCCTCTAACCACAAGGTCTCAGGTTTGAGTCCTAGAACCAGAGACATGAACAAGAGACCCGACCCTGAGACTGATCTGAACTCAGTCCAGACCTGAGAGCGGTCTGAACCCGGTCCAGACCTGAGAGCGGTCTGAACCCGGTCCAAACCTGCATCTGACCCCTGTGTTTCAGGCTTGGTCTGGAGATCCCCGAAATCAACGCCATGATCCTTCTCTCCAAAGTAAGTCCTGATATAGTTCTGGTCTGGCCCTGGTCCGGACGCCCTGGTTTACTCTGAATGTCTGGTGTCCTTCAGGAGAACTCTCTGGTGGTTGGAGGAGGAGACAACAATCTTCATGTCCTCGATCTGGAGACTGGAGATTTTAAGGTAAAGTCTAGTCCTGGTCTAGTTCTTGTTCAGTCCTGGTCTAATCCCTGTCTGTGCTGCAGAGTGTTCTGAGAGGGCATCAGGACTACATCCACTGTGTGTGTGAGCAAGAGCGCGAAGGTCAGATCCTGTCGGGGTCCGAAGACGGTGCCGTGAGGATCTGGGGTCAGTCTCTTTGCTTTGGTTTTGATCCCGGTCTCTGGTCTGGTTATGATTCGAGTCTGGTCTCTAGTCTAAATTGCGCCCCCTGCTGTTGTTTCAGACCTCAGATCGTCTCAGTCAGTTCACATCATCGAGGTTCATAAATACGAGGTGAGTCTGAATGTGCCACAGGTTTGGGACGAGGAGGTTCTGTCATGATGGTGATTATTAGCGTTTTATTAGTGTGATATTAGCATGATATTAGCATGTTCTTAGTATGTTATTAGCATTTTACCAGCATGCTCTTAGCATGTTCTTAGCGTGTAAATATACCGTATGTTTTAGGCATGTGCTCGGCCGCAGTACGGGAAGTGGATCAGCTGTTTGGCCACAGACAACGACTGGATGGTGAGAGTCTCTGATTCTGTACTTTTACTGCAATATTGTGTATACTTTTACTACAGGATTGTGTGTACCTTTACTCCAGTATTGTACTTTAAATGCAGTAAGGCAAGGCAAGTTTATTTGTATAGCACAATTTGTACACAAAGTAATTCAAGTGCTTTACAGAATAAGAAAGACATTAAAATCACACAAATCAAAACATAAATAATCACAAATAATCATCATAAAAATCCAGTACTGTGTGTACCTATGTACTTTTATGGCAGTACTTTGTGTATTTGTACACAGTTGTGCGGTGGAGGCCCCTCGCTCGCCCTGTGGCACCTGCGCTCTCTCTCCCCGACCTCGGTGTTTCCTCTGAGCGGCTGCACACGGCACGCCGCCTTCTACCAGGACCTTGTGAGTCTCCCACTTCCCAGACACTTCCCCAGACTCCTCCCTCTGTCCTCCCTCTCCCCAGACTCCTCCCTCTGTCCTCCCTCTCCTCAGACTCCTCCCTCTGTCCTCCCCCTCCCCAGACTCCTCCCTCTGTCCTCCCCAGACTCCTCCCTCTGTCCTCCCCCTCCCCAGACTCCTCCCTCTGTCCTCCCCCTCCACAGACTCCTCCCTCGGTATCAGAATGGAAAAAGATGGATCGGCGCATCCCTATGAGATACCACCACCACCACCTCTCTCTCTCCTACTTCTCCTCCACCTCCCTCCATCTCTTATCACCCCCTCTTCTCCTCTCTGTCCTCCTTTCTCCCCTCAACTCTTCTCTGTCTCCCTCAGATCCTGGCGGTGGGGGAGGGGCCTCTGGTATCCCATTGCATGCTGGGAGGAGACGTGAAGGCACAGATACCAAGTTCTTCCCCGAATCTCAACTGTCTCCAGATCAACTCCAAGAGCAGCGAGCACCGGGTACGAACACGCAGCCCACATGTGACCAAAACCACACGGGGACTGGACGATTACGATATCGATACCGTAACAATAACGATACCTCGACAACGATACCAATGCCACGCTGACGATACCGATACCGTGACGATAAAAACATCCTGAAAGCAACATGGGGCCAAACACGAGGCTTAGCTCTTCAGTCGTTTTAACATTCTTTTTTTTTTCAAAACGTTGATATTTCGCTCCGTTTGAGTTCAGAGCTATTTAAAGCTCCTCTGCGTCACTTTTTTTGTGAGGCATTGTGCTTTCCTGAAATGTCCTGTAGAATGGCATTAATCTGTTTGTTTAATTGCTCACAAGTATCTACATTTTTGAGCTGTTTGATGTCATCCATGCATGTTTCAGTAATCTGGAGATCTCTTGGGCCCTATTCGAAGCCTCCGTATGGTTGGCAGCTGAAACTTGTACAAGGCTCCACCAACAAGCCTACATCATCCATGCTCCCACACCACAATTCTCCATAAATATACAAAAACATGACACAAAACTGTACACAGCAGCTTGATAAACCTGGTGTGATATGAAGTAGTTTCATTGGTGGAATGCACGCTGATTGTGTTGTGATAGCGCTCTGAAGGGGGAGTGACTTAGCACAGAGAACAAAGGGAGGGGAGACTCAAAGTGTCAAAAACCATAGTGAAACTTAGATATAGGAACTTAAATATAGCTTTTTAACAATAGATAGATTTAACAATCTAAATATGATAGTTAATACCCCATAGAAGTCAAATACCCCCTCTATACCCCAAAGTGGAACATTTCAGGCAAAGCATAAGCAGGTGGTGAGAGTGGGGGGGTTAGTCGGGGGAGGTGTAGTCTAATGCAGAGTGTTGCTGTTTGCAGATGCTGACCGTAGGAGGCAGCAGTGACCACATTGACGTCTTCACAAACCTGTCGTACAGAGCCTTCTCTCTCTCCTTCTGATTTTAACTTTTGCTTTTCTAATAAAATGTTTTTGTAGTAAAATGAGTTTGAAAAGTTTTTTTCCACGTCTCCTAAAAGTCCATCCATTTTCTTCCTCTTATCCGGGGTCAGCGATTTGAGCAGGGATGCGCAGACCTTAACCCAGACACTTCTCCAGTGAGATCCAAAATGTTCCCAGGCCAGTTGAGACATAGCCTCTCCAGACTGGGTCTTTCCTGGGGCCTCCTCCTTGTGGGACATGAACACCTCCTCAGGGAGGCGTCCAGGAGGCATCTGCAACAGGTGCCTGAGCCACCTCAGCTGCTCCTCTCCACATGGAGGAGCAGCTGAGGTGGATCCGAGCCCCTCACCCTGTCTCAAAGGGAGCACCCAGCCACCCTACAGAGGGATCTCATCTACACTTTTGTATCCGCCAGGTTGTCGTTTTGGTCTTTTCCTAAAGCTCATGACCATAGGTGATGGCAGGACCAGAGCTCTAAACTAAACCACCAAGTCAGAACATAGGTGAGCTGTGCCTTTGGAATCAGCTGCTTCTTCACATCAGTTTAATACAGCAACCTCCTCACTGCAAACACTGATGCAAACACCAGAGATGAGAGCCTGTGGTCCCTGAATTGGACCCCCAAACCAGACCCCCTCTGGCCCCTGACTGCGCCTAGAACTTCTGTCCATAAAAACAATGAACTGAACCAGTGCCATAGGGCAGAGTCCATGGTGCTCTGAACATGTCTGACTTACTGCAGACAACAAAGCTCCTGCCCGGGTTATACGGGGACCGATCAGCCCTTAAGGGCCCCAGACCTCATACTCCCAGAGCGGGCACGGTCGAATGCCTTCTTCAGATCCACAAAGCACATGTAGACTATGCAAACTCCCATGAACACGCGGTCTCCCAAAAGTACTTGAGTAAAATACTCATCTGAGTAATTGTATTTGTAGGTAAAGTAAATACTCAAAGGCTGTGATTGAATCCAAATGTGACAATTTTAGATAAAATCTTTTTATTGACATGGGACAAAGTGTGAGGGACTTGTACTTCAAAATAAGATGACTCCAGGAGTCAACGAAACTCGGGTATACAAAAGTCAGACAGAAAGTTTCCCAAATACGTCAGAGGTCACAGGTGGGGTTAAAGGTTGAGTTCCAAGTTACGAGTACAGGTGACTCTGGAGCAGGCGGCAGGCGTGATCCCTCAGTCTGTCTCAGGGTAGCTGTGGCTCTCATGGAGCAGATGTGACTCTGAATGTGTGGCTCTCTCTCATGCAGACAGACAGGCCTCACACACGCTCACACTCTCACACACACTCTCACAAAGTGTCTGTCTATCTCTCATGCAGACAGACAGGCCTGTCTGACGCTCTGGGCCCACGTCTGCAGTAGTTCCGTCACTGAGTGTCTGTCTGGCAGCTGCAGGAGCTTAGACGCCATGTTTCTGTGAACGCTCCGAAGGAAACTGTTTGACTCTAGACAAGGATGGAGGGAGGGACGAGGGGAGGGAGAGGGGGAAGAAAAAAGTATTGCTAGTAGTAATTGTAGTAATACTAGCTGTAGTAGTTCTAGCTGTAGGAATACTACTAGAAGTAGTTACCATAGAGTTCCTGGTCCTGGGTCCACAGGGGGCTCTGTTCTGGATAATCTGCTGGAACACTGAGCTGCAGAGGAGGAACACTGGGCAGAGACTTATCATCTGGAACACACACACACAGTGTGGTTAGTGTGGCATTAGTGTGGCATTAGTGTGGCGTTAGCGTGGCAGGTGCAGAGTCTTACCCAGCCGACAAAGCAGATGCAGCGTGCCGTTGTTGGAGGGGAGGGATGAGTCCAGATTTACACTGAACTTGACATCGAGACGAGACACTTCCCCCTGAAGAAGGTTTGGAACAGAGCTCCTCTCCTCCTCCTCCAGCTTCCTCTTCCTCCCAGAGACAAGAGGGCCCCTGAGGAGAGACCAAGACTATAACCGGACTATAACCAGACCAGGACCGAACCAGAGAAAAGAAGGCCCTTGAAGAGAGATCAGGTCCATAACCAGACTATAATTACACCTGGACTGAACCAGGCATGTACTCACAGAATGGGTGGGCCGTGAATAGCGGTCATGGGCGGGGCAAAGGTGCGGTAAAGACTGTGGTTAAACACCGGAGATCTGAGATTCGCCATGACAACGTCCAACAGTGGCTGACACAAGTACTGCTGTTTCACTGCCACCGCCGGGGGAGGGGGGGTGGGCTGTAGGAGAGAACAGCCAACAGGTTAGAACATACGGAAGGGGAGGGAGTAGTAGTAGTAATAGTAGTAGTAGTAGTAACTGTACCACAGCCATGTCATTCTTGAGTTTCTCCAGAGCGATTTCACACTTCTGCAGCGTCTTCAGAGGACACCTACAAAACAAGAACTCAAGTACTCTGATACTACAATACTCAAGTACTTTGATACTGTAATATCCGCAGTACTACAGAAATACTGCAGCAGTACCGTAGTGCTATGGCAGTAGTAGTACTGGTGGTACCGACCTGGTGTTGGGGTCTGTGAGGATGTTCAATAGACTCTTCATTTTACTGAGGTCCTTTTTACGATCTGAAACAAAATAGAATCTTCAACAGAGTACTACAGCAGTACTTGTAGGACCAGTTATAGTGGTTGTAGTAGTAGTAGTGGTAGTACCTTCATTCTTGTCGATCTTGTTGATCATACGGCTCAGAGGCTCCACATACTTGGAGAGCTGTTTGAGTTTCTCCATGTACTGCTGATCCTCCAGAGACTGACCCGGACTCATGACCGAGCTGGGGTTACCTGGGAGACAAGAACCAGGACTGAATTGGACGGGACCGGGACTGACCAAGGACTAACCTCGATCTAAGTGAGTGTGTGTGGCGTGTGTGTGGCATGTGCGGCGTGTGTGCTGTACCTGGTGTGTTCAGCGTTCCGGGTGAAGAAACGTTGTAGCTCTGCGGCGTGCGCGCAGTGGACGGGCTCTGCGCTGGCTGAGGGGAGGGGCTCGGCTGGAACACGCCAGAGGGCGAGGGGGCGGGGCCAGAGCTGAAACACAAACAGTCAGATGCGCTCCCCGTGTGTCAGATGCCCTCCCTCCCTGTGTGTCAGATGCCCTTCCGACTCACCTGACGGAGTTGGGCTGGGAGGAGGGGGGCTGCGGTGAGGGTTGTGGAGGGGGGGGCATGGGTTGGGGGGTCTGGGCCTGGAGGGGGGAAGGTGACGACATCACAGCGTGCTGCGAGACCTGCCATACAAAAAGAGGAGGAGTCACAGACAAACGCTATAAAAGGAGACAGTTCAGTCTGTTAAAAAAAGCAGATACAGAGAGGGAAGTATGGAGGGAGAGAGATGGTTTATGATGAGTTATGAGTCTGACCTGCTGGGCCATGGGCTGCTGTCCCACAGTACCACCCTGAGGAGGGAGAGTGGGGCGCGGCATCCGAGACTGAAGAGGCATCCCAGCACGAGCGCCCTACAACACAGGGTCACACATGCTCTCAGTCAAATGTCCTATTGGCCAAAATTCCAAAAATGTAAAATACATTTGACCTCAGAGTGAAGACTAAAGACAGAATCCAAAGTAAATTACATGAAATATGAGAGAAAGAAAACGGAACTTCACTCCAGACCACAGACTGTAGAAGAGTCCTGCGTGTGATGTCACCCACAGAGCTCAGCTCCACATGAAGTTCATCGAGCCAAGCAGTTATAGCGGCTAATCTGGAGCCCAGTTCCATATTTAGAATTCCTATTGTGAGAATCACAGCAACCAGAGAGCCAATCAGGAGCAAGGGGAATGAAGGCGCCTGATTTGGCTATCATTATTCATATCCTGATTTCTGAACAAAATAGTGAAATAAAAACCCCAGGATCAGGTAGAGAAGGTTAAAACCAACATCTGAAAATGATGAGCCTGACAGCAGCAGTTTTAATGTTTTAACATAGAAAGTGAAGTGGAACTATTAGGAATGTGGTGGCTAGCAGGTTAGCCATGTCTACAGGATATGGAGGAACCTTAAAGCAGAAAGTCCCAGATAAACAAAGTTCTTTCAAATTTTCATAAGGACTGATGAGGAAATGACACAAAAGGTCAAAGGGCAACAGTGACTCGGTGCTGCCCCCACACGGCCTCACCTGAGCGACGCTGAGCTGAGCCTGGTGCTGCTGCTGAAGACTTGCCCGGTTCTGAAACAAACAAGAACTTAGAACAGGACTTATCGAACAGAGCCCCAAAGGACACCTGTAGGGTACTCTGTGGTACTCCCCGTGTGTGTGCGTGTGGTACTCAGATACTCCCTGTGAGGTATTGCCTCTGTGTGCTACTGTGAGGTATTGCCTCTGTGTGATACTCTGTGAGGTACTCCCTGTGTGTGCTACTCTGTGAGGTACTCCCTGTGTGTGCTACTCTGTGAGGTACTCCCTGTGTGTGCTACTCTGTGAGGTACTCCCTGTGTGTGCTACTCTGTGAGGTACTCCCTGTGTGTGCTACTCTGTGAGGTACTCCCTGTGTGTGTGCTACTTTGTGAGGTACTACCTGTGTGTGTGTGTGTGTGTGTGTGTGCTACTCTGTGAGGTACTCCCTGTGTGTGCTACTCCCTGTGTGTGTGCTACTTTGTGAGGTACTCCCTGTGTGTGTGTGTGTGTGGGCTACTCTGTGAGGTACTCCCTGTGTGTGCTACTCTGCGAGGTACTCCCTGTGTGCGTGTGTGTGTGCTACTCTGTGAGGTACTCCCTGTGTGTGCTATTCCCTGTGTGTGTGCTACTTTGTGAGGTACTCCCTGTGTGTGTGTGTGTGTGGGCTACTCTGTGAGGTACTCCCTGTGTGTGCTACTCTGCGAGGTACTCCCTGTGTGTGCTACTCTGAGGTACTCCCTGTGTGCGTGTGCTACTCTGTGAGGTACTCCCTGTGTGTGTTTGCTACACTGTGAGGTGTGAGGTACTCTCTGTGAGGTACTCTCACCTGAAAAGCCATCTTGAGCTGTTGTTGCTGCTGCTGTTGTGGCGTCAGTCCCATGTTGACATGCTGTTGGTTTGGGTTCAGACTCTGGCCCATCCCCTGAGGGCCGAGGCTCTGTGGGGGGCCGTGAGGTGCTCCTAGTGCCCCCTGCTGCTGCTGGGAGAGAGGTGCTCCTAGCGCCCCCTGCTGTTGGCTGTGAGGAGCTCCCAGGGTACTCTGTGGCTGGGACAGGGGGGGGCCCAGAGCACCCTGCTGTGGGCCATGCGGTGCTCCTAAAGCACCCTGGGGTTGGCTGTGGGGGGGTTGGGCGTGTTGGGGTTGGTTGTGAGGGGGTTGGTTGTGCTGGACCATGTGAAGAGACTGAGCCTGGAGATGCAACTGAACCATCTGCTGCTGCTGCTGCTGCTGCTGCTGTACACGATTCTGCATCTGAAGAGAGCAACTGAGATTAGACCTGGTTCAGTCCTGGTCGGTTCAGTACCTGGTCTAGTCCCAGTTTAGTGCCTGGTCTAGCGCCTGGTCTAGTCCTACTTCAGGTTGTTTTCACTGCCTCAGGTCAACGTGAATAAGCGTTCTCTCAGAGCGCTGCGTGGGTCAGTGTGAACACAACAGTCTCAGCTGCAGTAAACAACTGGTCTGACAGCGCTTCAAACAGGAAGTCTCAGTGGCTCCTATCTCATGGAGGTGGGTCCTTTGATCAGCAGGGCTCTCACGTGGCTCATGGTGTTTGGGGTGAATGATGTTCACAAACACCATGCAAGACCGACCCAAAAGCAAAGTAAACACATCTAAATCTAGAGTCACTGGGGGGCGCTCCATAGAGCGCAGGAACATGAGTGAATGTTTGAAAACAATCTTAGTCCTGGTTTAGTACCTGATTTTATACCCAGTCTAGCCCTAGTTTAGTCCCGGTTCAGTTAATGTTTAGCCCCACTCAGTACCTGGTTTTGGGTCTAGTCCTGGTTCAGTACCTGGTTTTGGGCCTGGTTCTGCTGGTGCTGCAGTTGGGGGTGGTGCTGTTGGAGTTGTTGGGCTCTGAGCTGTTGCTAAAAACACAGTGGCAGAGTCATTAGTCTCTCCTCCTCTACTTTAAAGGTCTTTAACAGGTTAAGATAAACTGTGAAACCAGAATAATCCCAGTGGCCCTCTGCTGCTCAAATCTTGTATTACAACTATAGTAAAAGCCAAAATTAAAATCTGTCCACTGGACAAAAAAGTTGTAGAAATAAAAAAACAAAAAGTCCTACAACTTTTTTGTCCAGTTGACAACTTTTTTTGTCCAGTTAACAGATTTTACTTTTGGCTTTACTATGGATCAGACCTGGATGATTGAGGGATTACACAGACTTCTTCTCGATGTATTCCAACTAAAATAATAAAAACCTCCACACTATTGCAAAGAACTGTTAGATAAGATAAATATTGAGTAATTATCATGGCCTGCATAAACCATGTTTACACAGAGGGGTTTGGAGCCAGTTCTAACCTGGTTCTGGTTCCGAGACTGTTCTGGTTCCACCAAATGAGCCATGTCTTTGTTACCATAGAGACACATTATTTATAGCTGGTTGTTTTGTGACTGGAAAACAGTAGATCTGGTTCTGAAACAGGCTCAGACCAGCTCATGCTCTGTGTTAAAGTGGAGGGAGGCTGAAATGAACACAGATGAGTATCATACGTGCATTGACATACACGTCAATACATGCAGATTCTCTAAAAACACCAAGATCGGCAGCAAATATTGATACCAGTATCAGCCCAGAACATAATCGAGACACAGGAGAGAAAGTGACAATGTGAGAGAGACTGACGGGGGAAGAGAGAGTGACATGGGGTGAGTGACATAGCAGAGGGGGGGGGTTACATGGAGAGAGAGTGACGGGGGTGAGAGTGACATGGGGGTGAGTGACAGGGAAGAGACTGAGGGGGGACAGAAACTGACAGAGAGAGAGAGTGACATGGTCAGAGAGTGTTTGACATGGACAGAGACATGTGGGAGAGAGAGTGACATTGGGGAGAGAGAAAATTACATGGGGAGAGAGAGAGTGTCACGGAGAGAAAGCGTGACATGGTGAGAGAGGAGAGACATGGAGGGGGAGTGCGACATGAAGGGGGAGTGCGACATGAAGGGGGAGTGCGACATGAAGGGGGAGTGCGACATGAAGGGGGAGTGCGACATGAAGGGGGAGTGCGACATGGAGGGAGAGTGCGACATGAAGGGGGAGTGCGACATGAAGGGGGAGTGTGACCTCTGACCTGGAACTGCAGGTTTGCGTTCTGTTGAAATTGTTGGAACTGCGGCTGCTGCACCATAGCGCCCCCCACTGGACAAACACAAAAAACACACTGAGCTTTAAAAACAAAAAGGAGCTCCACTGGACATACACACAAAGACACTGTGAGCTTAAAAAACACAGGAGCTGTGCTGTGGGACATTTCCTCACATTAGAACAGGGTTACAGAGGAGACGTTCACATGTTTGCAGTGATGTTTTTAGTGTGTGGGACTCACTGTTGGGAGCATGGCCCTGTCCCATCTGCAGGGGACCGATCCCAGCTGCCCCTGGACCCCCCCGAGGGCCAAGAGACGTCCCAGCCAGGTTATTCAGTGCATTCATAGGATCTGCAAATATACCACAGTAACAGGTTAGAGGTTTATATCCCACAGAAACGAGCTTTAAGCGTTTTAACACCGATGGTTGCATTGGTCTGACTCACAGCTGAGTTTGAACTATAGACTGTATATATAAATGGACATAGCTAATGTGCTAAGCAGCACGATCCTAAGAGGAAGTGATCATGCCCACAATTTGACTCCATCAACTCTGGTTCCAATTCACTTTCTACAGTTGAAAACAGAAGTTTACATACATTATATAAAAAGACACATATGCTTTTTTTCCACTATCTGACATGAAATCAGACTAAACTGTTCCCGTTTTAGGTCAATTAGTATCACAAAAATATATTTTATTTACTAAATGCCAAAATAATGAGAGAAGGATTTTTTTAGACAATTTTTCATTAGTATCTTCAAAGTCAGAAGTTTACATACAGTAAGATTACTTTATTACTATTAACAATTTGGGAAAACCCAGATGATGATGTCATGCCTTTGGAAGCTTCTGACAGGTTTATTGACAACAGTTCATTAGAGAGACACTATCGGATTTATTTGAAGCACACCTGAAACACACTGTTTCTTTGTGTAACATCATGGGAAAGTCAAAAGAAATCAGCCAAAATATCAGGAAGAGAACTGTGGACTTGTACAAGTCTGGTTCATCCCTGGTGCAATTTCCAGATGCCTGAAGGTGCCACGTTCATCTGTTCAAACAATTATACACAAGTATAAACACCATGGGACTGTCCAGCATCACACAGCTCAGGAAAGAGATGGATTCTGTGTCCTAGAGATGAGCTTTGGCCTGAAATGTGCAGATCAACCCAAGAACAAAAGCAAAAGACCTTGTGAAGATGTTGCTGAAGCTGGTGAGAGTGTGTCATTATCCACAGTGAAATAAGAACTGTGCCAACATGAGCTGAAAGGACACTCTGCAGGAAGAAGCCATTACTCCAACATCTCAAGACGTCAGTCAGGGAGTTAAAGCTTGGGCACAAATGAGTCTTCTCAATGGACAATGACCCGAGGCATGCAGCCAAACTGGTTACAAAGTGGCTTAAGAATAACAAAGTCATGTTTTGGAGTGGCCATCACAAAGTCCTGATCTCAATCCTACTGAAAATGTATGGGACCTGAAAAGGCATGTGCAATACTTTTTTTTCCAAACTGCCTGAAAATCAGCAGTACATACGTGCATGTTTAGAAAATAAAACAGCACCAACACAGACCATCTGCTTTTATTTCCTCTGAAAGCTTTTGTCATCTTTTTACATTGACTAAGTTCTTCCCGCTGCTGCCTCCAAAGTCGCACCATTGATTCTCTGATGCCAAGCTTACGTGCAGTGGCTCTATTTTCTTCTTTGAGGCCAGATCCCTTGCCTTTATCTTAAAAGCTGCATCATTTGCATTTCTTTGTGTGTTTTCCATTATGAGGGTTTGTGCATGATGCACAAAATGACAGTTCAAAATCAAAACTAGTGTATTCTACAGTGCATAATCCCCTGTCTCACTTTTGCGTTTACTGCTAGAGTGTGTCCCCCAGTGGCCGTTAGCAAGTAAAAACCTATAAATTAGCTGCACCGTTGTATGGGCCGCAGGTTTCAAAGTGTGGGAAAAAAGTAGTGGTTTATAGTCCAAAATTTACAGTAGTGTATGTAAACTTCTGGCTTCAACTGTATGTAAAAAGCATGGCACATCATTCTGATCTTAAAATATTCCTATTAACCAACACTACATGATCCTAGGGTTTTTATTTCACTATTTTGTCCCCAAATAAAAATATGAAAATTAATATCAGACAAATCAGGCACTTCTTTTCCAAAGGTCACGCCCGCCAGCATTAGAAACAGGTTTGAGTGACAGAGTTGCTAAGTTAAGGGTAGGATTAGTCGCAATAACTGTGAGCTTCAATGAGCTTCATTTGGAGCTGCAGTTTTTCAAGTTTAAAAGTAAAAGTCTTAGAGCAGAGATCTAAAATGTACAAAGGTTCTGCAGTGACATAATTTTATCTGAAAAATTACCACACAATCTGACCAGAAAGAACTGACTGAACTATAACAGGTGAGCTGATTTGTGCTGTTTTGTGCCTCTCAAATAACATTATAGTCACAAGCTAGCTAGCAATAGCCAACAGTTTTTCAGTTAGTCACTCTCACTCTTTTGTGTAAAATTAAAAAAATAGGACCATGAACACTCGGATTGATCACAGGCTCCTCAAAATGTGCTCTTTAAATCACTTTGGGATTTTTTTCTTGAGTTTTCAGCCAATCATTAACTTCTTAGACAATGTTTACTAATGTGTACATTGCATCTCCATGGTAACTGCTGAACATTTCATCATAGACATACATGTAGAACACCTCCAGCATGATGTCACCACAAACTATCAATGAATAAAGTTCCAAAGACTGTGATGTCATCTGCATAAGCTCCACTGCGCAGGACAAGGGATTCAGTTTCCATGACGCAAGATATTTTTTTCCACAAAATAAAGATGTGATTAACCCACATTCTCAGTAGATGACCTTTGACCCTTGTTTGCATTATGATTGCTAAGTAACAGTTACGGAATCACCTCTACGTATGTCATATCTGCTGCTGTGTCCAACCAGGAAGTAACATTATATTCTTCTCCAAAAATGTCATGGGCCTTCAAAGTATTTCTGTTCTGTGTTTGAGTGAAATACTAACACTTTATAATGAGCCTGAGAGAGAGCGCCCCCAAGAGGAGACAGAGGATAGTGCACTCACCTGGACCCCCGCCCATGTTCTTCTTGTCTGTGAACACAAACACGCTCAGGTTAACAACTAATGCTGAGAAGGGAGAGACTCAGAGAAGAGAGGGAGGGGAGGAAAGAGGAGAGGGGGAGGGGAAAGAGAGGATGAAAGACTAAAGGGGGGGTGAGGATAGAGGGAGAGAGGAGAAAGGGAGGGAAGGAGAGAGAAGAGGGAGGAAGGGGAAAAGAGAAGAGGAGGAAAGGATGTGTGACCGAGGGGGAAGGAGTGAGGGAGGGAGGAGAGAGGGAGAAAGGGAGGGAGGGGAGGAGAGAGAGGAGAATGAGGGAGGAGAAGGAGGGGAGAGAGAAGGAGGGGAGAGAGAAGGAGGGGAGAGAGAAGGAGGAGATAGAAGGAGAGACTAAAGAGTGAGAGGGGGAGAGAGAACTCACGGAAGTCTCTGAAGTGAATTATGAGGCGAGCCACAAGGGAAAGGTACTCCTCCTGTGAACAAACAACGCACAAGGGGTTGGTTCAGTCCCGGTTCAGTCCCTGGTTCAGTCCCTGGTTCAGTCCCTGGTTCAGTCCCTGGTTCAGTCTTAGTTAAGATCCAGTTCAGGTCCGGTCCTGTCCCAGTCTAATACTGACCCTGGACTTGGCCTTCATGTACACGTGGCTCTCCATGTCGGTGCTGGATTTGGAGTGGGCAGTCCCGGCTTTCCTCATGGCATCTTCACTGGAACAGAGACAGGGGAAAGATAGCATTAGCATTAGCCCTGGGGTCTAGTGGTGGTTTTTAGGTTCTAGAAAGCAATGATGTCATACTACAGATGGGGTCAGGGGTCACACACAGTTCTATTGATTACATTGGACTTTAAAATGAAATCTCCAAAAGCTAAATCCACAAATGTTGAATCTGATAATTTCTATTAGAGACTAGAGCCAAGAATTCACTGTTACTACAACAACACATCCGAGTTTGAACAAGAGTTACTTTATCTGCTCCATCTGTGTTAAATGATTGGCCTGTAGAGTGTGTGGCATCATTTGTGTTAAATGTGATTGGACTGTAGAATGTGTGATGTCATCTGAAAAACAGCAATATGGTTTAGGGTCTATATATATTTCCTGTTTAGTCCCCTCCCCTCCAGTCCTCCTGCTCACATTAACATGGCAACAGTGGCTCAAAGCGGGTCTATCATGCCTTAAAGGGCCCATATTACACTATTTTCTAATCTCTGATTAACACTTGTTTCCTCATCACAAACATATCTGGAGTTGTTCTGTTTCATTCATACATGTTTATTACACAAACCCTACAGATTTAGGCTGAGTTCTTCTCTCAAACTCAAAGCACTCTGTTACACCTTGTGATGTCATGTGGTAATACAGGAAGTCCTCCACTGTGTTCTTAAACCACATTCCTAAACCCAACCCTTCGCTAGAATCATTTGGATGATTTCAGGCCTGGAATTTCCAATCTGGAATTCTGCTCTGTCATTTCTGAACGGTCCTACAGATAGCGCCCATAGCAATACCCCACATGATGACACGCATCTGTGCTGTTTTCACATTAGACAGAAAACTCCACAGACACATCTTAAACAGTGTTTCCCAATAACAGAGGAGACTAGGCGGCCCTCCAGAGACTAAAATAGTCTGGTCTTTATGTCTGTATTATTGTCTTAAACCAGGGATGTCCAAAATGTCCCCCGGGGGCCAAATGTGGCCATAAGACCCATTTTTCTTGGCCCATATTACCTTAAACAGTACTTTTTACTGTACATTTCTGAAAATCTACTTAATGCCCATATCAAATATTTAATCTGTCGTTTTGAAGATCCAAGTATGAACAAAGGTCTAGTGGTTCAGTCTGACTTGTAATAAACACACAGATTTGAAGTATTTACTGTATTGGCAACCAGTCTATGGCCCTCAGCTTTGTCTTTTTTAAATGTGGTCCTTAATGGGAAAAGTTTGGACACCCCTGTCTTAACCATATAGAAGTAATTATATTTTATCTACATTTATTTTTGTCACATTATTCTTCATATGTTGTATTAAATAAAACGGCTCAACTATGACTCGCTTAGCTCCAGAGTCTCAGCATTTAGTTGAAGGAAACACTGATCTGACGTAATGAATTAAACATGTGATTATTGAACTAAACGTCGCGTTTCAGACGGCAAAAGTCACATGAGCCGACATAAAGTGAAAGATATTTATAATGAGGTCAGTGCAGAAAATCAAAATAAATGAAGTAAATCCACAGTTTTCTTGTACAGCATCGTTAGCCTCTTTAGCTTAGCCCTGGGCTAACGCTGAATAAAAAGCACTTCTCACATCTGCGCCACAACTTTCTGCCTGAACTGCGGGCTCCTCCAGTCGCTGTCCGCCCCCGGGACCTCCATCACGGGCTCTCAGGATGTTCCGCGAAAAACGGGACCAAACAGAAGCGAAAGGTGCCGGCTTTTAGTATTTTCGGTTTGTTTGTGATTCTGCCGCGACTCTTTCGTTTTGAAGCTAACTACTTTAGCACCACTTCCGCTGCCACTTCCGGCGAGGGATGTTACCACTTCCGGTAAAGAATTATTATTTTATTATTATGTAATTATTTATTTAGTGAGGCATTCTCACGGTAAAACACAGATCTGAAGGTGATGTCCTTTCACACAAGTGTGACATCCAGGGACATTTTATAGTCATGGTGTTGGACTATCAAAATAAGACTTTTATTATTAATATTTAATATTTATGGTCACAATTCAAAACGTGAAAATTCTGTACTCTTATCCACGATTATTTAATTGGTGTATTTAACCAGTACTCTAATGCAATAATAATAGTAATAGGAGGAGATTTTAATATGGTACTGAATAATCAATTAGATAGATGGCCACCACAGACCAGTAGCATTGATAATCAATTACTTGCATTCTGCAGCGTTTTAGTCTTAAAAGACTTTTGGAGAACGTCCAAACAGAATCTGTTTTTACATGGAGTAACAATAGTGGTTCCAGTCATGAATCGACGACTGTCTGGTGTCTGATTGTCTAGATACAGAAGATGTTAATACTGATATTCTCCCCACTCCGCTCACTGATGACAGAGCTATCAACATTTCCACTAATTTACCTTAAAGTAAATCCCAAAACAAGAAAGCCTACTGGATTCTAAATCATTCTTTACTTAGACTGGAGACTGTGCACCAAAAGATTTCTAAAACTGTCTCTTACTATTTTAATAAAGCTAACATAAAAAATTGTTATGATAAAAAGCGGGAATTTTTCGAATATGAAATTGCAACATACTTAAGAAAATTTTGTTCTGATTTAAATAAATACAAGGATAGACAAGGATACAATTACCCTGGACATTATGATGTTATCCATAATAAATCCAAAAGATCGCTCAGAAGAAAAAGAAAATTAGTTTAGCGTCTTTACAAAATAAATTGGACAATCTTTATAAAAAGTGAGGTGAAGGTAAGATCCTGACTAAAGTGGTTAAAGTTACTCTTCCTTTTACTTTCAGTTAGAAAAGCGTTGTGCCAAATCAAACACACTACAACAATTAAACATCGATGGCCAAGTAACTCCTGACCCCCCAAAAAATTAGCTAAATTAGGCCCCAGCCCCTACAGGTCTTAGGGCCTATTGCTTCCGCAACCGAAGTTGTGTGTGAAGCGCGGCTGAAGTCAGCCCCTGCCCTGACTCCTGTATCCTAGCATATGCATATGCATTTTTGTTCTTGCTAACATGTCATCGTCAACATTGAGTCACCCATTGACACAATGTTGACATGCGCGAAGCCCTCATGTCCCCCAAAAACAGACCTGGCATCGAGCCCTATCCAAGCACCTATACCTCAGGCATGGGCCATACTTATCACTGCTAAAATGAATGGGAATCAATGGGAGGCCAATGGGGAACCCCGACGTCACGGCGAATGATGGGTGCATCATTTCCATGACTTTTCCCACAACTTTTCCCCTGCTTAAGCCAGTACATGTCTAGGCCCTTCTGAAGTTTGCTGGAGAGTATTTGGATTATTCAGAAGAGGATTGGGAGGATGTTGGAGGAGAAAGAATGATGAGTTGCATCCAAAGAACACCATACCTACTGTGAAGCACGGGGGTGGAAACATCATGCTTTGGGGCTGTTTATCTGCAACGGGACCAGGATGACTGATCCGTATAAAGGAAAGAATGAATGGGACCATGTATCATAAGATTTTGAGTGAAAACCTCCTTCCATCAGCAAGGCCATTGAAGATGAAACATGGCTGGGTCTTTCTGCATGACAATGATCCCAAACACACTGCCTGGGCAATGAAGGAGTGGCTTTGTAAGAAGCATTTCAAGGTCCTGGTGTGGCCTAGCCAGTCTCAACCCTATAGAAAATCTAACCAGCTTCAGTGTGTGAAAACCTTGTGGAGACTTACAGAAAACATTTGACCTCAACAACAAAGGGTATATAACAAAGTATTGAGATGAACTTTTGTTCTTTTGAACTTTTGTTGACCAAATACTTATTTTCCACCATAATTTGCTAATAATTTCTTTAAAAATCAGACAACATGATTTCCTGGATTCTTTCCCCCATTCTGTCTCTCATAGTTGAAGGAACCTATGGTGAAAATTAAAGGTCTTTCTCATCTTTTTAAGTGGAAAAACTTGCACAATTTGGTGGCTGACTACATTTTTTATTTATTTTTTTGCCCCACTGTATCTTAAACCTGATTAAAGCTTCATTCTCTTCTTATACTTTTTTTCAAAGCTTTTGATTCTGCTAATCACAACTTTATCTTCAGGTGCTTCATAAATTTGGTTTTGGACCTTTTTTCTGCAATGCAATAAAATTATTATACACAAATGCCAATTGCTCAGTTAAATTAAAAACGGTACTTGTTTTCCTTGTTTCAATATTAATAGAGGAATACGACAGGGTTGTCCAGTTTCACCATAACTATTTCTGTTGGCCACCCAAACCCTCACCCATCACATATCTATGAACCAGTTAAAAAGTATTTCTGCATTCGGGAAAGACATTTTGATAAGTCAGCCAATGACAGTACTCATTTTTGAGAGACAGGAGCCACTTTTCTTGTGCTCTAAACCTATTACAAACTTCCTCTAATGCTTCAGGACTTAATCATGAAATAAAAAAGTGTGAGCTCCCAGTCAAAAATTGTGCTCTGAGATCCATTTGTGAAATTCCAGCTAAAGACAGTGTAACATACTTGGGTATTGTTGGTTGGCGGTTCAAATCCCGCTCTTGACATAAACATCATTGGTTGAGTGGTCAGATCCACTGATCCATAGGTTGGCGGTGTGATTCTAACTCACACAGATGAATGCTGTCGTTGTGTCCTTGGGCAAGACACTTAACCCACCTCGCCCTCAGTGTCTGCGTACACTGGTGTATGAATGTGTGTGTGAATGGGTGAGTGGTTCCTTGTTGTAAAGCGCTTTGAGTACCTTGAAGGTGGAAAAGCGCTATAGAAAAATGTGACCATTTACCATTTATTGTTATTTCTAAAAATGAAATGGAGAGATGTTTGATAAACTTCAGTCCCTTAATTGATGAGACTAAAAAACGGTTTAATTAATGGCTCCATTCCTTGATAAGGCAGAAGGAATTTTTCGACTCACTTATTCTGCCATATTCCTGTATATGGACACTCAGATGCTTAAATAAATTGACCAAATGCTATGTCATTTTATTTAGAAAAATCGTTTTTACAACCCTAAATAATACATTTAAACTAAATTGGATTAAATCATATTTTAAAAATCCAACTTCCATTTGGAATATATTTCCTCACGACATCTTTTCAAATTTGGGTGGTCTTTATTTTCTAGTAAAAGCATTTCACAGCAGACTGTTAGTATGTGCACTTGCAAACATAATTTCTCTCCTTTCTTCTCTTTTATAAGGAATAATAAATGAAAACATATTATACAAAAACAAATCATTATTTTATCCTCACTGGTTTAACAAAAACATCCTACTGGTGGGTCAGCTCTTTGACAGACAGGGACATTTGCTGAGGTACAATGAATTCAATTTAAAATACAATCTGCTGTAACTCGGGAATATGCTGTTGTTTTTGATGCTTTGACCAAAGGAATATGTGAACTATTTAAAAATACTGTCAATGATAAAAATATATGCTCACTGACTGTAAGTAACACCACCGTAGGAAAAATTAGGTTTACTCCCACCGTAAGAATAATCCAAAAATACGTGCTCTGTTACAGCATTATTACTTCTGTGCCATCCGCTTTTTTACAACCCTGACACTATTTGGAAAAAAGATGGACTTTGAACCAAAAGTTTATGAGAAATAATAAGATGAAAGACGTTTCCTTTAAACTAACGCATAGAATTTACCCGACTAATCAATTTATGCAAAAATATATCAAAAGAATTGACCCTAACTGCACTTTTTGTAAAGAATATCCTGAAACAATAAGTCATCTTTTTTGGAAATGCACAATTACAAAGACTTTTTGGAAATTTATAAAAGACTATATTGACCCAAACTTTTTACTAAAATTTGTGAATATGATTTTGGTGTACATGATAAGAATTTGGATTTTTTTTTTTTTTTAAAGGCAATTAATGTAATTATTATATTTGGCTAATGTTATATTCACAAAAGTACATTTTTTTGTACATCTTTGTCTTTTCCTGTTTTAGCTGTTATCATCCTACCTTTCTACTATTTCCAAAAGCTTAAACAAAAAAGCCATATTGACATATAAAGGTTTGTCTTTAAATATCTTGAGCTTTTCTTGTTTCTATGTCTGTGTCCCCCCGGCATTCTGTTTGTCATTATAACAGTTTTATAAAGTTTTTTTTGTTTGTTTTTTTTAATAGTAAAAAAAACATATGAAAGGTTTTTTTTTTTTTTTTTTTTCAAAACACACAAAAATAAAGGCAAGTTTTTCATTGCTTCATGCGGTTCTTTTTTTTTCCACTGAAAAACATAAAAACATGCGTCTTTACCATAGACTGTATAAAGAATATACTGTATATGGTCCTTACTATGAGTGGGCTCGCATCTCCACAAACCTGACTCTTATTCGTCCTCCAGCTTGTTTCCATGGAAATGTTATTCATTTGGCTAAAATATTCCACAGTATGGCATTAAACGTATTTATCTCCACGGAGAATGTTCCAAAGTGTGGCTTTAATGTTCTGTTTCCATGGAATCATACCGCCTCCAAACTGCATACTGTAGCTTTAATGTCTTCAGACATTTGATTTTTAGAAACTGTATTTTTGTTTATTTGGAGTTTTTTTCTGTGCATTTTAAATGAGTTTTAACCCATGCATATAATGGGCTTCATTTGAGTTACTGTATGATATTTAACCTTTTATTCTTGCCTCAAATGTGCCTCACATTTCATCGTCCTTTGGGTTATTCCTCGTTTAGAACAAGCTGTGTTCTACTTTAGACCTGGTTTAGGCCTCGTTTCAACCCCGAATGGTCTGGTTAATAAACCTGGTTTAGATCTGGTGAGACTTGGAGGTGTGTTTGAGTTTACCGTTTTAAATGTGCTGTACAGACACATGGAGCTCCTCAGTGAGAGCCACACCCGGGATTCAAAGTTTAAAGCTCAGGCCAGATCAGCTCCGTGGAGCCAGTGACACAAGACTGTACTTTTATTTAATTATGATTCCTTTGAGTGTGAGAAACACAAACACAGAGGAGACTTGGGGGAAACATGGAGTTTATTTCTGTGTCATGTTCCAATGAAAAACCCAAACGTGGTTATTGACAGCTGAGGGCGGGGCTCCGAGGGTGAGTGGTGGGTGGTGATTGGCCGGTCACATGTGGGGGCGGGGTTAGGGGTTGATCCTGGCTCCTGATTGGCTGGTTACTCGTAGAGGAAGGGCTGGAAGCAGGAAGTGTAGGTGACGAACTCCTCGGGCTTGAACCACAGCTCCACCTCACGTTTGGCGTTTTCCAGAGTGTCGCTACCGTGGATGATGTTCCTGCACAAAGAGTCAGATGCCCTGCCGTGAGCTTGATGCCCTCCCACATATAAAACAGTCAGATGCCCTACCCTGAGTCTGATGCTCCCCTAGACATGTGACAGATGCCCTTTCCTGTGCCTCCAATAGTGTCAGATGCCCTCTGTGTGCGTCTGGTGCCTTCCCCCTCTTGAGATCTCCATATGTGTGTGCCTGAGAGCGTGTCACATGCCCTCCCTGTGTTTCAGATCATGTCAGATGCCCTCCCTGTGTCCCAGTGTGCCTGAGATCACGTCAGATGCCCTCCTTCCATACCTGCCGATGTTGATGCACAGGTCTCCGCGGATACTGCCAGGTTTGGAGTCTGCGGGGTTGGTCTCTCCAAGCATCATCCTGCCGAGCTTCACGATGTTCTCACCTTCCCACACCTGTGCAAACAGCCAATCAAGTCAAGTATCTGCCAATCAGAGGAGAAGAGGGGGAGAGGAGGAGAGAGAGGAAGACAGAGAGAAAGAGGAGGAGACAGAGGAGGAGACAGAGAAGGAGAAAGAGGAGGAGACAGAGGAGGAGAAAGAGGAGGAGAAAGAGGAGGAGACAGAGGAGGAGAAAGAGGAGGAGACAGAGGAGGAGACAGAGGAGGAGAAAGAGGAGGAGACAGAGGAGGAGACAGAGGAGGAGAAAGAGGAGGAGAAAGAGGAGGAGACAGAGGAGGAGAAAGAGGAGGAGACAGAGGAGGAGACAGAGGAGGAGACAGAGGAGGAGAGGTGGAGAGAGAGAAAAAGAGGATGAGGAGGTGGTTACCATGGCAAACACAGGTCCAGAGGACATGTACTTGCACAGGCCTCCGTAGAAGGGCATGTCCTTCAGGTCCAGGTAGTGAGTCTTCATGAAGTCCTCAGAAGCCTGTGGATGGGACCGGATTTAGTCCTAGTTTAGACCCGGTTTAGATCAGGTACTACTACAGTCGTACTACAGTCGTAGTAGTGTTACCTTCATAAACTTGGCGGCGACGAGTTTGAATCCTCTCTTCTCAAAGCGGTGGATGATATCGCCGCACAGGCCTCTCTGAACGCCGTCGGGTTTCACAGCAACGAAGGTGCGCTCCATCCTGAGTCTGCAGAGAGGAGCGGGGTTTAGACACACACGTGTATATGTGTGTTTGTGTGAATCTGAGTCTTTTCACAGCAAAATATCAAGTCTGATGAATAAATACATCTGTTTAGGCCACACCTCTTTCACTTTCACTAAAACAGAGAAAATGAAGAGAGAACGAGGAGACCAACACCAGGGAATGAATGAATGAAAGTGAGAGAGAGGTAGAAGGAGAAAGGGAGTGGAACTGGAGACTGAGGAATCCTCAGCTGTTTCTTCAGACTCTGCTCTGACTCGGCTCAGCTCACGCTCAGGCTCAGCTCTTTCTCCACAAAAGAAAAGTCTCCGGATTAAATCTCAGGTTTCTCTTTGACTCATCTCATTTTTTAAATTCTTTTGAATATTTTCAGATTCAAACATCGACAAATGTGCTCTGAGACTGCAGAATGTGAGGGTATTTTTAGGAAAGGAACCAATGAGAGAGGGGGAAGGGGTCAGAGGAGGAGGGGGAAGGGGGGCAGCTGTTCATTTGCACTCGGCACTAAATATGACTCAAACTCTGAGACTGACGAGGCGAGAGCAGAACTCTCCTCTGTCTCCTCCTCCTCTGCAAAAATAAAAGAATCAAACTGAATCAGATCATGCGAGTCACAGCACTGAGCTCAAACTCACTCAGTGTCCAGCCTGAGCCTGAGCCTGAGCAATCAGGTCATATTCACTTCTGTTTAATCCCTCGTTCTGTTCTTTTTTTATTCAAACTGATTTTTGTAAGTTTATTACTTCTTTGTTAAATGTTGGTTGTTTTTGTTTTGTGCAGATGAGTCAGTTTGTTATTTCTGCTTCTTTCATTCACATGGTATAAGCCTGCACAGAGGCTGTTGGAGTGAAAGTGCCTTAAATACAGTTTGGTTTGTGTGTCCTGTTACTCTGGACAAGGACTCAGACGCCTTCAATTTATTTAAGTTTGATTCTCACTCCTACAAAAATATCCTGTTGCTCTGAACAGAAGCTGCAGCAGATCTGGCTCTGGCCTGAGTCAGGTTAGTGGGTCTCTGAGGCGTCTCTGTAGCGTGCAGTTAGCATGTCGTTGGCATGTAGCGTGTGTGTGCTGAGGACTGTACCTTGTGGTGGGGTCGGAGGTCAAACGTGAAGCAGCTGCAGTGATGCGATCACCGAGGACTCACTGAGTCGCAGGGCTGTATTTATGCTCTTGGGGCGGAGTCAGGGCAGGGGTGGGGTCTGTGTCAGGGGCGAGGTTTGGACCAGAGGGGTGGTGTTGTGTGTGCAGGGGGCACGTCCTCTGCTGCTGTCTCCAGGGTTCAGCGGTGGCAGAACTTGGCAAGTATAGTACAGCATGTGTGTACACAGTCATCCAAAGTGTTTTACGGTAAAAGAAAGACACTAATATCACAAACAAACAAGTCAAAACAGAAATAATCACAAATAGTCATCATAAAAGTGACAGAGTGGCGTAAGAGCGAAAGAGAGGCGTAAAAAAAAGTAAGGGCCTGTCTCACATCTTCAGGAAGACTGTTCCAGGTTTTAGCTGCATAAAACTGAAATGCTGATCCTCCATGTTTCATCCTAAGTCTGGACATCAGCAGGAGGTCGGAACTAAACCAGGACTGAACTAGGACAACAGGACTAAACCAGGACTACCGGAGGCCGGTCCCTGAAGCCCTCAGAGTGTGAGATGGTTCATGTGGCTCTAACATGTGGGAGATGTTCTTTGGTGCTTGTTCACAAACAGAGCTGCTTTAAAGTCTATTCTCTGAGCCACAAGAGCCAGAGACCTGAACCACTTCCTGGTTCTAGTCAGGACCTGAGCAGCAGTGTTCTGGATGTACTGCAGCTGTGTTAAGGCTCGTTTGGAGAGGCCAGTGAGCAGAACGTTACAGTCGTCTAACCTACTGGAGACAAATGCATGGATAAGTCTCTCCAAGTCTGATTTTGACAGTATAACTTTGATTTTTGACATGTTTTTTAGACGGTAAAAAGCTGCAGATGTTATTGATTTAATATGATGACTAGATTTCTAGCCTGATTTGAAGGTTTTAAAGAAACTGGAGGAGACAGAGAGCGAAAGACTGGAGGAGACAGAATGAGAGAGAAATTGGAGGTGACAGAGAGACTGGAGGGGACGTGTCTTTCAGTTCATCTGGAGGAAGCTGTGACCTCTGCAGGAACATGACAATGAATGTTGAGGACATCAGCTGCAAAGTCAAACAAGGAGAAAATAGAACATCCCGCCTCCTCAGATCCACAAGCCCCGCCCCCAAAGACCACAGCTGATGACAGAATGTTATGTAACTGGACTGTCTCTCAGTGTCCTCTGCATTTGACCCATCCTTCAGTGTCTCTGGGTTAACCCTGGAGCAGGACCAGATCTGAGGCAGGATCCTGGTGAGAACTGGACCCTTTTCCAGATCTGAGCCTAGGTCCACTCAGGAGAACTGGAAGGATTTCTAATGTTTAAGGTGATGGGGTAAACAGACACAGGCGAGACTGGGTCAGAGGTCAGATGTCACAGGTGGATGGGGTCAGGAGGAGGTGTCACAGAAAGGTCAACAGTCACAGAGGTCAAAAGGACGAGGTGTCACAGAGAGGTCAGAGGTGAGCGGGGTCAGGAGGCGGTGTCACAGAGAGGTGAGCGGTTACAGATGGAGGAGGAGGTGTCTCACAGAGGTCAGAGGTGGGAGGGGTCAGGAGGACAAGGTGTCACAGACGTGTGGAGCAGGTGCAGCCGAGATGGCCAAAGAATCTACAACATCTTTAACATCTACAAAAACAGGCACACTCATACGCATAACCACCCAATCAAACACACACACACGCGTTACACAGACGCACACACAGACACGCCCCCCTCCTCACACATGCATCACACTCTGCCTTTGCACAATCCAGAGAATCCTCAGCATCCACACACACATACACACACACACGGCCCTCCCCCACTCTCGTTTTAATGTAAATTTAACCTTCAGCTGTACAGACAGTTTTCTTAACCTGCCCTTGACACAAGCTAAACATAGACCTGGTTCAGACCTGGTTCAGACCTGGTTCAGACCTGGTTTAGACCTGGTTCAAACCTGGTTCAGACCTGGTTCAGACCTGGTTCAGACCTGGTTCAGACCTGATTCAGACCTAGTTCAGACCTGGTTCAGACCAGAGTTACAGCATTAAACCCTGTAACCCCACAGAGTCCTCGGCTTGTACTTGACCTCTCTGACTTTGTATGGTTCTAGTCCAAGACCAGATTGTACCTGGACCGGGCTGGACTTGGACCAGACTGTACCTAGGCCAAGTCTCTGAGACCTAAAGACCAGGTTCAGACAGAAATGATCTTAAAATGTTTAGATTTGTGCTTTTCTTCCGGCGCAGTAATCTGGCCCTGAAGTTTCTCTAGAGGATGTGAGCCAAATGAGAGTTTACATTTCAGCTTAGATCCAAACACAGGCAACTCAATCTGCACAGATCACTTTCCACATGGGTGAACCACAGAAGCACAGGTGTGAACCACACATGTACAGACTGACCCTGACCCCAGGGTATGGACCACAGAACCACACATGTACAGACTGACCCTGACCCCAGGGTATGGACCACAGAACCACACATGTACAGACTGACCCTGGGGTATGCAACAATGGGTCAGTGGTAGAGCAATGGTCCTCACACCTGATTTTCACAGGATTGATACCCTCTCAGACCAAATTATGTCATTGTGTCCTTAAGCAAGACACTTCACCCACATTGCCTAGTATGGATGTGGTGGAGGTGCAGATGAGGGGCAGGTGGATTGGCAGCCTCACTTATGTGAATCTGCTCCAGGGCAGCTGTGGAGACATCAGTGTGTACTCAGCTCTTTGACAAGCCTCTAAATAAGAATGTGAAAAAAACTTTTGTGAAGTGCCACTTTCTTTCTGATTGATCCAAACTATAGATCATCACGGGTCCTGATCGCACCTGGAAGTGGTCTGGACCCGGTCTGGTTCTGGTCTGGGTCTCTCGTGGGGCCACAGTTTCCAGCCTCCTTTAGGACTGTGTTTATATTTAGTCCTGATGGAGCCAGGTCTTGGCCCAGGATCATGACCAGGATCTGACTCAGGACTCATCTGAAGAGAGGGTCTAAAGGCGCTGAGTGAGGTCTCAGGGGAAGATCTGGTTACAGTCCTGGCTCAGACCTGATGCTTCACTCACACAACAGTGAATAAAAATAATCCACACCACGTGCCGCCATTTTGGGACAAGTCCAAAAAACTCACACGACCAGACCAAGACCAGACCAGGACCAGACTGGGACCATACCGGGACCATACCAGGACTAAACCAGGACCGAGCCAGTACTAAACCAGGACTGAACCAGGACTAAATCAGGATTAAAACTGGGAATAAACAAGGTCTAAACCAGATGAAAAAGAGTCATATTAGACGTTCCAGAGGTTTTATTGAGTCAGTGACATCATCACCACATCCTGTTTAAGCCCCGCCTTACCAGACCTGTCCTCCAATCACAGGCCAGCATTTGTTCACGTAAACCCACAATTATTTCTGTACAAAATATTTCCAAAAACAATGATTTAAGTTTCAAAATAAGAGAATGACATCCCACTGTACAGTTCATGACTCGCCAAAGTAAAAGCGCTGGTATATACACAGGGCGAGGCTCGTTTCAACACGCGTGACGTGGAATGGTGATGACGAGCGCTGGTATATACACAGGGAAAGGCTCATTTCAACACATGTGACGTGCAATGACGATGACGAGCTTGTGTTATTGCTGGATTATTGTCCAAATGTTCGTACAAATACTTTTAAATACTTTTAAATACTGTAAATCAAGAAACGACCTGAGCCACCTCCTTAAACTGTACAAGATTTTACAAAAACAAAACTCACCAGGAATTCAACCACAAACTCAAAATATCAATATCAAACAAGAGATCTGCGTCAAAGTACACAGGGTCAAAGAAGTAGTAGAAATAGTAGCACTAGCAGTAGTAGTAGTAGCTTTAGCAGTAGTAGCAGTGGTTGTAGTAGTAGCAGTAGTAGTAATAGTAGCAGTAGTAGTACTTTTAGTAGTAGTAGCAGCAGCAACATTTTGGTACTTTTCATACTGTAGTGAAGTCACAATTGTGGCTTTGTTCGACTGTTTCAGAAAAACACAAAATCTAAATCTGAAAATAAATGTGACCGCAGCACGATCCAAACTGAAGCAAAACGCAGAAAAAACATCGAAAAAAACATCGATATATGTCTGAAATATGAAGAAGAAACCTGTACAAACACTGCTCCCTACATAATAATCTGATCTATAATCTATAATCTGTAATCCATGATCTGATCTGAGCGAAAAGTGGTAAACAAACGCCACAGGAAGCGCCCTCTGCCTTTCACAATAAGAGCCCAGCAGAGTCTGGACATAGGACTCCTCATGCTGTAAAGGAAACTGGAATCTGGACATAGACCTAGACTGGACCTGGATTTAACCCAGACTATAACCAGACTCCTGTTGTGAGGGCAGACTCCAGACATAGAACTGAACTAGATCTGGATTGGACCCGGACTAAGAGTCCGGACGTAGACCAGAACTAGACCCAGACGCTAAGCAAATTCCTCTTGTTATGAGGGTAAAATCCGGGACTCTAACCAGACTTCTCGTGATGCAAAGGCAGGGGGCGCTCCTGTGTCACGGTGTCTTGAGCCCTGAGCTGCTCCGAAAGTGCTTCTTCACCGACAAAAAAAAAAAAGGCCTCCGTTCCTGTCTGTATGAGGTCACTTCCTGCAGTGACGAGACGCCAGTTAGCCACGGTTAGCCGTGCTTAGCCGTGCTTAGCCCCAGTTAGCCGTGCTTAACTGTGCTTAGCTGTGGTCAGCCGCAGTTAACCATGTTATTCCCCAATTTGAGTCAGAAGCAAATTTGGCACTGTATTTGGCAGTTTTTCTAAAAATAAACCTTATGAAACTTTCTCTAAACTCTTTTTAACTTAAAAGAACTAAGGTTTAACTGAAAACATTTGAACTATTTCTGAAGAATAAAATAATGAAAATAATGTCAGGCAAAGGACTAGCATGAATGACGCAAATCCGTTAAGTGACTCACACAGGGGAATGACGGCCGCACTGTAGCACTGTGTGATGAGGTCCTTTGTTTTGGTCACAAATAAATGAAATCCAAATAATGCATAAGTGAGGCTTGATTTGGGGGCGGGGCCTCGTCACTGAGGTAAAGGTTTTCTCCTCTCAATCTGACCAATGACATCGCAGGAGTGCGTCTCATTGGCTCTTGTGTAGTGTCTGCTTTCTGATTGGTTGCCTTAAAGAGTCCTGTCCAATCACGTCCCTGGAAACACCATCGTACCCGTGTTTTACTGTGAACTTTTGTACAGACGCCACGTCGGGCTGAAACAAGTGAAATATCTGAATATAAGTTAGCTTTAGCAGCGTCCGAGTTTCATCACAAAATATTCTCTGGTTTATTTTAAACACTTTACAAAATCCCCTCACGTTAAATATCTGCACTTCAACCTGCAAGAGAATCCCAAAGGAAAAGTACAAAGTTCAACGGCAAATCCAGCGGCGGCCATTTTGTGCTCAAGCTCAAAATGGCCGCCGTTCTTCCCGAAGAGTTCAGCCTCAGTTTAAGGGTCCGAGGAACAGTCCGAGGCTGGTCTAAGGAACAGTCCGAGGCCGATCCGAGGTCTTCATCAGAGGTTTTCAAATATTCCAGAGACTTCTGGCAATGACCAGTTTCATGTCTTGCGAGAACAGTTCTCCACACGCTCTGGTACCAGATCGGCCCTTTGGGTGGTATGGTCCTGGTTTAGTCCTGTTTAGTCATGGTTTAAACCAGGTCTAGTCCTTTAGTCCTGGTTTATTCCTGGTTTAGTCCTGGTCTCCTTCTTGAATAGTCCTTGGAGCTCTGGTATCACTGGCTCATTATCACAGGCTTAAATATTCTGTCATAATTTAATATTTAATGTATTTATTTATTGGGCTGTATTCCTGTGTGCCGTGGGGCCTCATGGGATTGTGGGTTCTATTCCTAGATGTTCTTGGGCTCCAGTTTGCAGGACATGTCGAACAGCAGGTTGTGAGTCATCTTCCTTCATGCCTTTGAACCTCATGGGGTTGTAGTTTAGATTCCTGTGTGCCGTTGGGCCTCATGGGGTTGTAGTTTAGATTCCTGTGTGCCGTTGGGCCTCATGGGGTTGTAGTTTAGATTCCTGTGTGCCGTTGGGCCTCATGGGGTTGTGGATTTTATTCCTGCCTGCCTTTGAGCCTCATGGTGTTGTGGGTTATATTTCTAGCTGTCTTTGGGCTCCAGTTTGCAGGACATGTCGAACAGCAGGTTCTGATTGTCGATGACCTGCAGCTGTCGGACGTAGGCCTTGGTCTGGAGGTGGGATGGAGACGTCTCTGTGTCCACGGCTGCAACAGAGACAAGAGACAGGTGACACATGAGGAGAGACAGAAGAACAGGACTGAGACTGTACAACAGAAGTGGACTAAGTGAATCTGATCCACAGAGTTCGGCTCCAAATTAAGGTCCTTGTGGCTAGCAGTTATAGCAGCTAATCTGGAGCCCAGTTCCATAGTAATATCATAGCAACCAAAGAGCCAATCAGAAGTGAGGCAGGTTCACTATGACCATTTACAGTTAAAACCAGAAGTTTACATCCACCATATAAAAAGACACATGCTTTTTTTTCCTCAGTCTAACATGAAATCAGACTAAATGTTTCCTGTTTTAGATTTTAGGTTCAATTAAAATTACCACAATTATTTCTATTTGTCTAAAAAAATTCTTCTCTTATTCTGGCATTTAGCAATTTTTCATAATTTCCTTCAAAGTCAGTTTATTTTTGGAGACATGTCCTGTGGTCTGACCAAACTAAAATTGAACTGTTAAACCATGAGCATGAGCATTGTTGCGTTACGAAAAGGGGGGAAGCTTGCAAACCAGAGAACACCATCCCAACTGTGAAATACAGTTGGGCAAATGTCTCTTCCAAATGGACAATCACCCGAAGCAAACTGCCAAACTGGTTACAAAGTAGCTTAAGGATAACAAAGTCAATGTTTTGGAGGAGTCATCACAAAGCCCTGATATCAATCCTCTTGAAAAAGAAAAGTCATGTGTGAGCAAGGTGGCCTATAAACTTGGCTCAGTTACACCAGTTCTGTCAAGAGGAATGGGCAAAATTTCCTGCCAATTACTGTGAGAGGCTTGTGGAAGGAAATCCAAAACATTTGACCTACACACATGGACAAAATTGTTGGTACCCTTCGTTTAATGAAAGAAAAACTCACGATGGTCACAGAAATAACTCAAATCTGACAAAAGTAATAATAAATAAAATTTCTATGAAATTTAACCAATGAAACTCAGACATTGCTTTTCAACCAGGCTTCAACAGAATTATAAAAAAAAAAAAACAACTCATGAAACAGTCCTAGACAAAAATGATGGTACCCCTAGAAAAGACTGAATAATGTGACCAAAGGGACATATTAATCCAAGGTGTGGCCACTAATTAGCATCGCAGGTGTCTACAGTCTTGTACTCAGACAGTGGGTTTATATACAGGGCTACAGCTGTGCTGTTTGGTGACATGGTGTGTACCACACTCAACATGGACCAGAGGAAGCAAAGGAGTTGTCTCAGGAGATTAGAAAGAAAATTATAGACAAGCACGTTAAAGGTAAAGGCTATAAGACCATCTCCAAGCAGCTTGATGTTCCTGCGACTATAGTTGCACATATTATTCAGAAATTTACGATACATGGGACTGTAGCCAACCTCCCTGGACATGGCCGCAGGAGGAAAATTGATGACAAATCAAAGAGACGGATAATACGAATGGTAACAAAAGAGCCCAGAAAAACTTCTGAAGAGATTAAAGGTGCACTTCAAGATCAAGGAACATCAGTGTCAGATCGCACCATCTGTCATTTTTGAGCCAAAATGGACTTAATGGTAGACGACCAAGGAGGACACCATTGAAAACAAATCATAAAAAGCCAGATTGGAATTTGACAAACTACATGTCGACAAGCCACAAGGCTTCTGGGAGAATGTCTTATGAGCAGATGAGACAAAATTGGAACTTTCTGCCAAGGCACATTAGCTCTATGTTCACAGATGGAAAAATGAAGCCTATCAAGAAAAGAACACTGTCCCTACTGTGAAACATGGAGGAGGCTCTGTTATGTTCTGGGGCTGCTTTGCTGCGTCTGGCACAAGGTGTCTTGAATCTGTGCAGGGTACAATGAAATCTCAAGACTATCAAGGGATTCTAGAGAGAAATATGGCCTTCTAGGAGCCCTGGCCTAAATCCTATTGAGCATCTTTGGAAGGAGCTGAAACATGCCGTCTGGAAAAGATGCCCTTCAAAAAAAGCAATGTCTGACTTTCAATGATAAAATTTCATAGAATTTGTTTTATTACTTTTGTCAGTTTCAAGTTATTTCTGTGACCATTGTGAGTTTTTCTTTCATTAACCAACCAGTACCTACAATTCTGTCCACGTGTGTCATACAGTACACGCAATGGTACCAAATACTAATTAAATTTATGTAAACTTCTGACTTAGAAGAAAGCAATGAAGAAATGTCTAAAAAATCATTCATTATTCTGGCATTTAGCAAATAGAAATAATTTTAGTAGTCCTAATTGACCTGAAACAGGAAAAGTTTATTCTGATTTCATGTCAGAGAGTGAGAAAAAAGTGTGTCTTTTCATATATTGTATGTAAACCTGTGGTTTACACTGTACATATACGGTCCATGGGCAGGAGAGAGACTCGGGTTTGGGAGATCCACTGAGAAGAGGACTGAAGGGAGATGACCAATGAGCTTGTCACATGTCACTGAAATAAAGCTGTCTGATTGGCTGGCTGTGTCTGAGGGGCAGGGCAGTGAGGAGACCAGACTGTACACCTTAGACAGTTTCAGTCTGGGCTCACCAGGCTAAGAGTAGTTTGGGTAAGTGCACAGTGAGAGGGGGGTCCAGCATGGGGAGGCACTTACGCAGCTGTGAGCTCCTATAGCGTCGGATCGTCCGCACCATCTCCGCCACTTTGTGCTGGAACAGGACACACTGGGTTAAAACCTCATTTACATTATAGAAGAATATATGTCCCTCAGTAAGGCATTAATGGCATGTGTGTGCATGGAATCAGGTCTAAATCAGGTCTAAACCAGGTTTAAACCAGGTCTAAACCAGGTCTAAACTGGCACCAAACCAGGACCAACCAGATCTAAATCAGGACTAAACCAGATCCAAACCCAGGACTAAACCAGGACCAAACCAGGTCTCACCATCTTCTCAAAGTTGACCAGGTCTCCGTGGAAGGTCTTGCAGCTCTCATGGAGGAAGGTAAGGTCTAGAACATAAACACAGGGTTAGAGCACCCCCTGCTGCACACAGGAGGGCAGGGCTGGACTGGCCTACTCAACAACCACAACTATCCATTAATTTAGTTTTAATATTATCAATGAGCTAAGCTCAACATAAAGGTCCTTTATCTGACTCCTATGAGCTCCCTGTTATAATGTTGTTACCTCCTCAAAAACATACCTGTAGTTGTTGTTTTGTTTCATTCACACGAGTAAACCTTTATTATTAGTTTGTCTACACCTCCAAAGCTCAAAATGCTCTGTTCCACCTTGTGATGTCATGAAGTGGTAGTTTTCAAGTTAAAAACTCCTTTTACCTTTAATTCAGTAGAGATTGACAGTTCCAGAGCTGAAATCATTCAAATGATTCTAGCGATGGTGTATGGAGTTTGAAAACACAGCAGAGCACTTCCTGTGTTACCACATGACATCACAAGGTGGAACAGTGTTTTCAGTTTGAGAGAAGAACTCAGCCTAAATCTGCAGGGTTTATGTGTTAAACACGTGTGAATGAAACAAAACACAACTCCAGATATGTTTGTGATGAGGAAACATTAGAGCACAGATCAGAAACAGAAACTAACTGTGTAGGATTCATTCAAATGTGTGATCATTTTAAAGTAAGCATCAACCAAAATGCAGCGGCCCACAGGAAAAACTCCAGTCCAGTCCTGCACTGTGGATGCAGTGCCCCCCTGAGGACAGAGGGGGCAGTACCTTTGAGCAGCAGAGGAGTGAAGGGGATCAGCGGAGGTCTAAGGGTCTGAAGCAGGTCTCTGTACGACTTATGGTTACGAGATGGGTCCTGAAGAGGGAGGGGAGAATGAGGAAGGAAAGAGACATTAACATTATTGATTTTTATAAGTATATATTCTACAGGCCAATCATATTTAACACAGACGACATCACACATTTTACAGTGCAAGATAAAGTGACTCTTGTTCAAACTCAGACATGTTGTTGTTTTACACCACGTTCCAAATTATTATGCAAATTGTGTTTAAGTGTCATAAAGGTACATTTTTTTGTTTTCCAATGAAACTCATGGATTGTATTGTGTCTTAGGACTCTCTTTAGGTCAGGGAAATCAATCTCAGACACCTGTGCCAATTAGTTTGCCAAGTAAGTCCAATTAAAGGAAAAACTATTTAAGAAGGATGTTCCACATTTATTAAGCAGACCACCTTTTTCAAGCAATATGGGGGAAAAAACAATCTCTCTAGTGCCAAAAAGTGTGAAATAGTTGAATATCTTGGACAATGTATAAAAACCTTAGATATTTCAGGAAACTGAAGCGTGATCATCATACTATTAAGAAATTTATAGCTGATTCAGAGCACAGAGATTCATGCAGATAAAGGCACAATGAGGAAGATTTCTGCCTGACAAATACATCAGATTAAGACAGCAGCTGCTAAAATGCCATTACAAAGCATCAAACAGGTATTTGAAGGTGCTGGTGCCTCGAGTCCCGTGAACATCAAGGTGTAGGATCCTCCAGAGGCTTGCAGTTATGCATAAACCTTCTATTCAGCCACCCTCAAACAATGCTCACAAGCAGAAACGGCTCCAGTGGGCCCAAAAATACATCAAGACTAATTTTCAAACAGTCTTGTTCACTGATGAGTGCCGTGCAACCCTGGATGGTCCACATGGATGGAGCTGTGGATGGAGTGGTGGATGGCCACCATGTCCTAGCAAGGCTGCGACGTCAGCAAGGAGGTGGAATCATGTTTTGGGCCAGAATCATAGGGAGAGAGCAGGTCGGCCCCTTTAAGGTCCCTGAAGGTGTGAATATTACCTCTGTAAAGTAAAGTTTGTAGAGGTTCTGACTGACCACGTTTTTCCATGGTACAAAAAGAAGAACTGTGCTTAAGCAAAATCATCTTCTTGCCTGACAATGCACCATCTCATGCTGCAAGGAACACCTCTGCATCACTGGCTGCTATGGATGTAAAAGAAGAGAAACTCATGGTGTTGCCCCATCCTCTGCTGACCTCAACTCTATTGAGAACCTTTGGAGCATCCTCAAGTCAAAGATCTATTATTGAGGGAGGCAGTTCACATCCAAACAGCAGCTAATGGAGGCTATTCTGACATCCTGAAAAAGTAATTCAAGCAGAAACTCTCCACAAACTCACAAGTTCAATGGATGCAAGAATTGTGAAGCTCCTGTCAAATAAGGGGTCCTATGTTAAAATGTAACTTGACCTGTTAAGATGTTTTGATTAAAATAGCTTTTGATTTCAGTAATATGCTAATGCTTCTAATTGAAAAATAAACAGATGACCACTTTCAGCTCTTTCTGACAATAACATGGTTTGAAACTCTTGGAACAGTGCATTTTAAGTTTTTATAAAAAAATAAATAAAATACTGTTATCATTGTGAGGTTTATTCAATAACATTTGAATTGTAAAGGGTTGATGACTTGAAAATTATGATGACTCTGATGATCATTTATATTGACAATTTGGCAAAATCAGAGAAAAATATAATTTGCTAAATCATTTGGAATGCAGTGTAATGTTCTAACAGTGAGTTCTTGACTCTAGTCTCTAATAGAAATGATCAGGTGAATTTATCTTTTGGAGATTTCATGTAAAGTACAAAAAGTTAAAAAAAACTAAAACTGACAAGAATCTATGTTTATGTTTTTATATGTGCACACGTGTGAGCATACACGTGTATGAGTGTGCATGTGTGTGAGTGTGTGCGTGTGTAAACAGGCACGTGGCAGACTCACCGCGAGACTCTCAAATTGCTGGAACTGTTTTCGGAATTTTCCTGGTAAACCCTGAAATAGACGAGAGTTAGAAACCAGGACTGAAGCAGGACTAAACCCGGACTAAACCCAGACTAAACCCGGTCTAGTACCTCCCAGGTGAGGCGCAGGCGGCTCAGAGCTGGATTGTCCAGACCCAGAACCACAGCGAGGAAGGAGAGCAGGTCCTGCTGCTGCTTACACCTGAAACACAAAAGTACTGTTACACAGAGTACTCCAGGTATACACAGTACTACAGTACTACTGCTTACACCTAATCACAGCGAGAGGAGTACTGTTACACAGAGTACTATAGGTACACAGAGTACTGTACCTAAGACACATAGATGTGAGCACTTTCTTTTGTCCAGGGGGGTAACTTGCATAAACATGTGCAGGTGCGAGGGGCACAGAGCATCACATGTGTCAAAGAAATCATTGTTTCAGTTTGTTTTCTGGACCACTGCAATAAGTACAAGTACACACAGTTGTGCAGTAGTGTTGTAGTAGTACTGTAATAAAAGTACTCACAGTGCGGCGATCTTGATAAACTTCCTCAGTAGCTGGACTCTCTTGGGCAGACTCTGACACTGGAGGACCTCAGTACAGACCCAGGACTGGACCTCACTGCAGCGCTGCAGTACCAGCTCCAGGTTTAGGGGGCGCCACCGAGACTGCTCCCCGTGAAACACATAGCACACGAACTCCACCTGCAGAAAGTACAAAGTATACACTAAATACTGCAGAAAGTACACAACAAATACTGCAGAGGCATAAGAGCAAAGAGGAGCAGACAGAAGGAAAGAGGAGCAGACAGAAGGAAAGAGGAGCAGACAGAAGGAAAGAGGAGCAGACAGGAGCAGTCAGAACGAAAGAGGAGCAAAGAGGAGCAGACAGGAGCAAAGAGGACCAAACAGAAGCAGACAGGAGCAGACAGGAGCACGCACCTCATGCACGCAGGTGAACAGTTCCCAGTCGAAGGTCACCAGTTGGTTGGACACCTCCTCCGCAGACATGTCGTGGAGTTTACTGTCTCCAGGACTCCAGTGGATCTCCTCAGGGAGGGGCATCTGAGGCAAAGTACACACAGGTACACAGATCAGAGTGTTGAGCAGTAAAAGTACACACAGGGTTAAGCCTATTGTTCTTGTCTCTCTATAATTATAATCTCTGACACCTGTGAATCATTATGTTATAATTTACACATTTTAAATCACAATATTCATCTAAAACAACTTAATGAAAGAAAAAAGTCAGCTGTCTTCCGCATTAGAAAACAGCAGCGTCCAATGAGAGGTGATGTCGCTGTAAAATTCATCACAACAAAGTGCTGCATGCTGCACATCACCATAGCGAGCAGCCCATTTTTTTTCATTTGTACCAAAAGAACTACACAACGCTATCGAATCCTACGAGTATCACTTTGTTTGGTCTGGTCTAGTCTGGTTTGGTTTTGGGCTTGTTTTGTCACTGAAGCCTCTCAGACTGATTTTTTTCTTCAAACTTTTCTATAATGACAGATACAGAAGGAAGAGGTTCCAAGTCTGGAGCAAAGTCTGCACTAAGATAAAAAACTGTAGTAAAAGTAGCAGTAGTAATAGCAGTAATAGTAGCAGCAGTAGCAGCCTTGTAGTATTTGTACAGTATATGTAGTAGTACTTTTAGTACTCACAAGTGTGTCAAGCTCGCTGGGTTCGCAGGTGAACAGGTGAGTGTTGACTCCCAACGTGGTAAAGACGGCCTCGTCTGTGGGACGAAACACCATCTTCTCTGAAACAACAAACATCAGGATCAAACCGGGACTAAACCGGGACCAAACCCAGACTAAACCCGGTCTTACCCCCGGCGGAGGACACGGCCACCAGCACCAGATGTCCCGGTAGCACAGGTTGGTCTTCGCTGTATTGGAGCTTCTCTCGGACCAGAGCCAAGATCTCGCCCACTTTACACGACAGTCTGCTGCGAATGGTGACGTACGAGTGGTCCGGGGTGTAGACCCTGCAAAAGACTGAGAGACCAGGACTGAGAGCGGGGCTAAGACCGGGACTGAGGCTGGGAAAAAGACTCAGACTAGAACTGAGACTGGGACTAAGGCCGAATCTAAGACCATGACTGAGATCAGGACTGAGACCAGGACCAAGACTGAGACCAGAGACCGGGACTCAGACCAAAAACCGGGACTGAAACCAAAGAAAGACTGGGACTGAAACTAGGATTAGGGCCATGTCTGGATCTGGACTAAACCAAGATTACAGCAGGAGCATAGTGTAAAAATCTTACTCTCGTCGGAGCCCCTGAACGCCTCTCGCGGCTGCAAACAGGCATCGATCCGTCTGAAGTGTCGGAAGAGAGGGCGCACCTGTCGCTTCCGGCTCTCCTTTTCTTCCTCACATCTGCCACAGGACGGCCAATTTGAACATAGAGGCCCGCAGCCAATCAGAGCAGAGGAGAACAGCCAATCAGAACAGAGCCTATATAACTCTGTAGGACAAAAGTTGAACCTTCTCCACAAACTCGTCATGTTAATCTTATGGTTTAAAGAGTTTATTTAAACTGAGAAGACGAGGACTAAACCAATAGTAAACCAGGACTAAACCAATAGTAAACCAGGATGAAACCAATAGTAAACCAGGACTAAACCAATAGTAAACCAGGATGAAACCAATAGTAAACCAGGACTAAACCAGGACTAAACCAAGACTAAACCAGGACTAAACCAGGACTAAACCAGGACTAAACCAAGACTAAACCAAGAGTAAACCAGGACTAAACCAAGACTAAACCAGGACTAAACCAAGACTAAACCAGGACTAAACCAGGACTAAACCAAGACTAAACCAGGACTAAACCAAGAGTAAACCAGGTCTAAACCAAGAGTAAACCAGGACTAAAACCAGGTCAGAACCAGGTCCAAACGGGTCTAAACCAGGACAAAACCAGGACGAAACTAGGACTAAATCAGGTCTTACGGGTTGTGCAGGATCTCGGTCCATCTCTGGAGTTTGAGAACGTCCTCCACCAGTTCAGGAAAACGACTCAGGTCCTGCACTGCACTTAAGTACAACTCCTGGAGAGAATGAGAGAGAGGGAGGTAGGAGAGAGAGAGGGAGGGAGAGGCAGGAGAGAGAAAGAGGGAGAGGAAAGGAAGGAGGGAGGAAAAAGAGGAGAGATGAAGGGAAGAGAGAGGGAGACGGGAGGAGGATGAAGCAGAGAGAGAGGGAGAGGGAGGAGAGAGGGGAGAGAGAGAGGGAGAGGGAGGAGAGAGGGGAGAGAGATAGGGGGAGAAGAGAGAGAGGGAGTGGAGAAAAGGAGGGATTTTTAACCTCAAAACTCAACCTCAAACACAGACCACACTTCCCATCATGCCCTGTACCTTGGGGAAGCCGTGGCCTCTGTCGCCCTCTTCCTGCAGCAGCTCGCGGTACGTGTCCAAGTATCTAAAAATGACGCTGAGGACGGAGCGTTTCTTCATCACCAATGCCTCCTCCTCTTCCTCCTCCTCCAGAGAGCGCTCCGAGTCACAGAGACGGTACCTGAGGGGTCAAGGACTAAACCAGGACTAAACCAGGACTAAACAAGGACTAAATCAGGACTAAACCAGGACTAGACAGGGTCTAAATCAGGACTAAACCAGGGTCTAACCTAGGACTAAAAAGGACTAAAAACAGGATCTAAACTGGGACTAGGCCGGGACTAGGCCAGGGCTAAACCAGGACACAGTGGGAATAGAACCTCAGACCCTGTGGCTCTGATAAACCTGATCAGACCTTGGACTTGAGTTCAGACCTGTCAAAACCTGCTCTGGAATCTGACTCCACCAAACAGGTAACAACACATGCACGTCCCTCACACGTGCACACCACACACATGCCACAAACAGTCACACTGTCACGTGCACACCTCTCTCACACACACAGAGATGTGCACACTTACACACCGCCCGAGTGCATGCACCTCACACACGTGCGCACGCGCGCACACACACACACACACACACACAGGAGGATACTGCTGCAGGAGGAGCTGCTGGAACCTGTCCGACGTCAGAAAGATCGGATGAGTGAGCATGAAGTCATCCACCAAAGTCTCTGCAAAAAGAAGACAACAGGACTGAGACTAGAGCAGGACTAGAGCAGGACTAGAGCAGGACTAGAGCAGGACTAGAGCAGGACTAGAGCAGGACTAGAGCAGGACTAGAGCAGGACTAGAGCAGGACTAGAGCAGGACTAGAGCAGGACTAGAGCAGGACTAGAGCAGGACTAGAGCAGGACTAGAGCAGGACTAGAGCAGGACTAGAGCAGGACTAGAGCAGGACTAAGCCAGGACTAGAGCAGGACTAGAGCAGGACTAGAGCAGGACTAAGCCAGGACTGCAGGTCTTACATAATCCTGTTTCTTGGTGGGCATCTGTTGGACTATTATGGGATTGAGTCTGAGCAGTTGCTCATAGCAACAGACCAACACTTCCATTTCCTCCAAGAGACAGCTCGGTGTGTCAGATGCCCTCCCCATGGATTTCAGATTTTTGTTTCTCAGATGTGAATGTTTCTCCTGAAGTTTAATGGGACTGAATCTCAGAACAGGGTTAAACCCCCACTGTTTCCTCACAGTAAAAAGGATTAAAGTCCCACTGTGGAACATTTCCTCACAGTAGAACAGGGTTAAAACCTCACTGTGGGACATTTCGTCACAGTAGCATAGGGTTAAAACCTCACTGTGGGACATTTCCTCACAGCAGAACAGGGTTAAAGCCTTACTGTGGGACATTAACTCACAGTAGAACAGGGTTAAAGCCCCACTGTGTAACATTTTGTCACAGTAAACAGGGTTAAAGCCCCACTGTAGAACATTTCTTCACAATAAACAGGGTTACAGTAGAGAGGGTTGTTTAATAGGTTCTTGTTGAAGCTCGTCTCTGTTAAAGGCGCCAAAGTCTGAGTGGGCGGAGAGTTACATAACCACAACTCTGCTCCTCTGCACCAACCACAGGAATCTTCTGCTCCTCTCCTCTGCATCCTCCTCTCCACAATGTCCAAAGGGAGATAGTCAGAGGAGCAGAGGAACAGAGGAGAGTGTATGAAGAGCAGAGGGTCAGAGGAGAGGGTCAGAGGAGCAGAAGAGCAAACGAGAATGTATGAGCAGAGGGTCAGAGGAGAGGGTCAGAGCAACAGAGGGTCAGAGGGTCAGAGGAACAAAGGAAAAGAGTAGAGGGCCAAAGGATGAGAGGGTCAGAGCAACAGAGGGTCAGACGAATAGGTCAAATGCAGACAAGAAATAAAATTGACCTAAACCTTACTTAAATAAAGACCGTGTGTGAGTTCCCATGGTTACCTGTGGCAGGGGCATGACGTTGGCGGGTCACGTGGTCAAGCACAGCTAGTGTCAGGTTGATGGGCGTGTCCATCTGGAGGGCGGGGCCTGGGCGGTCGCTGCTGCTGCTGATTGGCTCCTCTGAACTCTGCTCGTCGCTGGAGAGAGAAGGGCTACGCACATCCGGAGGAGGGGCGGGGCTAGCGGGGCTAGGGGTGGGGCCATTTGCACTGGGGGACGGGGCTACAGATGGCCAGGAGGGTGGGTCCTCGGTGTCTGGACTGAAACAGAGACAGGTTTGGACCACATCTGAGCCTCATCGTGCTGTCATGATGCTAAAGAAAAAACCCGATACTGATACTGATACCACGAGGACAATAAAAACACAGTGGTCCATGGGCGTATGCTAGTCTATGTGGTCTTATACTTGTTCTGAGACAGCTCAAGATCATTCTATAGATACTCAGATGTTCATTTGTGTCAATGGTACTTTTTTAGTATCGATACCTGTGAAACATGATGATCTAATTTCGATACCAGTTTTAGTATCGATTAGAATCTGATTTTCAATACTTCTGACAAACCCAAGCGTGACATTTTTGAATCCGACAGGTTTGACCTGTAGTTTTTTTTTTTATGATCACAGGAAGCACAGAACAGGTGTCAGGGATAGGGATTTTTTGCAAAATGCAGCTCAATAATACATCACTACTCAACACTATTTTCTGTCCAAACTTTAGTGCAGTTCTGAGAACGCAGAACAATTTTGAACTCCACTAATATAAAATGAACAAGTCTCCTTTAAATCAGCCCTGTTCTTCAAACTGATCTGTTTAGATCTTTACCGATGTTCTTGTTGTTTCTTCTCATTGAGTCTCTTGTATTTGGAGTGATTAATGTAATTCATGAGTAATCTTTAATCTCTTACTTATGCTGATCTACCCCCATTTTCACCTCCACCGGTACACGCCCACTGTGACATACGCACTTCCTTCTCCAATTTTATTTTCTTAATCGGTGATACTCATAGAATTTGGCAGAGTCAGGTAGTCATTTTGAAAATGAAATGAAAAAATGGGCTGCTCGCTAGTGATGTGCAGCTGTCCAAAGGGGGCGCCGACAGCATTCGGCGCTTTGTTGTGGTGAGGTTTATGGTGATCTCAGCTCCCATTGGACACTGCAGTTTTCTAATGCAGAAGACAGCTGACTTTTTTTTCTTTTATCAAGTTGTTTTAGATGAATATTGTGATTTAAAATGTGCAAATCATAACAATGATCCACAGAGATTATAACTACAGCACAACAGGACTGATTTAAAGCGAGTGAAACCCAGACACAGGGCGAACATACAAACTCCACAGAGGGCTCTGGTGTTTTGGAGGCTGGAGGCTTTTACTGCAGCTCATGTCTCTCTAAAGTGAAACGTCAGGACCAGTTTAACACAACTGAAAAATGAAAAATATTTGAATTCTCCAAATGTGTGAAACAGAACCGGTCTGAAGACTACAGCAGCAGACTGAGAGGGAGGGCATCTGACACACAGGACGAGGGAGGGCATCTGACACACAGGAGGAGGGAGGGCATCTGACACACAGGAGGAGGGAGGGCATCTGACACACAGGAGGAGGGAGGGCATCTGACACACAGGTGGAGGGGAGGGCATCTGACACACAGGTGGAGGGGAGGGCATCTGACACACAGGAGGAGGGAGGGCATCTGACACACAGGAGGGCATCTGAGTCTGACCTGAAAAGCTCCCTCTGCTGGCTGCTGTCGGGGGACGTCTCTCTGAAAAAGGGCACAACTCGTGATAGGCTGGCTCGTCGCTTAGAACCGCCCACTCCCAAAGCAGCGGCGCCCGACCCACTCTTCTCCACCAATCCCAGCCCGGCGCCATGCCGTGTCAGCGCCGTGCCCTGCTTCTTCAGGAACTTCTCCAAAGGCTTCATCCCGGCCGGCATCCTGGACCAGGGACTGGGCCAGGGACCAGGACTGGACCAAGGACTAAACCAGGACCAGAGAGCAGACTAGGAACAGAGACGAGACCAGGGACTGGACCAAGATCTTACACAAACTCTGGAACTCTCCTGCAGAGTTTTGCTGCAGAAAACACATTATTATTATTATTATTATTATTATTATTATTATTTCTATTTATATCATTATTATTAATAATGATAACCAGGACCAAAACAGGACCTAAATAGGACCAAAACAGGACTACTCCAGATCTATGGAGTTTGGTGAGCACACAGCAGAACATCAGTGATATTTGTCACAGCTCCTCTCCTCCTCCTCCTCCATCTCCATCTCTCCGTGGTGCGCGGGAATGACCTACTTACCGCTGGGACTCTCCTCGGCCCGCGGCCCGCAGGTTGGACTCGGGGTTCGGTTGGAGCTCTGCGGTGGCGGCTACATGGTGAATGTGCTCGGGCCGCGCGTGGGCAGGTGTGTGCAGGTGCGGGCTCGGGCCCGTGGGCTCGGGCCTTGTCTCCGTCTCCTTCCTCGTGTCCTCTTCTCCTCGTTTTTTTCCGTGGTCGTTTCGGTTTGCCTCCTCCAGAGCTCCGGTGCCGCAGCAGCTGCTTCCGGGGAATCCTGGAATGGCAGCCGGAGCGCAGCACTCCCTGTGCGGCTCGCCTCTCCGCGGCGCCTCGGAGTTCCTCTGGTCCTCCTCTGGTCCTCCCCGCGGGGACTCGGCTCGAACCGGGACAGAGCACGAATCGTAGCCGCTACTGAAGCACCGATCCGCGGGACGTGGTGAAGCGCGCGGCCTGGAGCGATGCGTGCGGTGCGTTCGCGCGGCGTTTTTTTTTTCCCAAGTCGCGCACTGCGGAGCTTCCTCCGCCTCTTTTCGCTGCGAATCAAACGAGTAGCGTGCACGCGCACTGCTGCAGCTGCGCGTGGCCGGCTCTCGGGAGCGCGCACGGTGCACCGTGTGCTCAGGGCTGGAGAATTTATGGAAATGGTAATATCCCCGACGACCGGGACCGGAGCGTTCCCCCGTGCTTCCTTCTGTAGGCCTTGTATTTTACACATAAAACCTACTTCAATAGCACTTGTAGACCTACTGTTTCACATATAAAGCCTACTCCAATAACAGTCCTGCCGGTTAGAGGTGACAGACCGGCCCGTGTGCCCGGGGACTGTGTGCCAAAGCAACTAGATCTAAACCAGACTTAACAAGGACTGAACCAGTCTAGGACTAAGCCAGGAGCCAGGTCTAAACCAGGACTGAACGTGGTCAAAGAAGTTCTCTCTGTGCCCTGGTGCCAGGATGTCAAATGAAAATAACGTAAAAGATTGGTCCTCCTGATGGGCAGTCCTCGCGCCCCCTACAGTACTCTGTAGTACTCTACAGTACTCTGTAGTACTCTACAGTACTCTGTTAGGTTGAATTAAACGACAGGCCTACAGGCAGCCTGTGTAAGTGAAGAGGCCGACACACACAAAGCGCATTGTTCAGGTCGACACACACACGAGACATCACCAACCATCAGCCAATCAGGAGCCAGCTCCGTGCACGGCTCCCAGCTGTCACCGTAACGTGCGCGCGCACACACACAGAAGTGTCACTGCAACACGCAGTGACAAGTGAAGTGTCCCTGTCACACACACAGTGACAGGTGAAGTGTCCCTGTCACACACACAGTGACAGGTGAAGTGTCCCTGTCACACACACAGTGACAGGTGAAGTGTTCCTGTCACACACACAGTGACAGGTGAAGAGTCCATGTCACACACTGACAGGTGAAGTATCTAAATGTCCAGAGGGAGACAGGTGCTTTGTTACAGATTTATTGAATGAATTTCTCAGCAGCAAATAAGTGTTTTTTAAACTAAAACAGGAACCAATCAGATGGCAGCAATCTGACAACATCAGACAGATACAAAAAAACTTTATTAACACAGCGTCTCTTACAGTATATGAGATTATGTTCATTTAAACGTCACATTCATCAGAACTGTTGAAACTAAAGACACAGACGCGGCTTGAACTACGGCTGCTCCACCAAAACAAACAAAACCAGTTTTTAAAAAAAATCATTAGAAAAGAAACAAGCGTCCTCCTGCCGCTCTTCATCTGGAAAAGTTCCAAAGGTCGTTTGAGTTCGCTCCGGTCTGCTGCTCCTGACGCCAGGCCGGCTTCTGCAACGCACAAGAGGGGGGTGACATCACTGATACTGCTCCTAATACTGCTCCTAATACTACTACTGCTACCACCAATTATAATCATGATTTTAATGTTATGAATAAGTTCCATGTTTAAACAACTTTTAAATCACTGAAAACATCTACAATCTAACTGAACATTATGGACAAGCAGGACCGTCCATAGATGTTTAAGAGCCTGGGGGAAAAAAGCTCACACGGGCCACCTCAAACACAAATTCATAGGAAGAGGGTCCAACTCTGGGTGTGTAAGACCCTGAGGCACGCAACAACAGACCCCTCTGTCCCTCTTGTCGACTTCCCTGCGGATAAGTAGCTTTTGTCTGCATGTTCTGGAGACAGAGATTATATAACATGTCCAATGAAGGAATATTGAGTCGTCTTTTATCATGATAAACGATATTAATGTTATCGTCTCTACAGTGAGGTATACAGTGTGACAGTATCACTCTCCCCTACAGTGCGACTCCCCTGTACAACATCACTCCTCCTACAGTGAGATTCAGAGTGTGAAAGTATCGCTCCTCCCTACAGTATTGCTCCGAGTGATTTTGACACATCGTATTGGACATATCAGTGTAATGTCATCGGTTCAAGTTTTTCTCAATCGGTAGCGGTCTAAAGTCTCCATATCTGTGAATCTCTAGTTAATGCTATATTGTGAAACATTCCAGACAAAGTAAAAACACCTCCACACAGACCGGCATAACTTTAAACCTCTTAACCTCTGGAAAATTTCCACAGTGCAGCTTTATGACTCCCGACACCACATCTGAGACTCACCTGTGCGTCCCGCTGGGTGAGAGGGGGGCTCGTGAGTGTGGGGAGGGGGCGGGTCACTCGGAGGCGTAGGGCAGCTCTGGGGGGGGAGCGTTGGCGTTGACGGACAGTTCTGGGGGCGGGGCTTTGACTGTGACGGGCTGTGAGGTGCGGCGCGGCGGCGAAGGTTTGGGCTGAGCCTGCTGCTGCATGGTGTCGTAGTACGTCACGCCGCCGTAGGTCACCTGGGACTGGGCCTGGGGGAGGGGGTCATAGAGGGGAGGCATGGAAGAGGAGGAGGGAATGAGGTGGGACGGGGGTATAGGAGAAGCAGGGAGAGGGGGGATCCACAGGAGGAGCAGAGTGGGTGGGAGAGAGAGGTAGGAGTGGGAGAGAGAGGTAGGAGTAGGAGGGAGTGGGGCGGGAGGGCGAGGCAGGAGGGGCCATAGGAGGAGCAGGGTGGGGTGAGGGAGTGAGGTGGGAGGAGGAGGGAGTCAGGTGGGAGGGGCCATATGAGGAGCAGGGAGGAGGAAGGGGGACAGTGTGAGGTAGGGGGAGGGAGTGAGGTGAGGGGGGCAACAGGAGGAGCAGAGAGGAGGGCACAGAGTTGAGTTAAAGCTCCTATTCTCTTGTTACACACACTGGATATTTTCTGGTAAAATCCTCCAAAGACTCAACAAGAAACAAACCAAAGTGGAGCTTTAAAGATTCATCTCTGTTAAAGGATCATCTCTCAGCTTTGAAATAAACGTGATCTGGTTTATTCTCCAGAACAGGTGGAGAGAAGAGGTTTAGGCTCAGATCAGGACAAACAATACAGGAAACATGGACAGTGTTTTTGTAAATATGGTTCCACTCAGGCGGCCTCAGCTTTATCTCAAATTATTTAGGAACATCTCTCTCGTGTCATGCAATCCCAGCATGCACCTCACCCTGGAGTGGTAGCGGCGGAGAATTCTTAGATCTATTGACCTTATTCCTGAAATTGCCGTGGGCGCCGCCATCATCATTTGGGTTGTATTACTTTACACGGGGCTGATTTTCACACTACATAAGTTCTATCTGGACCCCAGAGCTGATTTAAAGCATCAGAGTAACTGAGCCGTGTTGGTTTTACACAGATCAACACTACTTTATATCAGATTTTAGGGGCAAAACCTTTTAACCTGATTAGGTTAAAGAAAAATCATGTCTATGATTTCATTTTTTGTGGGAAAAAAACCCAACAAAACTCCAAAAGTGACTCAGCCTTTTGCTCCTGATACTGCAGCCCTGGGCCTTTATTAATGATTGGAGTATTTGTTCGCTAATCTAGATTAACCGATTAGCAAAATGATTGTTAGCTGCAGCCCTAAACCAGCTGTGTTGATTTATTATCAGTGATAACAGAACATTTTGCCATTATTTAGCACCAATACTTCTCCTGCTCAAGTACGTCTGAATCTTAAAAGCTGACTGTTATGTCTGATCTGTGTAATCTAATGAAGGCACTTTGGACTAAACTGACTAACAACACAGGAGCACCACCTGATGACATCACAAGGTGGACCAGAGTGGTCAGATATGGTATTATGTGAAATTATTGGAGCATGGTGCTGTGGAGGCATGTCTTACCTGGGGAGTGGGGTACATGGCAGGGTAAGGAAAGGTCATGACCCCTGGGGGCGGGTAAAACGGCGGTGGGAGGAGCTGCTGCGGTTGTCCCGGCGACAGGGAGACAGGTGGGGCTCCGTAGAGGGCAGGGTTTGTGATGGGGCCTCCTGATTGGTGCGGATGTAGACCTGTGGAACATGGAAAACATGATAGGACACATACGACACGACAGAAGCGCCCGACGAAACGACAGGGACTCACCTGGATGTGGCATGTGCATCTCCGGCTGCACCAGCATGCCCTGTGGCGCCAGGGGGGCAGGGCCATCACCGTGAGTGTACATTGGTCCTTGGTACGACACTGGCACAAAGAGAGCAATTAGTCTTGGTTCCTTAGTCTGTGAGTGAGTTTTAGGTTTGTTCCCCTGATCTGTGCCCCCTCCCTCCTTACTAGGCTCGTAGTAGTGTCCCTCCATAACCCCAAGGTGCATTGGGGGGGCGGGGTCTGGGACACTCCTCTGGCGGTGGGCGGAGTAACGCTTGGCTCTGTTTGAGCTCATCTCATCCAGAGGCTGGAACTGTCCACTGGGCACGTGCAGAGGGTTAGTCAGACCTGAGGACAGAGACAGAGAGAGGGTTAGACCTGATGAGAGACAGACAGAGAGATAGACCTGGGGCAAAAGAGAGGGTTAGACCTGGAGCGAGAGAGACGGGGATATCGTTAGACCTGAGGAGAGAGAGGGTTAGATCTGAGGGAGAGAGAAAGAGTCAGACCTGAGGGGGAGGGAGAGACAGAGGGTTAGACCTGATGGGGTAGAGAGAGAGAGGGGGTTAGGCCTGAAGAGAGAGAGAGAAAGACAGAGAGAGGGTTAGACCTGAGGAGAGACAGACAGAGAGAGGGTTAGACCTGAGGAGAGACAGACAGAGAGAGGGTTAGATCTGAGGAGAGACAGACAGAGAGAGGGTTAGACCTGAGGAGACACAGACAGAGAGAGGGTTAGACCTGAGGAGACACAGACAGAGAGAGGGTTAGACCTGAGGAGACACAGACAGAGAGAGGGTTAGACCTGAGGAGAGACAGACAGAGAGAGGGTTAGACCTGAGGAGAGACAGACAGAGAGAGGGTTAGACCTGAGGAGAGACAGACAGAGAGATGGTTAGACCTGAGGAGAGAGAGAGACCTGGGGCAAAAGAGAGGGTTAGACCTGAGGAGAGACAGACAGAGAGAGGGTTAGACCTCGGGCGAGAGAGACAGAGATAGTGTTAGACCTGAGGAGAGAGAGGGTTAGCTCTGAGGGAGAGAGAAAGAGTCAGACCTGAGGGGGAGGGAGAGACAGAGAGAGGGTTAGACCTGAGGAGACACAGACAGAGAGAGGGTTAGACCTGAGGAGAGACAGACAGAGAGAGGGTTAGACCTGAGGAGAGACAGACAGAGAGAGGGTTAGACCTGAGGAGAGACAGACAGAGAGAGGGTTAGACCTGAGGAGAGACAGACAGAGAGAGGGTTAGACCTGAGGAGAGACAGACAGAGAGAGGGTTAGACCTGAGGAGAGACAGACAGAGAGAGGGTTAGACCTGAGGAGAGAGAGACAAAGAGAGGGTTAGACCTGAGGAGAGAGAGAGACCTGGGGCAAAAGAGAGGGTTAGACCTGAGGAGAGACAGACAGAGAGAGGGTTAGACCTCGGGCGAGAGAGACAGAGATAGTGTTAGACCTGAGGAGAGAGAGGGTTAGCTCTGAGGGAGAGAGAAAGAGTCAGACCTGAGGGGGAGGGAGAGACAGAGAGAGGGTTAGACCTGAGGAGAGACAGACAGAGAGAGGGTTAGACCTGAGGAGAGAGAGACAAAGAGAGGGTTAGACCTGAGGAGAGACAGACAAAGAGAGGGTTAGACCTGAGGAGAGAGAGAGACCTGGGGCAAAAGAGAGGGTTAGACCTGAGGAGAGACAGACAGAGAGAGGGTTAGACCTCGGGCGAGAGAGACAGAGATAGTGTTAGACCTGAGGAGAGAGAGGGTTAGCTCTGAGGGAGAGAGAAAGAGTCAGACCTGAGGGGGAGGGAGAGACAGAGAGAGGGTTAGACCTGAGGGAAGAGAGAGAAAGAGAAAGATGCCAGCAGATGGCACAGTACCGCAGCTCACCTCGTATCTCGGAGCGGATGTACGATGTCGGGTTCTGGCTCCAGTTCTGACCCAGACTGAGCCGGGCCAGGTCCTGGTCCATGTCGGAGAGGCTGCCCGCAGGCCCCGCCCCTGTGCCACCCGAGGGGGCGTCGCCTGTGGCCCAGGACTTTGGCGAAGGCGCAGGGGGCGTGTCCTCCACAGACGTCTGTTTGCTGCCCATGTCGGCGGGCCGCGAGCGCGTCCTACGCACCAAAGAGTATGACTTCCTCTCCACAGGACGCTCCGTGGAGGGAGAGCCGTCCCGATTGGCCGAGGCAGGTGAAGAGGTCGTCTGAGGGATGGGGTCAGAGGAGAGGGGAAGGGGCTTCTGCTCCTGTGTTTGGTGATAAACTGCACCTTCACTCAGAATCTGATCCGCCTCATTAACATCCACTGTGATGTCATCGGATGGCGCTCCTCTGAAGCCACGCCCCCCTCTGGCTGTGGCCACACCCCCTCCGCCTGCAGTGAACTCAAGTGCCACCTTCGGGCTGTGCCTCTCCCTGCAACAGAGGAACAGGATACACCTGAGCTAGTCTCACCTGAGCTCTCTGAGCCTCTGGGGCTGAACCACTCACCCTCTGGTGTGGGGGCCGCGCACACCCGGGCCCTCGCTCCTGTACGGAGGAGGAACATTCGGGCCGCGGCTCCTGGGGGGCGGGGCTCGGGCTCGGGGCGCAGAGGGAGCGGACTGGTTGGCAGTCTGAGGAGGCGGGGCTCTGGGAGCTCCGCCCTGCCACGACCTGACGGGTCGCTCTTCCCTCCAGCGCTGCTCCCGACTCGGAGACACCGACGGTCTGAGGAGGAGAAACACATGAGAAAAACACCTGAGACACTGTCCTCCTGCCATGTTTACAGGTAGGGATGGAACAATATACGCTAGTATTGTTAATCATGATAAAATAAATGATTAAAAAAAAAGGTCCACAACTAATCGTTCATTGCATTTTTTAAAATAATAATCAGACATGAATCTTTACTGCACCAGACTGCCTCATGTTTCCAGTTTCAAAACATTGTTTAGATGTCCATTCTAGTGTTTGTCCACAAGGGGGACCTGCTACCTTTTGTGCCTATTCTAAACTGGGGATGGTTCTTCATCACCATCGGCCACAGTCATGGTTAATGAGCAGTTAAGTAATAAAGCTTCTTAGTTGCATTACATATATCAAAATATTGAATGCATATTAGTCCGAATAAAGCTTTTTAGGTGCATTACATATACATATATTTTTTTTTATACTGAATTCATATATCCTTTGAGTATTGTATCCTTTTGAAGGTTGTTTAACAAGCACTATTTTATACAAAAGTTTGAGCACGGGTTTGATATACTGAAACTATTCATTAATGTTGTATCCTTTTGAAGTATGCCTAACAAACACTATATTCTAACACTGAAACTATTCACTCATAACAGTCCTACTTTAAAGGCAACATTGTGAGATGTGAATTGTGGGAGACAGTTGGTGCTTTGTAGAAACTCCTTTACAGAGATAAGGCGGCCGGAGCGGACTCAAGGCCGAAAAACAGACCGGTGCAGCTCGGAGAGGTGAAAGAGGCCGGAAGGAGGGATCAAGGCGTCTACCTTCTCAACATAATATTTGCATATTCATGTTGCATGTTACATTTTTATCTTTGGGGCCAGGGAAAGGCAGATAGACAGACCGCCTGCTGCACATTCGAGGGACAGATCATATGACCCCAAGTGCTGTATTAGATTGTAACTGCCAGGGAAATTAACTTTTGAGATTTGAATTGACCGAATCCAGTCGTCATTTTGATTCGCCTCGGGACGCGCGCCTCGGGACCAGCGCGTTCCCGTGCTAGACTCACATTAGGAAAACAAACAGATCAAATAGAGCTTTCAGTGTGGACTTTATGTTCTCCTCAAGTCCCTAAAGACCTGTAACAATTGGCCCTCATTCTAATTTCACATAGTCCTTTCTTCTCCTCCTCCCTCTCTCCCTCCTCACCTGCTGCTCCTGCTCCTCCCTCCCTCCCTCCTCCTCCTCCTCTTTCTCCTCTCACCTGCTCCTCCTCTCCCGCCTCCTCTCATTGCCTCCTCCTGCGTTGCTCCTGTTGTTGTTGCTCCTGTTGTTGTTCCTGATGTCATATCCGTAGATGGCGATGAGTTCTTCTCGACTTTTCGGGGCCTGTTCTTCTTCTCTGAAGCGGTCATGTTCCCATCGGCCTTCGTCCTTCCACAGCTTCCTGTTTCGCCCTTTGGGTCTGACACAAACACAGACAAACAAGAAAATATGAAATAGAAAAAAGTGACAGCTCCTCACAGCAGGAATGAGGCGGAAGTAAAAAAACAAAACTAAAGTTCGACAGATCATGTTCTAAACTTCGGTCAGTCTCAATGATGAGGCAAATTCTAAAGGAGAGGTCTCCAGCCAAAGCTCTCACCCAGTCTCTCTGTGTCCTCATGTTTTGACTAAAAGTGCAGTGTCTCCTTTCCTACTGCCTCTCACCTCTCCTCCTCCTGTGTGGCTCCTCTCAGGTCATGCTCAAAGAACAGTCCCTTTCGGGGGATGTATGCTGGGTTTTTTCGATCTTCGTCGTCGTCCAGCTTCTGTTTTCCTCCGGACTTTGTCTCTGGGTCATCTGTCGACTCCTGCACAGCAAAGTTACAGAGAGAGGCCACAGTTTTTACAGAGAAAGTGACTTGGAGCCAGAGCTCAAAAGAACCACCTCACGCCAATACTCCATGTGTGAAACGAGGTGGCTCGCGCATTAGCCATGTCCATTATATATACAGTCTAAAACCAGGACTAAACTAGGACTAAACCAGCGCTAGAGGTCAGACAGACTCCTCCCCCGCCTACACCTCCAGTCTCCCCTCTGCACAGCTCTATAAAAACAGTGTTGTTCCTACCGCTGTCTCTTTATTGAACAAACTTTAGATTACACTTTCATCTTTTCATTATCATTTTATCCAATATTTAACCAATTTTACTAATTTGGGAATTATTTCTCATAGGATTATAAGACTTTTGTATCTGTGTAGATTCCATTGCCCTGAGCTCTTTACCTGGTAATGAGTAAAAACGAATCTAGTAATAAAGTAAGCTTGAACCCTCTCTCTCACCTGCCCATCCTTCTTCCCCCCTCTCCCCCCTGTTTCTCTGACTCTCTACTTCACTTCTCTGCCCTCATCTGCCTCTCTCCCTCTCCCGCCATCCATCCTCCCTCTCCTCTGCTTCTCTCCTTTCTGCCTCTCTCCATCTCAGTGAACTCATTGTCATGTTCAAGAAACCAATTTGAAATGATTGGAGCTTTATGACATGGTGCATTATCCTGCTGGAAGTAGCCATCAGAGGATGGGTACATGGTGGTCATGAAGGGATGGACATGCTCAGAAACAATGTTCAGGTAGCCCGTGGCATTTAAACGATGCCCAATTGGCACTAAGGGACCTAAAGTGTGCCAAGAAAACATCCCCCACACCATTACACCACCACCACCACCAGCCTGCACAGTGGGAACAAGGCATGATGGATCCATGTTCTCATTCTGTTTACGCCAAATTCTGACTCTACCATTTGAATGTCTCAACAGAAACCGAGACTCATCAGACCAGGCAACATTTTTTCCAGTCTTCAACTGTCCAATTTTGGTGAGCTCGTGCAAATTGTAGCCTCTTTTTCCTATTTGTAGTGGAGATGAGTGGTACCCGGTGGGGTCTTCTGGTGTCGTAGCCCATCCGCCTCAAGGTTGTGCGTGTTGTGGCTTCACAAATGCTTTGCCGCATTCCTCGGTTGTAGCGAGTGGTTATTTTAGTCAACGTTGCTCTTCTATCAGCTTGAATCACTCGGCCCATTCTCCTCTGACCTCTAGCATCAACAAGGCATTTTCGCCCACAGGACTGCCGCATACTGGATGTTTTTCCCTTTTCAAATCATTCTTTGTAAACCCTAGAAATGGTTGTGCGTGAAAATCCCAGTAACTGAGCAGATTGTGAAATACTCAGACCGGCCCGTCTGGCACCAACAACCACGCCACACTCAAAATTGCTTAAATCACCTTTCTTTCCCATTCTGACATTCAGTTTAGAGTTCAGGAGATTGTCTTGACCAGGACCACACCCCTAAATGCATTGAAGCAACTGCCATGTGATTGGTTGATTAGATAACTGCATTAAGGAGAAACTGAACAAGTGTTCCTAATAATCCTTTAGGTGAGTGTATATATTTACATATTAACAGTAAAAAACAGTAACAGCATAGATTGCTGGGTACATGTATGCAGTGCATGCCTACATGCGTACATGTATGCATGCCCCGCAAAACAATAGTAAAATATGAGTCTGTACAGACTCTTCGTCTCTCCCCTCCGCTTCTCCCCTCCCCTGCTCCGCTTCTCCCCCCCGCTGCTCCGCTTCCCCCCCCCTGCTCCGCTTCTCCCCCCCCCTCACCTGTCCATCTCCACTCTGTCGCTCCCCCGTCACGTTGCTCTTGTCCTCTGTCTTGCTCTCCTCTTTGGGTCCATTTTCCTCCTCGTCTCTAGGGGGCGTGTCTTCAGAGGGAGGTGCTTTGGTCACTTCCTGTTCCACGGCAGTGGACGTGGTCGTCGTTTCCTCGGTGAAGGCTTCCTCTTCCTCTCCACCCTGAAAGCAGTAGTACATTTACATCATTAGAGTAACCAAACTATCCCACAATGAGACCTAACTCATTATAGTCGTCAGATTACACTATAATGAGACCTGACTCTGGTGTGTTTACAAGGGCTGTCAAAAGTTTATGTTTTTATGCTCTTGAGCTGTGTCAGAACAAGACCACACGGACTAATACATATGCTCATGGACCACTATGGAACCGACCTGGAACACTTAGGGGAGATAGATATAAGGCCACATGGGAATAAAGTACTACCATTTAATGTGGAAAATCACAGTACATTTTCTAAAGAAAAAAAGAGTGTTTATTATCGTCATGGTATCGGGATTGGTATTGAGTCGATTCCTTAGTATCAAAATAGATTTGGACAATTTAGTATGGCCTGCCCACTGGTCTCTCCAAACAAGCTGCAAGACAGCCGCAGTACATCCAGAACGCTGCTGCTCGGTTGCTGACGAGAATCGGGAAATACGAGCAACAAGTCCTGTGTTCAGGTCTCTGCTCTGGCTCCTGTGGCTCAGAGAATAGCAGTACATAGTCTCTCCATGGACCAGCACCAAGGTACATCTCCCACATATTAGTGTCATATGAAACATCTCACACTCTGAGGACTTCAGGGACCGGCCTCCTACTGGGGCCCGGAGTCAGGACTAAACCAGGACTGAACCAGGACTGAACCAGGACTGAACCAGGACTGAACCAGGACTGAACCAGGACTGAACCAGGACTGAACCAGGACTGAACCAGGACTGAACCAGGACTGAACCAGGACTGAACCAGGACTGAACCAGGACTAAACCAGGACTAAACCAGGACTAAACCAGGACTGAACCAGGACTGAACCAGGACTGAACCAGGACTGAACCAGGACTAAACATGGGGAATCAGTGTTTCAGTTTTCTGCAGCTAAAACCTGGAAGTCTTCCTGAAGATGTGAGACAGGCCTCTACTTTGACAATGTTTAAATCCAGGTTCCAAACGACTGAGTTTAGCTGCGCATATGCCTCTTCTCTTTTAATGTTACTTTTATGATTATTATGTGTTGATTTGTTAGTGATTTTAATGTCTTTCTTAATCTGTAAAACTCTTTGAAGGACTGTCTGACTTATATCGTGACACTGATCTGATCAAATTCACCTGGTGACACATATTAGTGAAATCTCATTTTCTTTTTCTCTTTCAGTCTTTCCCAATCATTAATCTTTGTCTCTTTAGTTTGTCCTTTGTATAACTCTCCAAATACAAAGGACTGCTCAGGTGTGAATGATCAGAACTTAGATTACACACCTCACATTTACATGACACTTAGATAATCATATAACTACAGAAATCAGATTATGATCAGATTTCTGGTGATATAAACACAGTAACATTGTAAACCCTGCCACACAATGTAAATGACACAAACTGAAAGTGAATGTGTTCACATCGATGTGAGACTGAGATGGGTCTGCACTCTCAGAAGTCTGCTGTGGACCTGGGTTTCTCCACATGAAAGACCTGGTACAGACAGATTGTGTTAAACCCTCAGTCCCTCATTTTTGTGTTTTTTTTATTCTGAAGTTTGCTCACAACGTTCCAAAATGGCTAGCATCACTGCAGATTCTGACCTTAAGACATTTTTTCTTTCAGTTGAAATAAAGTTCAGCTTTTCAAATTAAAAGCCTCAAAAAGAGACCAAAAAATAGAATGATATAAACAGGGAAGGGAGCATCTTTGTACCTCTGAGTGAGAGCCGTTCTCCTCTGGGTCTGCGCTGTCGTAATCAGACAAAACTGCTGCAAAACAACAAGAGAATTATCAAATACGTAGAGGTGGTACAGAGGAGGAACAGTGGTGCAGAGGAGGACAGTGACCTTACCTTCTCCAACTCCATCTTCACTCTCCTGCAAAAGCAAAAGTTCATTAACAAAACTGAACACATGAAATAAATGTTTTACCCCAGGACTCACACGGGATTGAACCGGGACTACACACAGATAAAGGTCCCGGCTAGAGATCCAGAGGACTCTCCCTCCTCCGGATGGTACCGGGTACTGCCACGTACACGTCACATATACGTCTGTCCCACCGAGGCACGACCCTGCCCCGTTAAACCCGCTCTGTGTCCCGCAGAATGGCTCGAGTATCCGCGGGGGCTCTGGCGCCAGTCTCCCGGCGCCGATCTCTCCCTGCCCGGTGTGATCCGGAACACACCGCCTTCCCCCGCGGGTTTGGACCTGGGTAGAGCCCGGTTTAACCCGCGGCCCCGATCTATGGCGCCGTTTCTCCTGGACAGACGCGGCTCTCAGGAGGACCCGGGTCTGGGACACAGCCCGGTCAGCGCGGTTAGGCGCCATCGTGTGGACTCGGTCCGGCTTGAAAGACTCCGCCACCATCAGATATGAGCGTAGAGACCTTATCTAACCCTTTATGAAGGAACCACGGCGGGTTCAGCCCGGGGACCCGTCATCAGCCCCGGTCATCAGCCTCAGGGCGGCGGCGCACTACCGGAGTGGAGCAGCCGTTAGTCCGCCGTTAGCCCGGAGTTAGCCCGGGGTTAGCCCGGAATTAGCCAGTGGTTAGCCCGGAGTTAGCCCCGTTAGCAGCACTCACACACTCGGACTCCTCGTCGCTCTTCGGGCCGCTCCTCGGGGCGCTCCTCTCCGCCGTGGCCTCGGGCAGCTCCGGTTCTCGGGCCCGGTTCTTCGAGGACGGGGAGGCCGAGCCGCCGCTGTCGGAGCCGGAGCCGGAGCCAGACTCGTCCTCGTCCTCGCTGTCCTGAGACGCGCGCCTCCTGCGTCTCCGCCGGTCCGCCATCTTAGGACTGAGAGCGCCGGAAGCGCGGGGCATTGTGGGAAGTAGAGTTTTCAGAGACGAAGTGGCAGGAGGCTGCCCCCTACAGGTCAGAGACACGTCTGCTCCTGAGGCCTTGGAAACCCGACACTGCTACTACTACTACTACTACTACTACTACTACTACTAGCAAGTACCAAAGAAAGTCATTGGTAAAATGTTTGTTTTATTTTATGTTTGGATGTTTTTAGCCTTTTATCATCTGTGCTTATTATTACTTATGACCGTGATGTTTCCTGTGACTCAAATTCCATTTATGAATCACTCAGGCAGCATTTTCAGTCAAATGGAAGGTGGTTAAAGTTACACCCATCTACAAACCAGGTGATAAACACTGCTAACTGTGAGTACAGCCATATCCATCAGATGAACAGCAATATCTTAAAGTAAAGTTCGATATACAGCAGGGTTCCCTCAGGGGTCAATTTTAGGCCCAGACTCTTCTCACTTTATGTCACTGACCTGCCTAAGGTTTGTAAAAACGTGGACAGGCTGGGTCATATAACACTGTCGTAATTACACAAAATGCTTTTTGTTTGGTTTGTTCCCAGTGTTTGATTTATTGCACGGGACAGGTTAGCCGTCATTTATATCATACCATAGTTACCATAGTTACCGACCTTCATCTTTCGGATTCCACCTCATCAGTTTTTTAGTTGTCATTGTCTGATCGTGTACCCATGTTGCTCTGTGAGATGATTTTATTTAGTGTCCCAACAAAGATCAGAGTTTTCACAAGTCAGTCATTTGTGAACAGTCTGTGATCTCCATAATTATATCTGAGTTGTATTTAAGTTCATATAGAGTTCTGATGTTGCTCTGTTGTTTTGATGTTTTGATGTGAGGATGTGTGAATGTGAGGATGTGCGGGGAGATGCTAGCTCTATTATCCATAATGGTTAATAATCACATTTTTATACAGCACTTTTCCACCTTCAAGGCTCAAGCTTTACATCGAGAACCACCCATCCACACACATTCATACATAGACACTGGGGGTGAGGTGGATTAAGTGTCTTGCACAAGGACACAATGGCAGCATTCATTTGTGGGAGCTGAATCTGACTGCTGTACTAATGATGATGGGAGCTAGATTAAACCGCCAACCTCCAGATCAGTGGACAAACAGTACTGACTGAGACACTTCTCTGTAGATTGGGCTGGAGCGACAGTGTCACACAGTTCTATTAGTACGACTCAGATTAAACAGAGTGGCTATAAAAGTTCCCACTGCCCGCGGGTCCTTAACGCAGCACGAGCTTCACAAATGCAATGATCAAGTTCACTCTCACACTTGGTTTCCATCTTGACCCCACGAGGCTGCGGTCCAACTCCCTGTGGCCGAAGAGGATTTATAAAACTGTGGGAGTAATTCATTTCTTTGATTAAATGTAAAAAAAAAAAAAAAAAAAGTATCTATGTTCATTTCCAAACCAGCAACAACCTTTGCCCCAGCACAAGTCTGCTTCAGAGGACACGAATTAAGAAATGAGCCATTTAAAGCTCCTCGAATACACAAAAGTTATGCTGTTACCTCCTCAAAAGGAGTTAGGGTTAGGGTTAGGGTGAGTAACCCTTTATTATTAGTCTGTCTAGTGGTAGTTTTCAAGTTACCATCTCCTTTTACCTTTAGTTCAGAAGAGATTGGCAATTCCAGGCATGAAATGATCCAAATGATTCTAGTGAAGGTATATGGAGTTTAAAAGCACAGTGGAGCACTTTCTGTATTACCACATGACATCACAAGGTGGAACAGTGTTTTCTGAGAAGAACTAAGCCTATATATGCAGGGTTTGTGTGTAAAACATGTGTGAATGAAAAACTCCAGGTATGTTTGTGATGAGGAAACCTTAGAACAGAGGGGTCTGTCAGTGAGGGTCCATTATAAATAACAGAAACGCCTCAGACCTGATTTTACACAAAAACTTAAACTGCTACAGACTTCACATTTTAGACAAACGTTCACCTTCCTCAGTCACATTATACACATATATACTCACATACTTATAAACTTATATAGTCTATTGTATTTATATACCTATATAGTCTGTTTTAAAGATGTTCATATAATCTGGCTTCAGTTTATGGAAGATCGTAAGAGTACATTTTCCTCTATATGTGGAATCTGATTTCTCAAACTTTAAAGGGTGTGGGTATTTGATCAGAGTAGGACAGACCTGTGGATTTAGTCCAAAAAGTACAAAATATATGAATCTCTGATAATTTTACAGCTGTTTTTGTGAGTGGACATTTATTTCCTGACGGACGAGTGTTCCAGTTTGGGGACTAAAAACTTAAAATGTGGTGTCTGAACACCATGAACTGAAATAGTGGGCCATAGGAAGACTTTTGAAACAGTTACTTCAGTACTTTTATGTGGGTAGATTTTTTCATGTGATACTTTTACTTAAGTAAAAGTACAGATACTGGAGCAAATACTCGAGTAACAAAACCTCTGTATACTTCAGCTCATCCTCGAAATGACAAACCACAAAGAAAGTTTAATGCTCTCCTTTATTTTATTTTTCACGCTTTGATCATTGCATGAGGAAGCTGTGTGATTGGCCGCTGCCCGCGAGGCCATTCTATGATTGGCCGCTGTGGTGCCGGGGCAGGCTTTAGGAGGTCAGGATGGAAGAGCTGGAGGAGGTGGAGCTGGTTGTCACTTTTCCATCAACCACTTCCTCGACGACGGTTATGACGCGAGTCTTTGTGGTGGTGGAGGAGGAGGAGGTCAGGCTGTGGACCAATCAGAGCACATGTTTTAGTCACATGACATGTGAAGAGGGCATCTAGCACACAGGGAGGGCATCTGACACACAGGGAGGAGAGCATTTGCCACAGAGGGAGAAGGGCCTCTCACACACAGGGAAGGAGGGCATCTCACACACATAGGTGGAGTAGGGGAGGGCATCTGGTGCACACGTACCTCTCTCCCTCCAGCAGTCTCCTGTACTCTGCAATCTCCAGCTCCAGTCTGGTCTTGATGTCGAGGAGCATGCTGTACTCGTACCCCTGACGCTCCAAGTCTGCTCTGAGTGCCACCAACTGCTCCTCCATCGACGTCACCTACACACACAGGGGAGGGCATCTGAGCCAATCTGACACAAACCTGAATAAAGTTCTAACCAGGACTAAAGCTGCTGTGTTAAATGTCCAGCAGAGGGCGATGATCATTGTGGCCTTAAGAATGCACACAGAGCTTTATTTAAAGAGGGCCTGTGGGGGGCTGTAGTAAAGGTGTGGGTTAAAGAGGCCCTGTGGGGGGCTGTAGTAAAGGTGTGGGGTAAAGAGGGCCTGTGGGGGGCTGTAGTAAAGGTGTGGGTTAAAGAGGCCCTGTGGGGGGCTGTAGTAAAGGTGTGGGGTAAAGAGGGCCTGTGGGGGGCTGTAGTAAAGGTGTGGGGTAAAGAGGGGCTGTGGGGGGCTGTAGTAAAGGTGTGGGTTAAAGAGGGCCTGTGGAGGGCTGTAGTAAAGGTGTGGGGTAAAGAGGGCCTGTGGGGGAGTTTGTAGTAAAAGTGTGGGGTAAAGAGGGCCTGTGGGAGAGTTTCTAGTAAATTTAAATGACAGATTTTGGCAAAAAAAAAAAAAAAAGACCAAAATCACCCCAAAATGTTGGCTTTTTTTTTTCTTATAGCCCATAATTTTGTTGGCTTCTAAAAACTTGGTATCGGCCATGAAAAAAAACATATCTGTCGATCTTTAGTATTAAGCCCTGTCTAAATAAGGTAAGGCAAGGTCTAAACCCAGGCCCAGGTTCTGGTTCTGACCTGGTTCTGGTCATTACCTGGCTCTGGTACCCATTGAGCTTCATGGCGTAGCGGTTCTGGGTCTCGGCCAACGTCATCTCCAGAGACGATTTCTGAAAAACACAAAACACAAACTTTAAACGGTCTACAAATGACGACAGGCTGAAGAGAGAACTGACTCCTATGACCCCCTGATGATCCCCTGATGATCCCTGATGACCGTGAGAGTAAGTGTGAAGAGAGGAACGCAAAGTTTAAACTGTCAAAACTGACCCCCGATGACCCCTAATCACCCAAAATGACCCCTAATAACCCTTTATGACCTCAGTGTATGTCTATGGGAAGAAACTGAAGGGTTAAACTGGCTCCTCTGATAAGGGATCAGCCGTGCACAGCAGCATCACTGTACTATGCATTTACAGTATTTGTACACAGTATTGCAGTACTGCATTACTTGTGTACAGGTGTACTCACCATACTGAGCATGGACTGCAGTTCGATCTCCAGGCTCTGCAGGGTGCGTTTGGTTTCGGTGATTTCAGACCGAGACGTTTGGAGCGACACCGTCTGAGTGACCACCTCTTTGTTCAGGGCCTCGGTCTGTGGGAGGGTCAAAGGTCATTTAAAACATCTGTCCAATCAGAATCATATGACATCATCTCTATAATCATTAGACTCGTATTACATCCATAGACTGTATATATAAATGGACGTAGCTAACCTGCTAGCCACCGCGTTCCAAACAGGAAGCTCCATCGTTCCAATGCACTTTCTAGTTACTTTCTGTAACTGCTGCTGTTGGGGTCATCATTTTGGCCTTAAAATGTTCATATTAACCTGCTCTACATGACTATTTTGTCCTTAAATCAAGATATGAACATTAATTCAAGGCACATCAGATGCCTTCTTTCCTTGGGGTCACACTCAACAGGTTTGATTGACAGCGTTGCTAAGTGCCTGCTCCCTGCTAAACCAGCAGTGTTGGTGTGAAGGGGCATTACCTTCAACAGACCTCGCTTCTGATTGGCTCTTTGGTTGCTATGACACTTGTGGTCAAAATTCCAAATATGGAACTGGCCGCTATAACTGCTAGTTTTAATGAGCTTCATGTGGAGCTGAACGCTGTGGCTGACGTCACACTCAGAACACCTCTTTATCCAGTCTATGTCGAAAAGCTCCATCATCTCTACGCCCTGTACCACGTACCTTGGCCTGGAACCATCCTTCCAGCTCCCTCTGGTTCTTGGCGGTCACGGCCTCATAGTGCTCGCGAATATCAGCCATGATTTTGGAGAGGTCCTCTTGAGGAGCAGCGTCCACCTCCACATGGACCTGACCACTCATCTGAGACCTGAGGGCCAGAAGCTCCTACAGAACATGGGGAACAGTTATCTACAGTAGAGGACCTGAGAGACCAGAGGAGAAGAGGAGGAGGAGAGGAGGAAAGAGGAGAGAAGAGGAGGAAGGAAGAGAGAGGAGAAGAGGAGCAGAGGAGAAGACGAGGAGGTGAGGAAGAAAGAGGAGGAAGGAAGAGAGAGGAGGAGGGCTAGAGAGGAGGAGAGAGGAGAAGACCAGGAGAAGAGGAAGACAGGAGTAGTAGTTGAAGTAATTATACAAATAGCAGTAGCAGTATAAGTACAGTGCAGTACCTCCTCGTGGTTCTTCTTGAGGAAGATGAGTTCCTCCTTGAGACCTTCGATCTGCATCTCCAGATCTGAGCGCGCCAGAGTCAGCTCATCCAGAACTCTCTTGAGCCCCGCGATGTCCGCCTCCACAGACTGACGCATGGACAGCTCGTTCTCGTACCTGTGGGAGGGCATGCGGGTTAGACAGCAGCAGTACTGTGCAGTAACAGTACTGAAGTATTCTTACTTCATCTTGAAGTCGTCTGCGGCGAGGCGAGCGTTGTCGATGGACAGGTGCACGGCGCCGTTCACACGGATGGCGTCCTGGATCTGCACACACACGGTCACTGCAGTACTTATACTGCATATGTAGTAGTACTATGGTTCAACAGTGGTGCTTAGTACAGTATGTCAGTAGTACTATTATTTGTCTGTGGGAGTATTTCCCTGTTGGTGATGTCACAGCTGGTCCTGCAGTGTGGCAGTAGTAGTGGTAGTAGTAGTAACAGCAGTAGTACTAGTAGTAGCGGTAGTTGCCTGTGACGTACCTTGCCCGTGATGTCACTGATGGTGGCGTAGAATCCGGTATAGTCTCGTGCACTCGGTCCCACGCGGCTCTCCAAAAACTGTCTGATCTTGAGCTCCAGGTCTGCGTTGGCCTTCTCCAGAGACGCCACTTTGGCGAGGTACGTGGCCAGACGGTCGTTCAGGTTCTGCATCATGAACTTCTCGTTTCCGATCAAACTGCACACACGAGGAGGAACGTCATCGCGCAAATCACACATGTCACTTACACGCGCAACATGAAACCCGTGAAAAATAATCAAGTGTGAAGAATGAAAGGAATCACACAGCTCCGTGAGAAGGCCGAGGGTGCGCGCCTGAGGCTCAGGATTTTTTAGTTTATGCCTTATGTTTATTAAAATCATTCAGTTTTGTAATGACAGCTCATTCCCCAGACTCACCACACACACCTGTCTCTCCATCCTCATCCCCTGCACCTGTTCCACCTTTCCCTCCTGTCCCCCATGCACCTTTCTCCCGTGCACCTGTCCATTGTGTCCCCCCATCCCCTGTCTCTCACCTGTCTTCAGCGCCTCCTGCAGCGAAGCTGAGCGCTGCAGCGGAGCTGCCGCCCACGGAGGAGATTCGGATCCCGGAGCCACCAGCACCGCCGTACACGGAGCCGGAGCGCATCATCCCGGAGCCGAGGTTCCCGGAGGAGGAGCGCACGGAGCGCGAGGAGGAGCGGTATGTCAGGGCCATCTTTGATCTCTGTGCAGACTCAGAGGAGGAGAGTGAAGACCCGAGGACCGCGCGCCTTTTATGCACCAGGCCCCGCCCGCTGCGAGCCCGGCTGTCAATCATCTGGAGGGGCGAGGCTACGGACAGGTGCGACCGCCCGGACCAGTGCGGACGCTCAGGTATTCAGGTATTCACAGTGAAAGCCAACTTTCACCAGAGCTGTCAATCTCTATATTGTCACCCCTTCCCCCTCCTCCTCACACACCCACACTCTCCCCCTCCTACACCCCCCATTCTCCTCCTAACACCTTCTCCTCCCTCCAACCTCACCTCTATAAACACACACACCTACACTCCCTGCACACACACACACTCCCAGCCCCTCCTCCTCCTCACCTTCGTGATAACTTGAGATGGCACACCTCAGGCTGTGACAGGTGAGACAGGTGAAGTGTTGACAGGTGTTTGTGTAGGTGTGAGGGCCGTGACTTTATCTTCGCTTCTCACTCATCTTCTCACTCAACCCGATGAGGCTGCGCCATTGACCCCCTGATCTTCGCACCATTCACACAGACAGGAGGGACAAGTGTCTTGCCCAAGGACACACAGATGCAGATGAGTGGGAATCAAAACAAAACTCAAGAACAATTTAGGGAAGACAGACAGGTGCAGAGGTCAGGGGTCAGGCAGGTGCAGCAAGAATAAACCTGCATTAACTGTTTTTTATAATGTGTTCTGATACAAGGTCCGGTCAGAGTACTTCTGAATACTCTGAATACTCTGATTATTCTGATTACACTGAATACTCTGAATACTCTTAATACTTTTACACAGAGTTACATTACTTTCAGTGTTGGGGAAGAAAAATATTTTCTCATTACTGGTTACACGTTCAAAATCTATTACTCTATTTAGTTACTGCCTGAATAAAGTAACATTACTTTACTTCAGGATTACATTTTTGTTGTATAAATGTAGATGTTTTATTAAAGATTTTTAAATACAGTAGAGAGAACAACACAAATGAGGCTCATCTCCAACTGAAAATGCATTTTTAATATCTTTAGTTTTGTTCTTTCTTTCTCTCACTATAAGAGCTCAGTTTGTTTTCACTGAGATTACACTGTGTGATCAAATGGCCTCGTGGAGAAGGTCTGGGGCAGGTGGGACGGGTGGGGCAGGTGGGGTAGGTGCAGAAGTCAGGGGAGTGGTTGCGTGTCAGAGTGTCAGGGCAAAGGGAAAGTTCATAAATGTCAGAAAAGAATGTGGTGAGAAAAAGAGAGGGATGAAAGAAAAGCTCAGCCTAAATCTGCAGAGAAACAAAACACAACTCCAGAGAAATAAAACACAACTCTGGTTGTTTGTGATGAAGAAACGGCATTAGCACACAGATCAGAGAACAGAGTCATATGTGTTCTGAAAATCTGCCCCATCTACCCCTTGTACCACTGCTACCTGCCCCCGCCAATGTCAGCATGAAACTAAAACTCCAAACTCGATTTTGACACAAAGGAATAGACTTGATTCTGATTCCACAATGATGATAAAAACACTCTTTCTTTAGACAATAGTATGTGATTTTCCACATTAAATGGTAGTACTTTCTTTTCTATTCATGTGGTCTTATATCTGTGTAATCTCTAAGTCGTCCAGGTAGGTTCTATAGTGGTCCATGGACTTATACTAGACATGGAATAGTCCAATAGTCCTGTAGACCTGGTTTAGATTTGGTTTAGTCCTGGATTAGACCTGGATCTGGTGGTACTTGTAAAGCCAAATCTTTTCTTTGGAGTGAAAGTTTTTTGAGTATCAATACCTGCTCAGATGAGTATTGTTTGGATACTAGTTTTAGTATTGATTAGTATCTGATTGTCACTCATTTGTCCTCAGAGGCCGGTCTTGCTCTGATGTCTCGCTCTTTTGGCTCAGAATATTTTCACCTTTGGGGCGTGTCACATTTTTCTCTGAGTGCTGAGTATGCTTGACCTTTGACTCGTGGGGGAGGTGGAGTTACGTAACAGCGGCAGAACTGGCTCTGCGGTCATGGTTTGCTTCACTCCACATTGCTGATGGATGCCAAGCATCTATCAAACACCAATGAAAGACCCAGATGCCCTCCGGCTCTCAGGGCAAACCCACATGTCATAAAGCGCCACCACCAGACCACCCAGTGACACTGCAGCTCTGTTTATTTATTCTCCCTGTGTCAGGAACCTGCACAAAAGCACAACTCTGGCACATTTAGCTCCTGCTCCTTTCCCTCTGCAGTCCCTGGACATGTGTGGTCCCTGGACAGGAACGGCCCCTCGGCAGGTGCACACTAAAACAACACATCACAGTTCCATCACAGGACGAGCTCTTCATGAACATGTGGCTGATTCAGACATTTCCTCATGTTCCCCATGTTTCTTCATGGTCCTCATGTTCCCTCAAGCTTCCCCATGTTTCCTCATGTTTCTCATGTTACTTTCATTCGTTTCTACAGAGTTCAAATAGCTGTTTCTGAGTTCAGCACAAATTGGACTGATCTGAAACTGAAACGATTCAGTGTATACTTTTTACATTTACTTCATTACATGTGAGAGCAATATCTGTACTTTCTCCACTACAATGTTTAACTAGACAGAGAGGTAAAAGTTGTTTTTTTATTTTTATTTTCTGAGACCTGCGGTAAGGCTGAAGATTTATTTTTAACACGTTCATAATTTGAGCAAACAAAAATATACAAATAAAAACAAATAGAAAAAAACATTGATTCAGTTGTTTGTGTTGAGCAAAATTCAGCTCAAAGCTTAATCAAAATCACTACATTTGAAGATTTATTAGATGAAAAAAAAAATCTGCACAAAATACTCTTACTTTTAAGTCTAAGCATATTTTTAAATAGGTACTTTAATACTTTTAGAGGAGGAGGTGCAGAGGAGAAGGAGATAAAGAGGAGGTGCAGAGGATGGACTGGGGGTTGGTAGTTAAATTCCTGACTCTTTTGATTAAGTGAAACTGTCAGCAGCTCTCAGAGTACGACAGAAACTCTGTGTACAAATACTGTAAATACTTCAAGTGCAAATATGTAACAGACTCACACAGCAGGAGTCAGGAGCAGAGCAGAGGAGGAGCAGAGCAGGAGCAGAGCAGAGGAGGAGCAGAGCAGGAGCAGAGGAGGAGAAGAGCAGGAGCAGAGGAGGAGCAGAGCAGGAGCAGAGCACAGCAGAGGAGGAGCAGAGCAGGAGCAGAGCAGGAGCAGAGCAGGAGCAGAGGAGGAGCAGAGCAGGAGCAGAGCAGGAGCAGAGCAGAGGAGGAGCAGAGGAGGAGCAGAGCAGGAGCAGAGCAGAGGAGGAGCAGAGCAGGAGTAGAGCAGGAGCAGAGGAGGAGCAGAGGAGGAGCAGAGGAGGAGAAGAGCAGGAGCAGAGCAGAGGAGGAGCAGAGCAGGAGCAGAGCAGCAGCAGAGGAGGAGCAGAGCAGGAGCAGAGGAGGAGCAGATCAGAGGAGGAGCAGAGAAGGAACAGAGCAGGAGCAGAGGAGGAGCAGAGCAGGAGCAGAGGAGGAGCAGAGCAGGAGCAGAGGAGGAGCAGAGCAGGAGCAGAGCAGGAGCAGAGCAGGAGCAGAGCAGAGGAGGAGCAGAGGAGGAGCGGAGCAGAGCAGGAGCAGAGCAGGAGCAGAGCAGAGGAGGAGCAGAGCAGGAGCAGAGGAGGAGCAGAGCAGGAGCAGAGCAGGAGCAGAGCAGAGGAGGAGCAGAGGAGGAGCGGAGCAGAGCAGGAGCAGAGCAGGAGCAGAGCAGAGGAGGAGCAGAGCAGGAGCAGAGCAGGAGCAGAGCAGAGCAGGAGCAGAGCAGGAGCAGAGCAGGAGCAGAGCAGAGGAGGAGCAGAGCAGGAGCAGAGCAGGAGCAGAGCAGAGCAGGAGCAGAGCAGGAGCAGAGCAGGAGCAGAGCAGGAGCAGAGCAGGAGCAGAGCAGGAGCAGAGCAGGTTCATGCACAGAGCAGATACAGGGCAGGTGCAGGGCATCAGGGGTTTGAAATAGTGTTGTCACCAGACCTCAACTGTTTTCAGTTTAATTAAATGTAGTGGACTGAAACAGGACTGAACCAGGACTAAAACTGGACTAAAGACCAGACCAAACCAGGATTAAAACTAAACAAAAACTGGACCAAATCATGACTAAAACTAGACTTAATCTGCATTAAAGCCCCATTGCAGAACATTTTGTCACATTAGAAGAGAGAACAAAAGTAAGTTTGGGAGAGAGACTTTGAAATGATAAACCTAAAAACTAAAACAGGTCACTCAGAGTACACAGAGTACACAGAGTACATACAATAGTACTGCATACCTGCGTAGTATATTATTTTAGAGTAACAGAAACTCACGCATCAGTGGCCCTGTCTTTGGCCCTGTTCCAGCGGCATAGGTGGCCCTGTCCTTAGCCCTGTCCCAGTGACAGGGGTGGCCCTGTCCTTGGCCCTGTCCCACAGAGTCTCTCTTGTTTCTCACTACATGTTTCTGTAGTTTCCTGGAGCCTCATTTTATGGAAACAGAAAATTCAAACTGAACCGACCACATTCTACAAAACATCAGACACTTTATCAATGTTATTACACATGCGTGCGCACACACACACACATACACATACACACCCCTACACACACACACACACACCCCCCCGTGCACCCCGACACACACACACATTTGCATACACACACATTTGCATACACACATTTGCATACATACATTTGCATACACACATTTGCATACACACATTTGCATACACACACATTTGCATACACATACAAAAATACACAAATGCATTCATGTACACACAAACATTTGCATACACACACACATACAGAAGCCCCTTATGAAAAGAGTTAAATCAAGGCCAGCTACGTCGCCCGGACCGGCGTTACCGGGGCCCCACCCTGGAGCCAGGCCTGGGGTGGGTGCTCGGCAGCGAGCGCCTGGTGGAACGACGTGGGGCCGTCCTCCCGTGGACCCACCACCTGCGGGAGGAGCCATGGGGGCGGGTGCAAAGAGATCTGAGCGACAGTCGAAGGCGGGGACCTCGACGACCGGACATGGAGACTAGCTCTGGGGACATGGAAGGTCACCGTGCTGGGGGGGAAGGAGCCTGAGCTTGTGCGGGAGGTTGAGCGTTACCGGCTAGATATAGTCGGCCTCACCTCCACGCACAGCTTGGGCTCTGGAACCCAACTCCTTGAGAGGGGTTGGACTCTCCATTTCTCTGGCATTGCCCGCGGGGAGCGGCGGGGAGCTGGTGTGGGCTTGCTCATTGCCCCACAGCTCAGCTGCCACGTGTTGGAGTTCACCCCGGTGAACGAGAGGGTCGCGTCCCTGCGCCTTCGGGTCGGGGACAAGTCTCTCACTGTTGTGTCGGCCTACGGGCCAAACAGCAGTGCGGAGTACCCGGCCTTCTTGGAGTCCCTGGGAGGGGTACTAGACAGTGCACCAACCGGGGACTCCGTTGTTCTCCTGGGGGACTTCAATGCCCATGTGGGTAATGACAGTGACACTTGGAGGGGCGTGATTGGGAGGAACGGCCTCCCCGATCTGAACCCGAGTGGTGTTTTGTTATTGGACTTCTGTGCTAGTCACAGTTTGTCCATAACGAGCCAGGACCTGCAGCAGGCACTGCGGCAGTTTACAGTCGAGTGTGAAGCGGCTGGGATGAGAATCAGCTCCTGCAAATCCGAGGCCATGGTTCTCGACCGGAAAAAGATGGTTTGCCCTCTCCGGGTGGGTGGTGAGTCTCTGTCTCAAGTGGAGGAGTTCAAGTATCTCGGGGTAAGCGGATAATCGGAAGAAAATGGATGGATGGACACACACATACAGATACATACACATACACCAATGCACACACACACTATATAGTGTGCTATACAGCATAATCCTCTTCTATCCATCCATTCTTCCTCTTATCCAGGGCCAGGTCACAGGGGCAGCAGTCTGAGCAGGGACTCCCAGATTTCCCTCTCCCCAGACATGTCCTCCAGCTCCTCGGGTGGGACCCCAAGCCATTCCCAGCCGAGAGATATAGTCACTCCAGCGTGTCCTGGGTCTTCCCCGTGGCCTCCTCCTGGTGGGACATGCCTGGAACACCTCCCTAGGGAACTGTCCAAGCCACCTCAGCTGCTCCTCTCGACGTAGAGGTGCAGCGGCTCTACTCCGAGCTCCTCCTGTGTGACTGAAATCCTCATCCTATATCTCAGGGAGCACCCAGCCACCCTGCAGAGGAAACTCATTTTGACCGCTTGTATCTGTGATCCTGTCCTTTCAGTTATTACCCACAGCTCATGATCATAGGTGAGGGTAGGAACATAGATTGACCGGTAAATCGAGAGCTTTGCCTTTCAGTTCATCTCCTTCGTTACCACAATGGTCCGATACAGCGACCACATCCCTGCGGACACTGCACTTATCCGCCTGTCAATCTCACGCTCCATCCTTCCCTCACTTGTGAACAAGACCCCGAGATACTTGAACCCCTCCTCTTGAGGCAAGGACTTGACACCCACTCGGAGAGGGCAACCCACCTTCCTCCAATCAATAACCATGGCCTCAGATTTGGAGGAGCTGATTCTCATCCCAGCAGCTTGACACTCGGCGGCAAACCGACCCTGTGCCTGCTGCAGGTCCTGGCTTGATGAAGCCATCAGGACAACATCATCTGCAAACAACACAGATGAGATCCTGTGGTTCCCAAACCAGACCCCCTCTGGCCCTTGGCTGTGCCTAGAAATTCTGTCCATAAATACAATGAACAGAACCGGTGACAAAAGCAGCCCTGGCGGAGTCCAACATGCACCGGGAACAGGTCTGATTTACTGCCGGCAATGAACACAGCTCCTGCTCCGGCCATACAGGGACCGGACAGCCCTCAGCAAAGAGCCCCGTACCCCATACTCCCGGAGCACTCCCCAAAGGACACCACAAGGGACATGGTTGAATGCCTTCTCCATATTCACAAAACACATGTGGACTGGTTGGTCAAACTCCCATGAACCCTCAGGGACTCGATGGAGATTATAGAGCTGGTTCCTTGTTCCACGACAGCCTTCCACCCGCACTGTAAACAGTGTTGGTGAAGCACTGCTTTCCCCTCCTGAGGTGTCAGATGGTTTGCCAGTATCTCTTTGAGGCTGACTGATAATCCTCCTCCATACCCTCCCTCCATGAAACGCTGAGTTTTTGTGTCTGAGACAGCACAAGCCCCCCGGTACACATCAGCTGCCTAAGGAGTCCCACAAGCTAGCAGGCTTGATAGGACTCCTTCTTCAGCCTTCCTTCTGGTGTCCACCTCCGCGTTTGGGGTTTGCCGCAGCAGCTGCATCAACAATAGAGGCAGAGAACATGGGCCACTTGTAATCCATGTCCCCAGCCTCCCCTGGGATGTAGGAGAAGCTCCCCTGGAGATGTGAGTTGAAGGCCGACGTTCCCTCTCCATGTCCGGAGATCTGGTTGTCAAGGCCCCTGCCATCGACTGGCGCTTAGATCCCCCTGCACCGGCCCCTTACGGATCTTCCCGCAGGTGGTGGGTCCAGGGGAGGACGGCCCCACATCGCTTCTTCGGGCTGTGCCTGGCCGGGCCTTGTGGGGAAAGGCCCGGCCTCCAGGTGCCAGCTGTCAAGCACCTACCTCAGGCCTGGCTCCAGGGTGGGGCCCCAGTAACACCAGTATGACGTAGCTGGCCTTGCCTTTTCACTCATCAGAAAGGGCTTCTGACCCGTCCTCCCGGACCTTTTTGCCATGGATAACCCATGTTAAGGTGGGGTTCAAGGAGGGAACAATCCTGTTCTACTGTGAGGAAATGTCCCACAGTGGGGCATTTACCCTGTTCTAATGTGGTGTCCTCCTTGTTGTGTTTTCTTTCACACGTTTCAGTAATTCTGCTCATTTAGTTAGAAACACTCTGTCACACCTGGCGATGTCATCAGGTGTCTCCTTCTGTACTGACTCTAACCTCAGACACAGTGCTGAAGTCCGGCTGCAGATGAGATTGTCATTGTACTGCTCCAAGTAATGAATCAGACACCAGACACTGCTCACAGCTCAGCCTCTGTGATCTCATCAGAGGTATAATACTCTCTACAGACCAGACTGGACCAGAGTGAACTGGACCATTCAGAATTGGACCAGCCCGGACCAGACTGGCACAGCTTGAACCAGACTCGACTGGACCAGACTGGACCAGACTGGATCAGCCTGGACTGGACCAGACTAGACCAGACTAGACCAGCATGGTTTGGACCGGACTGGAACAGACTGGAACAGACTGAGCCAATCTGAATCAGACTGAACTAGACCAGCCTGGACCAGCGTAGAATGGACCAGACTGGACCATCCTGGACTGGACCAGAGACTGGACCAGACTGGACTGGAAAAGCTTGGACTGCACCAGACTGGACTGGACCAGACTGGACCAGCCTGGATCAGACTGACCCAGCCTGAACCACTGAGCCAGACTGGATCAGATTGGACTGGACCAGGTTGGACTGGACCACACTGGATCAACCTGGACGTTACTTTGTCGAGCTTGTCAGCCTACTGTGAATAAATGTTCCATATTGGGGCTTTAACCCTGTTCTACTATGAACAAATGTTCCACAGTGGGCCTTTAACACTGTTATACTGTGAGGAAATGTCCCACAGTGTGGCTTTAATCCTGTTTTAATGTGGTGTACTGCTCAGAAACATGTCTGGAGTTGTCTTTGTAATTCCTCATTCATCCAGATTTGATCCATGATAAAAGCCAAATTTAAGTTTGTCAAATGGACAAAAAGTTGTAGGAGTGAAGACGTTTCACTGCTGATCCAATAGTTCTGAAGTGTGGCTGCAGATGGCAGTGTCATTGTACTGCTCCAGAGACACTGCTGCTCTCACAGCTCATCTTCTGTGATCTCATCAGAGGTATAGTACTCCCTACAGCTGCACCAGACTGGACCAGAGTGGGCTAAATCATACAGGATTGGACCAAACTGGACCAGACTGGACCAGCTGGAACAGACTGCACCAATCTGGACTGGATCAGACTGGACAAGACTTGACTGGACCAGACTGGATGAGACAGAGTCAGAGTGGATCAGCTTGAACTGTACCAGACTGAACTGGAACTGCCTGGACTGGACCAGAGTGGACTGAGACCAGATTGGATGAGACTGAGTCTCACTGGACCAGAAGGGACTGGACCAGACCGCACTTCACCAGAGTTGACTGGACCAGAATGGCGCAGCCTGGACCACACTGGACCAGCCTGGACCAGACAGGACAAGCCTGGTCTGGACCAGATGGACCAGCCTGGGCTGGACCAGACTGGACCTGAATGGAACAGATTGGACTAGACCAGACTGGAACAGACATGACTGGACTGGACAAGACTGGATGAGACTGACTCAGAGTGGATCAGCCTGGACTGGGGCAAACTGGACTAGACAAGACTGCACCAGACTAGACTAGACCCAACTGGACTAACCTGGACCAGTATGGACAGGCCCAGACTGGATAAGACTGGATTTGGCTGCACCAGCCTGGACTGGACCAGACTGGGCAAGACTGGCGTAGCTTGAACCAGTCTAAAGCAGATTGGACTGGACCAGACACATACACTGTGATGTATGCACTTCCTTCTCCAGTTTTTATTTTCCTTAGTGATATTCGTAGGATTTGGCATCATCACGAAGTCATTTTGGTACAAACGAAAAAAATGGGCTGAAGTTTAAAAACAAAGAGGAGCACTTCCTGTATTACCACATGACATCACAAGGTGGAAGAACTCAGCCTAAATATCCAGGGTTTGTGTGTTAAACATGTGTGAACAAAACAAAACAAACTCCAGGTCTGTTTGTGATGAAGAGACATTAGGTCAGAGGTCAGAGGTCAGAGTGATGTGGAGCTTTAAGATTTATGAAAAGAGAAAAAGAACTCTTGTATTTGCGATGTGTTACTATTCGATGGTTCACCAGTGTTCTGTTTGTTCTTTGTGTTTTGTCTGTTCTGTCTGTTCTGTTTGTTGTGTGTTCTGTTTGTTCTGTTTGTTTTGTCTGTTCTGTTTGTTCTGTCTGTTATGTGTATTTTATCTGTTATGTGTGTTTTGTTTGTTCTGTTTCTTCTGTGCGTTTTGTCTGTTCTGTTTGTTATATGAAACCTTGCACTTATGAAACCTTGGAGTGTGAGAATGGCTCATCATAAAGGTCAGGGTTTTCATTGTGAGGCTCCATTATAAACAACAGAAACAGAAATGCCTCAGACCTGATTCTACACAAAAACTACAACAAACATCACATTTTAGACAAGCTTGACTTTTCCTTAGACACATTATATATCACTTATATAGTCTGTTGTACTTATATAGCTATGTAGTCTGTTATACTTTTATACTTATATAGTCTGTTATAAAGCTGTTCATATAATCTGGCTTCAGTTTATGGGAAATCTTTAGAGTCTTTTTCTTCTACATGTGGAATCTGTTTTCAAACTTTAAAGGGTTAAGTGTGTGGGTATTTGATCAGAGCAGGGCCGACCTGTGGATTTAGTCCAAAAAAGTAAAAAAAAAAATGAATCTATGATCATTTTACAGCTGTTTTTATGACTGGACATTTATGTCATGAGGGACTTTAATATGAACTGAAATAGTGGCCCATAGGAAGACTTTTGAAACTTACTTCAGTACTTTTATGCAAGTAGATTTTTTCATGTGATATTTTTACTTGAGTATTTGTATCTCTATACTTGTCTGAAACACAATGATGGGACCTGATTTCCAGCTGAACCTGCACCTTGAAAAGACAAACCACAACCAAAGAACGTTTAATGCTTTATTTTTACTTTTCATTCTCTAATCATCACATGAGGAAGCAGCTGTGTGATAGTCCATCCTCTGATCGGCCACTGCTCATGAGGAAGTCCTCTGATTGGCTGCTGTGGTGCCCTGGACGGGCTTTAGGAGGCCTGGATGGAAGAGGTGGATGAGGTGGAGCTGGTTGTCACCTGTCCATCAACCACTTCCTCGACCATGGCTACGACGCACGTCCTTATGGTGATATGATATTCGAGGAGGAGGTCAGGCTGCGGACCAATCAGACCACCTTTTAGTCACATGACATGGGGAGAGGGCATCTGACAAATAGAGAGAGTATCTAGCACACAGGGAGGGCATCTGCCACACAGGGAGGAGGACATCTCACACATGTAGGAGGAGTAGGGGACACACATACCTCTCTCCATCCAGCAGTCTCCTGAACTCTGCAATCTCCAGCTCCAGTCTGGTCTTGATGTCGAGGAGCATGCTGTACTCGGACCCCTGATGCTCCAAGTCTGCTCTGAGTGCCACCGACTGCTCCTCCACCGACGTCATCTACACACACATGGGAGGGCATCTGAGGCAATCTGACACACTTAAATATTGCAAACTTGAATAAAGCTCTGACCAGGAGCTGTGTTAAGTGTCCAGCAGAGGGCGATGTTTCATTGCAGCCTTAGGAGTGCGCACAGAGCTTTATTTGAACTCTTCAGCACTAAACACACCACACACTCCTCGTAAAGGTGTGGGTTAAAGAGGGCGTGTGGGGGGGTTGTAGTAAATGGGGTAAAGAGGGCGTGTGGGGGGGTTGTAGTAAAAGTGTGGGGTAAAGAGGGTCTGTGGGCGAGAAAAATATGGGCAGATCTTATTGCCCTTCGTTTCTCTGGATTCTAAACAATCAGCATCAGCCATGAAAAAAACATATCATTCGCTCTTTAGTATTAAGCCTGTCTAAGTACTAGACAAGGTCCAAACCTGGGCCCAGGTTCTGGTTCTGACCTGGTTCTGGTCCTTACCTGGCTCTGGTACCCATTGAGCTAAGTGACCCCTAATGATCCCTAATGACCCCTTATGACCCCAGTGTCTATGGGAGGAAACTGAAGGGTTAAACTGGGACCAGCCGTGCACAGCGGCATCACTACACTGTGTATTTACAGTATTTGTAGTATTGCTGTAGTACACAGTACTGCATTACTTGTGTACAGGTGTACTCACCATACTGAGCATGGACTGCAGTTCGATCTCCAGGCTCTGCAGGGTGCGTTCAGTTTCAGTGGCCTCAGACCGAGACGTTTGGAACGACACCGTCTGAGTGACCACCTCTTTGTTCAGGACCTCGGTCTGTGGGAGGGTCAAAGGTCATTTAAAATATCTGTCCAATCAGAATCATATGACATCATCTCTATAATCATTAGACTCATATTACATCCATAGACTGTATATATAAATGGACGTACAGTGCTTGAAAAATGTATTTGCCCCGTTTCTGATTTTGTACGTTTTTGCACCTGTGTCACACTTAACTGCTTCCGATCCTCAAACAAATTTAAATATTAAACAAAGATAACCCAAGTAAACATAAAATGCAGTTTTTCTGTGATGATTTTTTTTTTGTTAAGAGAAAAATACTATTCAAACCTATATGATCCTGTGTGAAAAAATAACTGTACCCTTTGTTAAATGATGAGGTAACTATGATTAAACATATTATTGTGGAAATCTGAGTTCAGTTTCATAGCCACACCCAGGCCTGATTGCTGCCAGACCTTTCAAATCAAGAGATCACTTAAATAGAACCTGTCTGACAAGGTGAAGTCTGCCATGTTGAATCCAAAACATCATCCCGTGACCCAAGAAATTCAAGAGCAAATATGAAGAAAAGTAATAGACATGTCTAAGTCTGGAAAAGGTTACAAAGACATGGCACAGCAATGTGGCAGCAGAGACAGAGAAAGGGAGAAGCTCCCTTGTGGCTCTTCTAGATAAACATCAGTGACAGGAGTAGTAGTAGTAGTTGAAGTAATTATACAAATAGCAGTAGCAGTATAAGTATAAGTACAGTGCAGTACCTCCTCGTGGTTCTTCTTGACTAAGACGAGTTCCTGCTTGAGACCTTTGATCTCCATCTCCAGGTTTGAGCACGCCAGAGTCAGCTCATCCAGAACTCTCTTGGGCCCCGCGATGTCCGCCTCCACAGACTGCTCGTTCTCGTAACTGCGGGAGAGCATCCGGGTTAGACAGCAGCAGTACTACAGCAGCAATACTGTGCAGTAACAGTATTAAAGTATTCTTACTTCATCTTGAAGTCATCTGCGGCATGGTCAGCGTTGTCGATGGACAGGTGCACGGTGCTGTTCACACAGAAAAAAGCCTGAGGAGCCTGAGGTTCAGGATTTCAGTTTATGAGTCTGATGTTTATTAAAATCATTCAGTTTTGTAATGACAGCTCATTCCACAGACTCACCACACAGACCTGTCCTCATCCCTGTTGACCCCCTGCATCTGGTTTCCTAATTTTTCTTCATGTTGCTCATGTTCCCCAGGTTTCCTCATGTTGCTCATGTTACTTCTGTTTCCTCATGTTTTCTCATGTTCCTTATGTTCCTCATGTTTCCTCATGTTCCTCAAGTTTTCTGATGTTCCTCATGTTTCCTCATGGTCTTCATGTTTCCTCATGTCATTGTTTTTCCTCATGTTTTTTCATGTTTCTCATGTTTCATCATGTTCCTCATGTTTAATCATATTCCTCATGTTTCCTCATGTTCTTCATGTTCCCCAGGTTTCCTCGTGTTCCTCATGTTTCCTTATGTTTAATCATATTCCTCATTTTTTCTCATGTTAAATTGTGTCCATCATGTTTCCTCATGTTCTTCATATTTCTCATGTTTCCTCATATTCCTCATCTTCCTCATGTTCGTCACGTTTAATCATATTCCTCATGTTTCCTCATGCTAAATTTTGTTCCTCATTTTTCCCCATGTTCTTCATGTTTCTCAGGTTTCCTAATATTTCCTCGTGTTTAATCATACTCCTCATGTTTCCTCATGTATTTTTGTTTCCTCATGCTACTTCTGTTTCCTCCTGTTCCTCATGTTCCTCGTGATTCCTCATGTTCCTTATGTTTCCTCATATTTCCTTGTGTTTGTGGTTCCTCATGTTTCCTTGAGTCCCTCATGTTTCCTGATGTTCTTCATGTTTCAAAGTGTTCCTTATGTTTCCTCATGTTCTCCATGTTCTTCATCTTTAATCGTGGTCTTTCTGTTTCCTCAGGTTTTTTCATGTTCATCACGTTTCTTCATGTTTTTCATGTTTCCTCACTTTTCCTCTTGCTCATCATGTTTCATTGTGTTTCTCATATCCCCCATGTTTCTTTATGTTGCAGGCATCAGGGGTTTGAGAGAAACCCCTAAAATCAGATTTAATATAGTTTATTTGTAATAGTGTTGTCAGCAGACCTCAACTGTTTTCAGTATAATTAAATGTAGTGGACTGAAACAGGACTGAAACAGGACTAAAACTGGACCGAACTAGGACTAAACCTGGACCTTATATTGTAACTGTAATATTATTTTAGAGTAACAGAAACTCATGCATCAGTGGCAGTGACAATGGCGGCCCTGTCCTTAGCCCTGTCCCAGTGACAGGGGTGACCCTGTCCTTGGCCCTGTCCCAGTGACAGGGGTGACCCTGTCCTTGGCCCTGTCCCAGTGACAGGGGTGGCCCTGTCCTTAGCCCTGTCCCAGTGACAGGGGTGACCCTGTCCTTGGCCCTGTCCCAGTGACAGGGGTGGCCCTGTCCTTAGCCCTGTCCCACAGAGTCTCTCTTGTTTCTCACTACATGTTTCTGTAGTTTCCTGGAGCCTCATTTTATGGAAACAGAAAATTCAAACTGAACCGACCACATTCTACAAAACATCAGACACTTTATCAATGTTATTACACACACACACACACACACGCGCGCATGCACAGACAACCACATACAGACGCGCAGAGACACACACATACACAATTACACCCAGAGTACACAGAATACTCTGAGTATATGCAAAACACATGTTGTTTTGCATACTTTCAGTCTGAGCCAGGTTTTGGCACAACCAAAGTAACTAATGATAATAATAATTATAATTGATGACAGGTTCTCATGCACAGACCTGTTTGTGTCAGAACTGCATGGACTAACCTGGACCAACCTGGACTGGACCAGACTGGATGAGACTGAGTCAGAATGGATCAGCCTGGACTGGACCAGACTGTTCTGTTTGTTCTGTGTGTTTGAGAACAATGAAAAATGAAACCTCACACTTATGAAACCTTCACTCTGAAGGTGTGGAGGAAGTGGAGTGTGAGAACAGCTCTGATAAAGTCTTCCTCAGAACAGGTCAGTTATGTAAATTCTGTAAATGTTTTTCTAGTTTGAGGAGTTTGGTGTGTACCTGAGCAGGGCCACATGGGGGCGCTGTGCACTGCACTCTCTCTCTCTCTCTCTCTCTCTCTCTCTCTCTCTCTCTCTCTCTCTCTTAATAATACTAAATTATTACTTTGAAATGAACCTGTCGTATTCACCAATGAAGTCTCTGTGTCCTAATCCTCTGCTCCTATCTGCTCTCTGCTCCTCTGGCTCTGCTCCTCTATGAGAAAATATGAAAATAAAAATGGTGCCTGTGCAAATCCACTCTGAGGAGACAACACAAATTATCTGACCTTTATTTAAAAGAAGACCAGGAAGGAAAACCAGGTCTAAACCAGGTCTAAACCAGGACTAAACAGGACTAAATCTGGACTAAACCAGGTTTAAACCGGGGCTAAACCAGATCTAAACCAAGGCTAAACCAGGTCTAATCCAGGTCTAAACCAGGTCTAAACCAGGTCTAAACCAGGTCTAAACCAGGTCTAAACTAGGTCCATTTCGTGTGGATAGGCCCAGTAATTACACAGATATTAACCATAAACCAGGTCATCCAAGCCGCTTCTTCAGTTCTGGTCAGATTATTTGTGGACACTACCTTATATCTGTCTGAAGGGAGGGGCTAATTACACTGAAGCTAACACACCTGCTTGTTTACTATTACTGTTTGTAGGCTAGGTCTATCGTGCTACCCCAAGTGTGCACTGTGCCACTGTGAGTCTAAGCACTACTTACTTACTTACTTACTTAGCACAGTCATTAAAGCCCCTAATGACACTATTAGCATACTGGCTATTATCATACTGGCTATTAGCATACTTGCATTAGCACACCGACTACTAGCATACTTTCATCTGAGACGGAGATGTACGGCAGATTGTGGTCCTGAGCTGTTCTTGTGACGGTGTTGGTACATTCCCTTATGGAGTGGCTGTTAAGTTTCTCGAGTACAAAGCTCCCTGCAGTCTTCACCACACTGAATGGAGTAAACCACATTACTTTGTGTCTCGGGGTTTTGTTCTTTGTTGTTGATCAGTTTCTTAATGTTTGAAATGAAAATAAAAGAGACATGTTTCAGTTCATCAGATTTTATTGTTTCTGTGAACGGCTCAGGATTGGTTCAGCTCGGACTGGAACATGTTTTGGGTCCTTGTTCTGGGGCTGGACTCTTGGCTCTTCTCCGGGTCTGAAGTGCTGTGGACTCTGGATGTGGCTCAGGTCATAGTCTGGTTCTGGTCTAGTTGTGGTCTGGTCCTGGTTTAGTCTTCTGTCTCGTTGACCTCCTCTTCGTCTTCGTCTTCTTCCACCTCTTTGGTCACGATCAGGACTTTCTGAGTCCGAGTGGTACTGGAACTATGAACCGGACTAAAACAGAAACACAGTGAAAACCGGGTCTAAACCAGGACTAAACCAGGCTAAACCAGGTCTAAACCAGGTCTAAACCAGGTCTAAACCAGGTCTAAACCAGGTCTAAACCAGATCTACACCAGGACTAAACCAGGACTAAACCAGGACTAAACCAGGACTCACCCTCCCATCTCTCCCTCCAGCAGTCGCCTGTACTCTTGTATCTCCAGCTCGAGCCGGGTCTTGGTATCGAGGAGGACTTGGTACTCCTGCCCCTGTCGCTCCAGGTCGCTTCTGAGCGCGCTCAGTTGCTGCTCTAGTGACATCACCTGTCGCTGGTACCCGGCCAACATGGCGCCGTACCGCTGCTGCGTGTCGGCCAGCGTGTCCTCCAGAGACTGTTTCTGTCAGAGCAAAAGTATCAGTATTATAGTAGTAGTTGTCCTTGTAGTATTTGCAGTAGTAGTGATTACAGTAGTAGTAGTAGTAGTAATATTAATATGTTCAGTAGTAGTATTTGTACCATGCTGAGTTGTGACTGCAGTTCGATCTCCAGTCCCTGCAGTGTGCGTTTGACCTCGGTGATCTCTGACTTGGACGACTGTAGCGTCTCTGTGCTGACCGCCACCTCCCGACTCAGGTGCTCGCTCTGAAAGGTCACGTAATATCAAGGCTCAGGCCGTATCCTGAGGCTCGTCATTTTGGTCTTAAAATGTTCATATTTTTATTTCACTATTGCATCTGTAAATCAAGTTATGAACATTAAAAACAGAGGATTAAAGGGGAGAGTGAGGGGGAGGAGGGGCCTGGAGGACTAAAGGTGAGAGGAGAGGTGGAGCCTGGAGGAATAAAGGGGAGAGTGAGGGGTGGGGCCTGGTGGTATAAGGAACAGTGTGATTGGTCTAACAGGTATCCACACTTCTAACTCCGCCCCTGCCGTCAGGTGTTTGTATCAGAAACACCTGAACACAAAGTCTGGACTGAAACTGACAAAAAGACTAGGACCAAGTACTGCCATTAGAGAGTGTAATAGAAAAAATCATTATCTGTCTTCCCCTCCCCCGACCTCTGACCCCTCACAGGTCGTACCTTAGCCTGGAACCAGTTCTCCAGCTCCTTGCGGTTTTTGGCGGCCACGGTCTCGTAGTGTTCTCTGATGGACGCCATGGTGGCGGCGAGGTCCTGCTGAGGAACGGCGTCCACCTCCACATTCACATTGCCCGAGACCTGAGAGCGTATGGTCTGGAGGTCCTACAAGAGAAGAGACGAGAAGATTAGGGGAGATACCACAACAAGAACACAAGAGATCTGAGAGCACATGGTCTGGAGGTCCTACAAGAGATACAAGAACATGAGACGAGATAAGCGAGGTGACCAGAGATCTTAGAGACAGAGAGGAGAAAATATGAGACAACACAACATGACATGAAAAATAAGGAGACAAGAGATCTGAGAGGGCATCATCTGAAGGTCCTATAGGAGGGACAAGAAGTACTGTACAGTAGTAGCAGTAGCAGTAGTAGTAGTAGTACAATGTGATACCTCCTCATGGTTCTTCTTGAGCATGATGAGTTCCTCCTTCAGAGCCTCGATCTGCATCTCCAGGTCTGAGCGCGCCAGAGTCAGCTCATCCAGAACTCTCTTCAGCCCCGCGATGTCCGCCTCCACAGACTGACGTAGGGACAGCTCGTTCTCATACCTGCGGGAGGGCATCTGGGTTAGAGACTGGACCAGAGACCAGAGATAAGATCAGAGCCTACACAGACTGAGGCAGGGACTGTTTGTTTTCATACCTATGGGAGGGTATCTGGGTTAAAAATAATCTCCTGATGGCCAAGGCTCTGGCTGTGATTCAAACTGTGGTGTATAGTTCACTCCCCGCACTCAGTGTTAAAGTTGGTTTGTGACTTCTGTTCTCTCAGAGGGACAAAGCAAGGCTCAGTCTAAGGACCCTCCTGCTGTGAGGTGGGGCTTAGCCCCATGGGGGCGGGGCTTATACCCTAGGGGTTGGGGCTTAGCTGCTGTGCTACTCACTTGGTCTTGAAGTCATCGGCGGCCAGTTTGGCATTGTCGACAGCCAGGAAGAGGGCGCCGTTATTCCGGGTGGCATCGAGAATCTGAAAAATAAAAGTTTGAATAAAATTGTAAAGATAAAAGAAGAGCCTAAGACAGAGGCTCTGATGTCCCTGTGAGGCACCTGGGAAGCCCCTGTGACGCCTTTGTGAGGCCCCTCTGAGGGCCCTGTGAGGCCTTTCTGAGGCCCCTGTGAGGTGCTTGGAGCTCACCATACACTGATATGTAAATGGACATAGCTAACCTGCTAGTCACAACGTTCCAAACAGGAAGTGATCAGTGCACTTCCGGCTCCATCGACTCCATAGGTTCCAGTTCACTTTCTCCTTAAAAACTGTGGTCCTTCTCTCTGTATCTGCTGCTGTCAGGCTCATCACATTTAAGTGTTCATATTAACTTGCTCTACATGATTCTGGGTTTTTAATTCACTATTTTGTTCCTAAATTAAGATATAAAAATTAATAACAGACGAATCAGGCTCCCGCTAAGCACCCGCTCCCTGCTAAACCAGTGGTGCAGGCGGGAAGGGCATAACCTGCAACAGCCTCTCTCCTCATGGGCTCTTTGGTTGCTATGATACTCGCGGTCGGAATTCCGAACTTGGAAGCCTCGACGTCCTGAGTGACTCCCTCAGTCACTTCTTTACAGTCTGTAGGTCTCACATGTGACACAGGGGCCCCGGGGCCTCTTCTCATGTGAACACAATGTACATATATGTGTGAACACCCATGGGTGCTGTCCCTCCTCTCAGTCCCACAGGTGGCCCTCACACGGAGGTGTCCCCTTTCACAATAAAAGGCCCCTGAGCCGCGTGCCCCAGATTTTCACAATAAAAGCGCCTCCCTCCTCTGAGTGATGGGATTTCAGGTTTCACTCTCAGTGTGTAATGGGAGTTTCACTGACCTCATAGTATCAGTACTACAGTACTTCATAGTATCAGTACTACAGTGCTTCACAGTCTTTCCTTCTTTAGTTCTGAGAATCTTGATTATTCCTGTTTCCTGTGTGTACTAAATAAAGCTGCAGGAGTAGTAATAGTAGTTGTAGTAGTAGTAGCAGTTGTACCTGGTTCTGCATCTCTCTGATGGTTTCTTTGAACAGCTCATGGTCGTAGCAGCAGCAGCAGCAGTAGTCGTAGCAGTAGTAGTCGTAGCAGTAGTAGTAGTAGTAGTAGTAGTAGTAGTAGTAGTAGTAGTAGCAGTAGCAGTATTAGTCGTAGTAGTAGTAGTAGTAGTAGTAGTAGTAGTAGTAGTAGTAGTACTAGTAGTAGTAGTAGTAGTAGTAGTACTAGTAGTAGTAGTAGTACTAGTAGTAGTAGTAGTACTAGTAGTACCTGGTCCTGCAGGTCTCTGATGATTCCATTGAACCCCTCATGGTCACGTTCCTCTGGTTTGGTTTTATTTTCTAGAAACATCCGAATCTTGAGCTCCAGATCTGCATTGGCTTTCTCCAGAGATCGCACCTAAGTACACAGAGTGCATGAGATATTACTACATCAAGTACACAAAGTACACACAGCACATGAGATATACTACACAAAGTACATGACAGGAAAAGTGAACGGTTAGTCCTGGGTTAGTCCTGAGTTAGTCCTGGGTTAGTCCTGAGTTAGTCCTGGGTTAGTCCTGAGTTAGTCCTGAGTTAGTCCAGGGTTTGTCCTGAGTTAGTCCTGGGCTAGACCTGGGTTAGGTCTGAGTTAGTCCTGGGTTAGTCCTGAGTTAGTCCTGGGCTAGACCTGGGTTAGTCCTGAGTTAGTCCTGGGTTAGTCCTGAGTTAGTCCTGGGCTAGACCTGGGTTAGTGCAGCTCTATTTCTCATATAAATCATCTCTTGTTTTTTTTTAAAAAAGTGCCTCTGCATCTGGCCCATCCTCCAGGGCATCTGGGTTAAACCTGGGAGCAGTGGACCAGGTCTGAGCCTAATCCTGGTCAGGAGTACCTCACTGGAGTAGTTTTTATACATTTTTAAAAGTAGTTGAATGAGACCTGAGGATACACAGGGAGAACATGCAAACTCCACAGAAAGACCACACCCAGTCTGGGAGTTGAATCTCGGACCCTCTGGCTGCGAGGCAACAGGGCTAACCACTCTGCCACGCATGCAGTTTTTTTGTTGAATCAAGGAGTGGAACCTCTGACTGCACCTGCTCGTGGACGTACTGACCACGCCCACTTCAGATGACTACTGCAACTACTGCACTTGTACTTTAGTGATATTACTGCTACTGGGTTTGACCTGTATTTACTTTGTGCATCTAGTCCAGCGAGTACAGGAGTAACTTTGAGCAGGTCGTTCAGCTTCTGCAGTAGTAGTAATAGCAGTAGTAGTAGTCATAGTAGTAGTAGTACCTTGTCCAAGTAGCTGGCGAGCCGGTCGTTCAGGTTCTGCATGGTGGCCTTCTTGTTGTCAGTCACATCGAGAGCATCGGAGAGGTTGAAGCCTCCCATGCCTGCAGAGGAGAAGCTGCGGGGGGCGCTCACACTGGACACGCGTATCCCCGAGCCCCCTGCCCCTCCGTACACGCTGGGTGCCCGCATGGAGCCCAGACGAGAGGAGGATGAGGAGGAGCGGTAAAAGGAGGTCATCTTGGAGCCGTGGAGAAGCTGGAGCAGAGTGAGGAGCGGGGGCACAGGACACTTATAAAGCCCAGGTCGAAGCCCTCCCCCGGGGACACACACACCGGACCTCCCCCTGGAGCCGCCTGGAGGGCAGAGAGACCGCCCACCCCCTGTGTCACCCACCTCCCTGTGACAGAACAAAGACCATCCCACCTGACTGCATGGCCCCCTCCTCTCTCTCCTTTCTTCTCCCCTCTCTCCTCCCCGTCCCCTCCTTCCTATCCACCTGGTGACTCACTCTCTTCCCCTCTCCTCCTTCCCCTCTTCACCTGGATGTCTTCACAGCCCCCTCCTCTTTCTGTCCCTCTCTTTGTCTTCCCCTCTTCACCTGGATGACTTCACAGCCCTCTCCTCCCCCTCTCTCCCTCCGTTGTCTATCTCTCTTTCCCTCTCCACCTGCATCACCCCCTCCTCTTTTTCCAGGTGGAGGATGTTTGCCCAAACACGCCCGCAGCAAAAGCAAACAGAAACATGATACGGAACACAACGCAACACAAAAGAGAGAAACACAGGGATGAGGAGAAAGAGAAGAGGAAAGGGGCATGGGGCAAAGATGAAGTTCTGAGTGAGAGGGAGGGCATCTGGAGTAAAAGCCAATGTGATGCTTATGGTGGACTCTCTAGCATCAGTGATATTTATGTGCACTGACACATGGGAGGGCATCTGGCACACATTGACACTATCTCACTTCTCTGACCCTGTGTGGCTCCTCCCCCTTGACCCTTGACCCTTAAACCTGTGCTGACCTCAGACGTGTCCAAATTGTGGCTCGGAGACCACAGTCTGGACATGTCTGAGGTCCAGAGGGGAGAGAGAGAGGAAGAGGGATAGAATAGAGAGGGAGAAACGGAGGAGAGAGATGGAGGATGAGGAGCGGAGGAGAGAAGGTGGAGGAGGAGGAAGAGAGGAGGAGAGGGGGAGGAGGAAGAGAGGAGGAGAGGGGGAGGAGAAAGAGAGGAGGAGATGCTTGAGCTCTGACTCACTTTGATGAAGACACAGATTTCAGGTTTATCGTCAGAATCAGAACTCTGCCTCTGGGGGAAGTAGATGGGTGTGTGTGTTTCTCTGTGTGTTGGGGTTTGTTTGTGTGTGTGTTGGTGTGAGTGCTTTTAGCTTTTAATATGTGTGTGTGTTTCTGTGTGTAGGTGTGTGTTTGACTTTGTGATAAAATGTTTTAAGTGTTACAGTTTGATTGCATTTTTCCGAGATCCCACACACCCCCACACACACACACACACACCCCCACACACACACACAAAGAATAAAAATATACACATAGTAACAATGATAATAATACTAGTATTAAATATACAATTATGATGGTGATTAAAATATTAAATTATGTGTGTGATTGTGTGTATTTGTGTGTGTTTGTGTGTATATGTGTGTGGGTGTTTGGGGGGGGGGGGGGGGGGGGGTCTTTTCTGCGTGTCTCAGATTCCTGGTCATGTCTTGTCTCGTCTCACATTTTTGAGACCTCCACACAAACATCTGAGGTTTGTAGTTCTGTTCTATAAACTGAAGTGAAAGTACATCAGATTGTTTGGACAAAATACTTCTCATAAAGTAAAAGTACAAGTACTCCGGTCCAAAGTGAACCAATGTGAGGAGCCATGTTTGATCTGTCTTTGATTGGCTGATCCACCTGATCCACCAAAAAGAAGAGGAAGTGTTCTGGAGCATAGATTGTATATATAAACGCACATAACCTGCGATCTGCTGCGTTCCAAATATGAAGTGAGCACTTCTGCTCCATCCACTCCAAACTGTGGCCCTTTTTATTGTAACTGCTGCTGTCAGACTCGTCATTTTGGTCTTAAAATGTTCATATTAAATACATGACACTCTACATGAGCAGAGCTGAACACTGTGGAGGACGTTACACTCAGTCACTTCTTTATAGTTTATGTTATGGAAATAAACCAACAGCAGGTCTGTGGCACCCGTCCCTTTGTAAACATCATAAACAGAAGGAAAGAGAGAGAGAGGGAGAGGGAGAGAGGAGAGAGGGAGAGAGGAGAGAGGGAGGGAGAGAGAGGGGAGAGGGAGGGAGAGAGAGGGGAGAGAGAGAGAGAGGAAGGGAGAGAGAGAGAGAGAGAGGAAGGGAGAGAGAGAGGGAGAGAGAGAGGGAGAGAGAGAAAGGGAGAGGGGGAGGGAGAGAGAGGGGAGAGGGAGGGAGAGAGAGAGAGGGGAGAGAGAGAGGGAGAGAGAGAGGGGGGAGGGAGAGGAAGAAAGAAAGAGGGAGAGAGGGGGGTGGGGGGGTGGGAGGGATCTCTCCGCCCCTCCCAGTTTCAGTTGTAAAAACACAAAATCAAACATTAACCACAGTCAAACCACGGGCTACTGCATGTGCACGTTCCGGCTCGTGCGTGTTTAGGCTCGTGCACGTTGATGCTTGTGTGTGTGGTGCGTTCCATGCGCCCCCTGTCTGTGGCTCTGTGTATTTAAACATGGTGAGAGTGTTTCAGCCCAGTCTGTTTATGATGTTACTTCCTGGTTGGACACAGCAGTAGATATGACACACGTAGGTAACACCACCAACTGTTACTTAGCAACCATAACGTAAACAAGGCCCCACACCACCTGTCTGACTGACCTGCACCTGTCTGAACAACCTCCACCTGTCTGACTGACCTGCACCTGTCTGAACGACCTGCACCTGTCTGACTTACCCAGACCTGTCTGACTGACCTGCATCTGTCTGACTGACCCACACCTGTCTGACTGACCCTCACATGCACCTGTTTGAACAACCTGCACCTGTCTGACTGACCCACACCTGTCTGACTGACCCGCACCTCTCTGAACGACCCTCACATGCACCTGTCTGAACAACCTGCACCTGTCTGTCTGACCCACACCTGTCTGAACGGCCCTCATATGCAGAACAGAAGATTGTGGAGAAGCTCAACCAGGGACGGGAGTTGAGAATTAGCTTTTGCTACAAACTCTATATGCATCACATCAGCTGCAATGTTCATGTTGTAACTATGTCAGATTGCATTGTCCCTGTCAAATAAATATATAAATAAATAAATAAATAAATAAGACAAGAAGAAGTGGACAGTATATAGTCACACATCTGCACAGTCCATGTTAGTACATGTTATGGACCGCGGCACGAACAAGTTTGTCTAACTGTTTAGAGCCTGTCTCACAGTCCAGAGCCCTTCTCACAGTCCAGGGCCTGTCTCACTGTCCAGGGCCCGTCTCACAGTCCAGGGCCCGTCTCACTGTCCAAGGCCCGTCTTACTATCCAGGGCCTGTCTCACTGTCCAAGGCCCTTCTTACTGTCCAGGGCCTGTCTCACTGTTCAGAGCCTGTCTCACTGTTCAGAGCCCGTCTCACTGTTCATAGCCCGTGTCACTGTCCGGAGCCCGTGTCACTGTCCAGGGCCCGTCTCACTGTCCAGAGCCCCTTCTCTGCTCAGGTTCTGCATCTGAGGAAAAGCACTGGGTTCTTTATTATTATTATTATTATTATTATTATTATTATTATTATTATTATTATTATTATTATTATTATTATTATTATTATTATTATTATTATTATTATTATTATTATTATTATTATTATTATTATCATTATTATTATTATGAGAAGTAGTAGTAGTAGTTGTTGTTGTTTCAGTAATAGTATTAGCAGTAATATCAGTAGTAGTAGTAGTAGTAGTAGTAGTAGTAGTGGTATCAGTACCAGACCAAAAGAAAAACAATGTATGTATATGTATATTCACCTGCAGCTGTGGCCCGTCATGCAGGACCCTGTAGACCCTGTAGACCCTGTAGACCCTGGAGACTCTGTAGACCCTGTAGACCCTGTAGATTCTGTAGACCCTGTAGACTCTGTAGACCCTGTAGACTCTGTAGACCCTGTGGACCCTGTAGACTCTGTAGACTCTGTAGACCCTGTGGACCCTGTGGACTCTGTAGACTCTGTAGACTCTGTAGACCCTGTAGACCCTGTAGACCCTGTAGACCCTGTAGACTCTGTAGACCCTGTGGACCCTGTAGACCCTGTAGACTCTGTAGACCCTGTGGACTCTGTAGACCCTGTGGACCCTGTAGACTCTGTAGACTCTGTAGACCCTGTAGACCCTGTAGACCCTGTAGACCCTGTAGACTCTGTAGACCCTGTGGACCCTGTAGACCCTGTAGACTCTGTAGACCCTGTGGACCCTGTGGACTCTGTAGACTCTGTAGACCCTGTAGAGACTCAGGAGGCAATGCAGGACGTGCCTTGCACCAGGTGAAGTGCCCCAGAGTTTAACCCACAGCCTTTATGTGCGGTGGAGTAGGTGGAGGGGGCAGTGCGGGTGGAAAGGGCGGAGCTGTGGAGATAACTATATAAAAACGTTAATAATCTTTAATGACACTGGTGGAGGGAGCCGCAGGCGCTCACCCTCTGCACTTCAGAACAGGTTTATCTGTCAGGGGAGGGCATCTGACACGACTTAATCTGAGCCTGTCATCTGCACAAAGGAGCTTAAAGAGGGGAGGGGCCAGAAGGTCCTTGGTTGGACTCCCGGGTCTTTCAGTGTGGAGTTTGCATGTTCTCTCTGTGTCTGGGGATACAACAGGTCAAATGCTCCAGCTGAGGTCCTGACCAAAATTAGCTTAAGGAAATGGGTCACACTGGTTCTGACAGGTCTGACAGACACTGAAGGATGGGTCAAATGCAGGTTTAACCCAGAGACACTGAAGGATGGGTCAAATGCAGGTTTAACCCCGAGACACTGAGGGATGGGTCAAATGCAGGTTTAACCCCGAGACACTGAAGGATGGGTCAAATGCAGAGGACACATTTCCCTGAAATCCTTGATGTTAATTTGGACTGAGATGAGTCTGGTGATGGATTTTAAAAACCCAGAGGAGCACCACCTGATGACATCACAAAGTGGAACAGAGAGTAGTGAGCTGTAAAGACAGACATTAGAACAGGGTTAAAGCCCCACTGTGGAATATTTCCTCACAGTAAACAGGGCTACTGAGGAGAATAAAGGATAAAGATTTACACTAGTTTATTGAAATTTTTTGGGGGTTTTTTCTCATAAAAAGGCATCAGATTTTGGTTGTGACCTTTGACCTTTGGCGCTCTGACCTCCTCTGAGTTTAATGTGAAAACAAATAAGTCAAAAGAACATCGTGAAAATGTCTGAGAAAATCAGAGGGAAAGAAGGAGGCTTGAGAGCGAGAGAGGGAGGGGCAAAGGGATGGAGAGGGATGAAAGAGATGTACAAGAGAAGGAGGGGCAGAGGGATGAGAGAGAAAGAGAGAGAGGGGAAAAGAAGGAGAATGGAGGGAAGAAAGAGAAGGTGAGAGGGATGAGGGTAAAAGGTGGGCAAGAGGGACGGTAGGGATGGATAGAGAGAGAAGCGAGAGGAAGAAGAGAGAGGGAGTGGAGAGAAACAAGACAGAAAAAGAAAGACAGAAAGACAGAGGGAGGGGACGGAGACAATGAAGAGAGAAAGAAAAGGGGAGAGGGAAGAGGGAAAAAGATAGAGGGAGAGAAAAAGAGGAGAGACTAAGAGACAGAAGGAGAGTAAGAGGATGGAGAGAGAAATAGAAAGAAAGTCAATGGACCCAGAAGCGCCCATGCTCACTTCCTGTTTGGAACATGGCGGCTAGCAGGTTAGCGATGTCCATTTATATATACAGTCTATGGTTCTAACAGGTTTATGTCTAATATTATGACGGTCGTGTTCTGGATCGTCTTCAAGGGCTTCACTGTTTCAGCTGTTGTGACCAGCAACTGAAACTTAATAGCCTCCATTCAACCTTTAATGGCCCTACTAACTCCCTCTATTGTTCTCTTTGTTTCATTTGTTTCCCTTGGGTCTGAAGATGGAGTTATAGATAGGGGATGGATGATGTCCCAGGCCCCCATTCTTGTTCAAGGAAGGATTGTCTTTCCTAACAAAAATAGCTTCTTTAACTTCACTCTAAAATCATTTCTTTTCTCTGGCTAAGATCTGTTCCTCACTGTCTTCAGACACACACACACACACACCCACAGGTACACACACACTCTCTCTCTCTCTCTCTCTCTCTCTCTCTCTCACACACACACACACACACACACCCACACACACACACTGCATTGTCTGCATACATCAGGACAGGTGTTTGGTGAGTCATTGCCAGAGTGAGAAAAGTAGTGGACCGTGCACTGACCCCTGTGGGACTCCTGTTCAATGTTCAAACAGATGATTATGTCTGGCATTACATCATCTATCCATTTTCTTCTGCTTATCCAGGGCGAGTCACGGGGGCAGCAGTCTAAGTAGAGACTCCTAGACTTCCCCACCCCAGACATTTCCTCCAGCTCCTCCGGTGGGCCCCCAGGCCGGTCGAGAGACATAGTCTCACCAGCTTCTCCTGGGTCTCCTCTGGGACCTGCTCCTGGTAGGACATGAACACGAAGGGCCATGTAGAGAATCACAGTATATTGTCTGAAGAAAATGTGTTTTTTATCATCATTGTGGTATCGAGTATCGAGTATTGAGTATCGAGTATCGAGTATCGACTCAGTATCAAAATCCAGTTTGGAGTTTCAGTTTGGTGACAGCAGCTCAAACATGCTCAACTTTTCTTTTCTCCTCCTCTTTTCCCCTCCTCCTTTCTTCTCCACTTCCTCCTCCTCCTATTTTCTCCTCTTCTCCTTTTCTCCTCCTCCTGCTCTTTTTTCTCATCTTCTCTTCTCCTCCTCCCCTTTTCTCCTCCTTCCCCTCCTATTTTCTCCATCTCCTCCTCCTGCTCCTACTCCTTTTTTCCTCTTTCCTCTTTTCTTTTATCCTCCTCTTTTCACCTTTGCTTCCTTTTCTTTACTCCTCCTCCTCTTCCTCTCCTCCTTTTTCCTCCTCCTCCTCTCTCCTCCTCCTCCTTCATTCTTTTTGTCTTTCCTCAGCTCATTTCTCTGACATTTTGACAGGAGTTATGTAACCTCTGTACCTGTGCCTCAGGTGAGAGCAGCTGCGCTCTGATTGGCCGAGAAGAGGGAGGTGAGCATGTCTGGTCGTCCAGAGGAGGAGCAGTTATAGAAGCTGTTAGTCAAATTTACAGGGACAAAAGACAAAGACTTTTTTTGTTCTTAAAACCATCATAAATCCAGCGATCACTAAAATACAGAGTTTAGCCCTGATCAAACTGTTCTGTTCAGATTTTAAACCATGTTCCAGTTGTTTCTTCTCATTTAGCCTCTGAAGTTGTATTTGTAGTGAATTATGTTTGAGTAATATTTAATTGCTTATTCTCAAAACCCATTTTGTGAATCTGCCCTGTTGCCACCTCTGCTGATACACTCACTGTGACGTACACACTTCCTTTTCCAATTTTATTTTCTTAATCGGTGATACTTGTAGGATTCAGCAGCATCGTGTCGTCATGTTTGTACAAATGAAGAAAAAAAACAAAAAAGAGCTGCTCGTTAGTGTGATGTGCAGCTATCCATAGGGGGCGCCGACGTTAGCTCATATTGGGCTCTGCAGTTTTATAACACGGAAGTCAGCGGATTTGTTTCTTTCTTTTATTAAGTCGTTTTAGACGAATATAGTGATTTAAAATATGCAAATTCTAACATAATGTTTTCCTAACTCTTCTTAAATGGAGATAATGGAGAAAATTGGCAAGAATGTTCCACGGCATGGAATTGAGCTCATCTATCTCCATGGAGACAAGCAGGAAAAGTCACACGGTGAAGCTTTATATATTCATTTTTTTGTTTTTCATTTAGGTTTTATTTCCATTCTTGTCCTGAGCTCCATTACATAACTGTGACTCTGACTCAAACTGAGTGATGTGAAACTGTATAAACAGACAGAACCACAAAAGAATGTGAAAGAAGAGAAAGTCAGAGAGAGGAGGCGAGGGGGAGAAGAGAAAGGGAGAGGAGAGAGAGAGAAAGAGAGAGGGATGGATAAGGAAGAGGAGAGGAGGAATGCACAAATGACATGTCAAAGAAAGACAGAAGTTTTGATCCCTCTGTCCTGAGGCGGTGTGAGCTGAGACCTGCCTTTGAGGACCAGGTCTGGACTCAAACATGACTAAACCTGGACTAAACCTAGACTAAACCAGGACTGAAACAGGAATAAACCAGGAATAAACCAGGACTTAACCAGGACTAAACCAGGTCTAAACCAGGTCTAAACCAGGTCTAAACCAGGTCTAAACCAGGTTTAAACCAGGACCACAGAAGGACAAAACCAGGACTGAACCAGTACTGGACCAGGACCAGGCTCAGATCTGGTCCACGTCTTGAAGAATAGTAAAAATCTGTTCTGAATTCCAAAAGTTAATAAGTACAAATATTAGCTTTATTATATTAACTTCAAACACAGATCTGATCAAAAACAGATGTAAAAACCTCGAAAACCAAAAACACACAGTTTAACAGATTTAAAACATTCAGATGTTAAAGATGTGCCTCCCTCTGGTGGTTACAACGCAAACTGCAGCTTAAACACAGAACAATCTGTTGATTACAAAGAAACGACTCCATCTAGTGGTAAAACTGAAAACAACAAGTCCCACTCGTTTAACTAAACCAAGACTAAACCAGATCTAAACCAGGACTAAACTAGGACCAAACTAGGACTAAGCCAGGACTAAACCAGGACTAAACCAGGTCTATACAAGGACTAAACCAGGACTAAACCAGGACTAAACCAGGACTAAACCAGGCCTAAACCAGGTCTACACCAGGACTAAACCAGGACTAATCAAAAACTAAAGCAGGACTAAACCAAGACTAGTTAAATCAGGTTTATACAAGGACTAAACCAGGACTAATCAAAACTAAAGCAGGACTAAACCAGGACTAAACCAAGATTAAACCAGGTCTACACCAGGACTAAACTAGGACTAAACCAGGACTAAACCATGATTAAACCAGGTCTATACAAGGACTAAACCAAGACTAAACCAGGTCTACACCAGGACTAAACCAGGACTAATCAAAACTAAAGCAGGACTAAACCAGGACTAAACCAAGATTAAACCAGGTCTACACCAGGACTAAACCAGGACTAAACCATGATTAAACCAGGTCTATACAAGGACTAAATCAAGACTAAACCAAGTCTACACCAGGACTAAACCAGGACTAATCAAAACTAAAGCAGGACTAAACCAGGACTAAACCATGATTAAACCAGGTCTATACAAGGACTAAACCAAGACTAAACCAGGTCTACACCAGGACTAAACCAGGACTAATCAAAACTAAAGCAGGACTAAACCAGGACTAAACCAAGATTAAACCAGGTCTACACCAGGACTAAACCAGGACTAAACCATGATTAAACCAGGTCTATACAAGGACTAAACCAAGACTAAACCAGGTCTACACCAGGACTAATCAAAACTAAAGCAGGACTAAACCAGGACTAAACCAAGATTAAACCAGGTCTACACCAGGACTACACCAGGACTAAACCAGGACTAAACCAGGTCTAAACCAAGACTAAATCAAGACCAATCAATAAACTAAAGCAGGACTAAACCAGGACTAAACCAGGACTAAACCAAGGCTACACCAGGACTAAACTAGGACTAAACCAGTTATACACCAGGACTAAACTAGGTCTAAACCAAGACTAAACCTGGTCTAAACCAGGTCTAGACTCAGACTGAACACAGCGGTGAGATGAATGAAGAAAAACATGTCTTCAATTTCATCTTTAGAACAAAAATGGCTTCAGGCTCAAACCACTTTATGTAAATGTTGTTCTGTCACGCTCCATCGGCTGTGTCCAAATACTATAATCACAGCCTCTTCAAACCGACCAATCACAGCCCTCGCCTCTGAGAAAGGATCAATCACAGCCCTCGCCTCTCAGAATGGACCAATCAGGGTTTAGAGTCCTCAGGTCCCACGGTGGAGTCACTTGTGGATAACCAGAGCTGGATGGAGGGAGAGGTCACTGAGAAGAGAAAGGGGAGAAACCGGAGGTCAGAGGGTCAGAGGAGCAGAGGAGAAGGTCAGAGGAGCAGAGGAGAGAGTCAGAGGGTCAGAGGAGAGGGGAAGAGGAAAGGGGAAGAGAGTCACAAGAGTAGAGGAGAGGGTCAGAGGAGCAGAGGAGAAGGTCAGAGGAGCAGAGGAGAGGATCAAAGGGTCAGAACAGAGGGTCAGAGGAGAGGGGAAGAGAGTGACAGGAGTAGAGGAGAGGGTCAGAGGAGTAGAGGAGAGGGTCAGAGGAGCAGAGGGTCAGAGGAGAGAGGAAGAGAGTCAGAGGAGCAGACAAGGAGTACCTGTGTTTTTCTTGGCTTTGTCTTTGGACAGGGACATGGCAGCCATCTTGCAGACACTGATTCGTTCCTTCTTGGCGCCAGTGCCGCTGCCAGAGCTTTTGATTGGCCCATCGCTGCTGGTGATGACCCGCCCCCCGGTCCCTCCTAGCTCCTTGTTTCCTACGTCCTTGCCTCCTTTGATCTTGCTGCGACCGAGCCTCCATTCTGAGCTCATAAACTTCCCGATGGAGCTGACGAGGCTCCTGCCCCCGGTGCCGCTGATGCGAGTGGTATTTGCCCTACCCTCCAGGCTTCCGCTCCTCCTGACCATGCCGCCTTTGCTCTTGTCACTGGAGCGGATGAAGAACAGTTTCCTCTGGACCTCGGGGGGACTGAGTGCTCTCTTCCTCTGCTTCTCGTCTGTTGCACTCAGAGTTTTATAAACATGCCAGTCTTTCCCATCAGGCTTCCCGAGGCGCCCGGTGCTCGGAGGACTCAGGTGTCGCGCCCTCAGGTCAAAATGGCCGCCATCCACATCTCCTCTCCTCGGGCTCAGACTACGATAGACGAGCCAATCCCCCCGACCCAAGTCCGGACTCAGAGACCGGTCCCTCAGACCAGAACCTCCCGGGCTCAAGGCTCTGGGGCTGAACCTGCTGTAGGGCGACAGCGGTGACAGCGGCGACATGTAAGAGCCATCAGGACTGAATCCATCGGGACTGAATCCATTCGGACTGAACCCATCGGGACTGAAGCGACCAAAAAATTCTGGACTCCGAGGGCGACCGGGGCTCAATCCCCGTGACCCCAACTGTGAATTCTCTCGATTTGCATGGCTGATTCGCTCTCTGTTTCCGTAAACGTAGAACTCTGCACTGCCGGCCCCGAAGCGTCCTAGGGGACTCAGGGTGCGGGAGGTGGGGCTCATGGGGTGGCCTGAGGGACTCATGGGGCGGCCTGAAGGACTCATGGGGCGGCCCAGGGGACTCATGGTGCGGGAGGTGGGCCTTATGGGGTGGCCTGAGGGACTCATGGGGCGGCCTGAGGGACTCATGGGGCGGCCTGAGGGACTCATGGGGCGGCCTGAGGGACTCATGGGGCGGCCTGAGGGACTCATGGGGCGGCCTGAGGGACTCATGGGGCGGCCTAGGGGACTCAGGGCACGGGAGGTTGGACTCATGGGGCGGCCTAGGGGACTCAGGGCGCGGGAGGTTGGACTCCTGGGGTGGCCTGGGGGACTCAGCATTCTCCCTCTTTCTGTGCTGCAGCTGATTCGGTCTTGGCTTTGTCCATAGACTCTCCACTCGCCGCTGTTCGCCCTCCCAAACCGACCCAGGTCTGAGGGACTGATGGGTCTGGCGGGACTCAAGGGGCTGGGACTCAGATGCCCTGGAGACCCAAACTGCTCATCGCTTTCGGAGGCACGGCGGCTGATCCTTTCTCTGTTCCCATAAACAAACCACTCTCCGCTGTCCGCTTTTCCGAAGCGTCCGGGACTCAATGCTCGTGGAGACAAATCTCTCTCTCTGCTCGCCATTTTCCCGCCGTAAAGACCGTCGATCCGCCCTGAACCCCTTGGACTCAAGACCAAACCGGACTGGCTTTTGGTCGGACTCAGATCTGAACCCTGAGATTTTGGACTTTGGGTTTCAATCGGACTTAAACCCTGGATCTTTGTCGGACTTAGGTTTTGGTTCTGGGGTGGACTGGTGCTCATCCTGCCAGTGCTCCGGCCATAAACGCGCCACTCGCTGCCCACTTTGGCGCTTGCCGGGGGACTCAGAGGAATGTCCAAACTACCTTCACGTTTAGTCACGTTCTCTCCTCCCTTCTCTTCTTCAGCTCTCATCCTTTCATCTTTACGCCTCACATCTGTCAAACTTCTGTCCTTCTCACGTTCCTTTTCCATCGATAAGCGGCGCTCTGAAGACGCTCCACAAACTCCAATTTCCACAGCATTCCCATCTGCAATTCCTTCAAGTTTGGACACATTTTGAACCATTATCCCCCCTCCTTCACGCTCCTCTTTGCTCCGTGTTTTAATCAAATCTCTTTCCGAACTTCCCTGAATATATCCGCGCACAGTTTTGGTGGTAAAGTCATCCACCCACGTTCCTTTGGCCTGTTCCACGTTCACTTTTCCTTCATTGCTAAAAACAAGATTCTCTCTCTCTTTGCACGTTCCGGTTGCTTTCGCTCGATACAAACCTCCAAACCCACTTTCTCTCTCCTTCTCCGCAATCACTCGTTCTGGTCCGTAAATCTGCAGACTTCCCGGGACGCTCGCACAAATAGAAACACCTCTCCCGTCTTCTCCAAAAGATGCCAAACTTTCATGGATCGTGGCGTTTTCCTCGAGATCAGAGAAAGAGTCGCTGAACGAAGGGCTCTCCTTTAAGACGAAGCGCTCCACTGGTCGCACGCGCACGTTGGCTTCTGTCAGGTCCTCGTCGAAATCTGCATCTACACTCAGGTCCATTTGAGTTTCAACAAAGTGTTCCAGATCTTGAGGACAGAATGCGTCTTCGTTTAGCTTCAAAAACTCCGCCTCAATCTCAGGATTCTGCGGGAATTCTAGGTTTTGTTCAAACTCAAGATTTGTGGTTGGAAAATTTGGACAGAGCATCTCATAATCGGCAACACTAGTTGATATTTTGGTTTCATCATTTGTAAACTTTGCCAGAATTTTAGGTTTTTCAGTTTCACTTTTGGGCAGTGCTCTTTCCGGCTCCGGTGGCAACAGATTCTGTGAAATTTCCGTCTCTTGTCTCTCTGAAACTTGAATTTTTTGAGTGTTTTTTAGTTCAACTGTGACGTCTTTGATCTGTTCGTCCTGTGACATTTTAGCTTGAATTTCGAAAACATTTCCGGTCAAAATTTGGTCCATTTTTGTGCCTAACTTCTCTGGTGCTCCCTCAGTTTTAGAATCCTTTATTTTCAGCTTCTCGGATTCACACATTTGAGTGAAGTTGACACCAGAATCTGTAGCAGTTTTTGGCTCTACAATGACATTTCTAGTACAAATTGTTTCAAAATTTACCAAGTTTGATTTGAGGGAAAATTCAGAGCCTTTTTCTAATTCAAAATTCCGAGTTTCCATCTTAAAATCTGTCACGTTTGGATCATTTTTCATAGCAGAGGAATCCATCAGTCCTCCCTGTAACTCCACTGTCATGCCGTGGTTTTCTGTTTCAATTTCTTTGGACAGTTTTGAAGTTAAATCAGTGTTTACTACTTCTTGTTTCTTGGTGTCCATTTTGCTATCTGTGAGTTCTGCTGTTTTTGAATGTTCAATGTTCATTTCTGTTCCAACAGTTCCAAAATTTCCAATGATTTGTTTTGCAGAATTTTCCAAGACAATTCCAACTTCCAAATTCTGAATTTTGGCCATGTCTCCTCCAGTTTCCTTGTCTTGTTTTGCGGTAAGATTGTGAGTCGAGGAATCCTTCAAATCTCCCAATATCTGTACAGCCGTGTCTTGGTTTTTTGGTGCATTTTGGTCCCGACTTTCCGTGATGAAAACGTTGTCTTCCAAACCAAATCCATCCTCATTGTATGCATTGGTTTTGCTCAGACTGTCCTGGACTTCTTCGATTATTTTCACAATAACAATGTTACTTTCAGAGCGTCTCTTTTCCGAGTCGACTGACTCAGACTTTGGAGAACTTTCGAGCAAATTTCCAACTTCAAAATTCTGAAATTCTTCCCCAGAATGATTCTTCACAGTGATATCTTTGGTCAGTTCCAGCGATGTGTCTTTGGATTTTGTGAGACTTTGTTGGCTTTCTTCTGTAATTTTCACAACAATAATATTACTCTCTGTGTGTAATTTTCCAATGTTGTCACCAGCGTGTTCTGGAGACATTTTTGGCTCATTTTCAATTTCAAGTTCCTCTTTTTTTGGGATTTGATTTTCCACATTTATCAAACTCTGAGACGATTCTTCTTTCCTTCCTTCCACAGCACTTTTTTGTAAAATTTCAGTGTTTTCTTCAGAATTTGACATGCGTTTTTGAGAGTTTAGACTCTTTAGAAGTTGTGGTCTGACAACGTCTTTACTTTCTTCTTGCTGGGTCATTTTTGTTTGTGTCAAAGTTTGGTCTGTTTTTGCCAATATTTTGCTCGTACTTTGCTCACTTTGAGATGCCTGGGTATCAACAACTTCTAATTTTGAAATTTCCAAATTTTTCACGCCAAAGTTTGAAACATTTGTGGAATTCTGAATTTCTGTGGTCATTGAAATACTGTCTTGGTTTTCACTGGGAATTTTCTCCTCCATTTTGAGATTCTGTCCTTTCAAAATCTGTGCATTTAAAATCATTCCTGTCTTTACATCCTCCATTTTGTCTTTGAGTTTGACGCTGCTGCCATTTTGGGCACAAACCCCTGACTTTATTTCTACTTTTCCACATATTTCTGCTGTCTCTGTTTTAGCGCTAGAAATGTTAGCCTGAGTGTTAGCATCTTCTTTGCTTTTCACTGGGGGCAGTCCTCCATCTGATCTCTCCATTTTAGACTCCATTTTGTGAACAGAGGTTACATTAACGTCTTTGCCGAGTTTTGGTCCAGTTTCGACTTGTGCCGTTTTCAAATTTAAATTCTGAAGAGTTTTTGACTCTATAACTTTAATTTCCGTTGCAGATTTGGCAGAGGACATGTTTGGTTTAGCTTCTTCTTTTTTCTCTTCTTTAACTTCTTTTTTCAATCCAAAACCAACTCCTTCTGAAGCGTTCACGTTTATATTTGCATTTTGAAATCTATTTTGACTAATTATTTCTGTTTCTGTTTTTGAGCGAGAAACGTTAGCCTGCACATTAGCATCTTCTTTGCTTTTCACTGGGGCCAGTCCTCCATCTGATCCCTCCATTTTAGACTCCATTTTGTGAACAGAGGTTACATTAACGTCTTTATCAAGTTTTACTCCAGTTTCGACTTGTGCGTTTTTTAAATTCAAATTTAAATTTTGAAGAGTTTTTGACTCTATAACTTTCATTTCCGTTGCAGATGTGGCAGAGGACATGTTTGGTTTAGCTTCTTCTTTTTTTTCTCCTTTAACTTCTTTTTCCAAACCAAAACTAACTTTTTCTGAGGCGTTCACATTTGTATTTGCATTTTGAAGCTTATTTTGACTCACCTCTGTTTTTGTTTTTGTGCTAGAAACGTTAGCCAGCACATTAGCATCTTCTTTGCTTTTCATTGAGGCCAGTCCTCCATCTGATCTCTCCATTTTGTCAACAGAGGTTAAATTAATGTCTTTGGCAAGTTTTGCTTCAGTTTCGACTTGTGCAGTTTTCAAATTTAAATTCTGAAGAGTTTTTGACTCTATAACTTTCATTTCTGCGGCAGATGTGGCAGAGGACATGTTTGGTTTAGCTTCTTCTTTTTTCTCTTCTTTAACTTCTTTTTTCAATCCAAAACCAACTCCTTCTGAAGCGTTCACGTTTATATTTGTATTCTGAAGCCTATTTTGACTCACCTCTGTTTTTGTTTTTGTGCTAGAAACGTTAGCATCCTCTTTGCTTTTCACTGGGGCCAGTCCTCCATCTGATCTCTCCATTTTAGACTCCATTTTGTGAACAGAGGTTACATTAACGTTTTTGTCGAGTTTTACTCCAGTTTCGACTTGTGCAGTTTTTAAATTCAAATTTTGAAGAGTTTTTGCATCTGTAAGTTTTATTTCTGTGGCAGATTTGGCAGAGGACTTGTTTGGTTTAGTTTCTTCTTTGTTCAAACCAAAACTAACCCTCTCTGAAGCGTTCACATTTATATTCACATTTTGAATCTCGTTTGGGCTGTTTTTTGCTGCAGTTTTCAGTGTTGTGTTGTGTTTTGAATCAGACAAAATGGCCGCCGCCACTCTCGGGTCCGGTTCAAACCCGATCTTTCTCTGGACCGACTGCCCGGCCTGGACCGACCTTTGACTTTTGGGAGAAGGGATTTGGGTCATGGGGGTGGGCCACTTTAATGGAGAAGATGGGCTTTTGATTGGACCAGGACTGAGGACTCTGGAACACAAAAAGGTTTTTCACTTTAATTAAAAACAGTAATTTTATGGAAAATAATTAAGGACTAAACCAGGACTAAAACCAGGACTGCACCAGAACTGAACCAGGAATAAACCAGGACTAAACCAGAACTAAATCAGGACTAATACCAGGAATTCAGAGCTATGAGAAGCTCCAGAGTTAGATTCATCTCTATAAAAACATTGCTCAAGTTTAAAAAGTTCCCTGCGGCTCTTTTGTCTGTGAGAAATAATCATTTGTGAAAAACAGGCAAATTGTGAAGCGTCTGAGCTCGAGGCGAGTTTCAGGCGAGTCCAGACCTGAAACATCAAACCTGAAGCAGAGAGTTTCAGGCAAGTCCAGACCTGAAACCTCAAATCTGAAGTAGACTGTGAAAAGTTTGAGCCCAGGGCGGGTTTGGCATGAGTCCAGACCTGAAACCGTTTTATGTTTATGAAAATGAAGCGATTGGCAGACGTGTCCCTGGCACTCTCTCCGGGACTACACCCGGACTACACTGGGATTACACTGGGACTACTCCAGGGCCATCAGGCGTATATAAATAAACTAATAAACAAACCGCAGCCTGGCAACAAAACACAAAACTATTCAATGAACACTGCAAATATGAATGGATTTAAAGAGGGGGTATTTTACTTTTATGGGGTTTTAAAGAGGGGGTATTCTACTTCTATGGGGAACTGTAACACATAACATATTTAGATCATCATGTTTCCTTTTATTGTTTTGAAAATGCTATATTCGCCCAGAACAGCATATTAATATGTTTTATAAGTTTCCCTTTCGTTTTGACGCTGAGCTGATCATCTCTGTTCATGGGTTTTATGTAATAAATCCACTAAGACCACTCTCTCAACCTGGTCGGCCATCAGGCGTCAGGAAGAGCAGTGTTGTCAAGGCCACGACTAATGAGGAACCAGCTCGATTTAAACGACCTGTGACTATGACCGCCTCACCTGTGTTCTCTCCTCTGATTGGCTGTTGGTAGCTGGTCTCTGCTCGGATTGGTCCTCATGATCAACTGTCCCCCCTGAATGGCTCCCGCGCCGCTCTGATTGGTCCTGATGAGCAGCTCTTCGTCCTGATTGGCCTCCCGCAGCAGCTCTTGGTAGCGGTGCAGTTCTGCCCTCAACGCTTTGACCCGCCCCTGCAGGTTCTGGTTGCGTTGGTTTTGCTGTTCTGTGGCGTCGAGCGTCGTCTCGAGCTCGTCACAGAGACTCGATGCTCTGAGCTGAGAGACAGAGAGGTGCTGCTCCAGCGCCCCCATGTGGTCGACTGCTGCAGACTCCAGAGAGCGGGTCTGAAATACACATAAAGGACTATGTGTATGTGATGTACTGATGGATAACAGTAAACACAAGTATAGTGTATGTGATGTACTGATGGATAACAGTACACACAACTATAGTGTATGTGATGTATGTATGACCAGACCAGATGCCACAGAACAGTAGTAGGAAGTAGAAATATACTAATGACACAATACACACATATATACTGTGTGTAACTGTGTCTATCACCTAAAACTGACACAAACCCACAGACTGTATAAAGAAGTGGACTAAGTGAGTGTGACGTCGCCCACAGCGTTCATGAAGCTCATTGAAGCTAGAGCATTTATAGGGGCAAATTTGAAGCCGACTTCCATATTTGGAATTCCAACTATGAGTATCATAGCAACCAAAGAGCCAATCCGGAGTGAGGCTGTTGAAGGTAACAAGCAGGGAGCAGTCACTTCAAGTCAATCAAACCTGTTGCTATCACTAGCGGAAGCGACTTCGGGGAAATACGGCACCTGATTTGTCTGTTATTAATGTTCATATCTTGATTTACAGACAGAACAGTGAAACAAAAACCTCAGGATCACATAGAGTGGGTTAATATGAACATTTTAAGATCAAAATGACGAGTCTGACAGCAGCAGTTACAGAGAGACCGCCCATGATCACGTCCTGTTTGAAACGTGGCTAGCAGGTTCACTATGTCCATTTTTATACAGTCTATGCACAAACCAGAGCAGAAGCCACAGAGTGGGCCTGAAACACAAACAGGTATATACAAGTAGATATATACTAATGACATAGTTCACACAAGTATACCGTGTGTACTGTGTAATCTCATACTGACACTACCCAGAACTCCACCCACTCCAGAGAGCAGTGTATCACCTAATACTGACACCACCCAGACCACAGGGCACACACCACAGAGCACACATCACACAACAGACCAGACCACAGACCACAGGGCACACACCACAGAGCACACATCACACCACAGACCAGACCACAGACCACAGAGAGCACAGACCACAGAGCACACATCACACCACAGACCAGACCACAGACCAGACCACAGACCACAGAGAGCACAGACCACAGAGAGCACAGACCACAGAGCACACATCACACCACAGACCAGACCACAGACCAGACCACAGACCACAGAGAGCACAGACCACAGAGAACACAGACCACACCACAGACCACAGAGAGCACAGACCACAGAGCACAGAGCACAACACACCACAGACCAGACCACAGAGCACAACACACCACAGACAGGACCACAGAGCACAACACACCACAGACAGGACCACAGAGCACGCCCCACACCATAGACCAGACCACAGACCAGACCAACAGAGCACACCACAGACCACACCACAGACCACAGAGCACAGAACAGACCACAGAGCACAGACCACACCAGAGAGCACAGAGAGCACACACCACAGACCATAGACCACAGACCACACCACAGACCATAGACCACAGAGAGCACAGACCACACCACAGACCAAAGACAGGACCACAGAGGATAAAGAGCAGAGAACACAGAGCACACACCTCAGACCACAGAGCACAGACCTGGGGTCTCAGTGTGTGGGACATCCGGGCAGTGTGCAGGACCCCGGGCAGTATGTATTGATATTTGTGTGTACACTCCTAATGGCCCGACCCTCTCATAACGTGACCTCTGCACCCACAGACCTCTGTGTTTATTTAGATTAAATGTGTGTACCTTGTCTGTGCTTTATTTTATTCTACCTTTAATAATGAGAGTCACATGAGTGAAAACGCTGCTAAAAAAAAAGACAGAGAGGCCATAGTGCCCCTGCTGGCCGTAAGGCAAAACACACAACATGTATCACCCCCACACCGCACCCTCACCTGGTCTCAGGACTAAACCAGGACTAAACCAGGTCTAAACCAGGTCTAAACCAGGACTAAACCAGGACTAAACCAGGTCTAAACCAGGACTAAACCAGGACTAAACCAGGACTAAACCAGGTCTAAACCAGGACTAAACCAGGACTAAACCAGGACTAAACCAGGACTAAACCAGGACTAAACCAGGACTAAACCAGGTCTAAACCAGGACTAAACCAGGACTAAACCAGGACTAAACCAGGACTAAACCAGGTCTAAACCAGGTCTAAACCAGGTCTAAACCAGGACTGAACCAGGTCTCATTAATGAATGACTTAAATTTATTTTGGTTGTCCATATTCAAACCCGATCACACCCCTGACCTCTGACCTCTTGTCGTAGCAGATCGAGTTCACGCTGGAGACCAGAGGCCGTGTTCTTCAGCTCCAGCAGCTCAGAGTCTTCAGGGGGAGCGCACGCCTCCACCTGGACACAGACAGTATTACAGTGGGATGGATTCTTCAGAACTGCGATGATGTTGTTAATCTGTGATAATGATAATAATGTGTTTCTGTGTGAAACACTTTCACACTGATCCCAGATATGCACATGTCAATACAGACTCTGTCTGGACTGTCTGGACATGTGTGTGTCTGTGTGTGTCTGTGTGTGTCGGGGTGTGTATGTGTGTGTATCTATGTCGTAAATAAACCAGTTTAAACTTTTTCAGAATCAGAATTGAACTTAAAAGGTTAATTTAATTGTTTCACAGATTTCTGCAGATCCTTTGTCCAAACGTATGCTGCAGACTTAGACTGTGCTTTGGCATCGAGTGTCTTGCTCAGAGACACCACAGCAGTGTGCACTGGGGGAATAGAACCATCATCTCTCACCTGTGGCACCTGCAGACTCCAGTCCAGTGGGGGCAGTGTGAGGCCGCTCCAGCTCCTGTCCTGCAGCTGTAGAGCCAGGTCAGGGTTGGAGGTTCGACTCCTAAGCTGCACCGAGATCCCTGCGCGTCGCAACTGGAGACCCTGTACATCCTGAGACAAACAAACAAATAAACAAACAAATAAACAAACTGATAAACAGACAGATCTCAAATGTGACTGTTCTGAAGCCCCGAGGCAGGTCTGAGCTCTTCTGAGACTGGGGCTGATTTAGGTCAAATATGTGATTTTTCTGACATTCAGATGGGAATCTCAAGTATTTCACAACATGTTTGTACAGATCTAAACTACATGGTTATAGAAGCTTTTACACAGAATAAGACCCCATGGAGGCACAAGGAGGGCGTCTGACACACAGGGAGGGCATCTGACACATATGGAGGGCATCTGACACACAGGGAGGGCATCTGACACATAGGGAGGGCATCTGACACACTTTCTATGCATAATATTTCATTATTGTGTCCATAAATCAAGATATGAACATCAATAACAGACAAATCAGCTGCCTCCCGCTTGTGTTAGCAATAGGTTTGATTGACAGCGTCGCTAAGTGCCCGCTCCCTGCTAAACCAGCGGTGCGGGTGGATAGGGGCGTTACCTTCAACAGCCTCTCTCCTGATTGGCTCTTTGGTTGCTATGATACTTGGAGTCGGAATTCCAAATATGGAACTGTGCCCCAGATTAGCCGCTGTAACTGCTAGCGTCGATGAGCTTCATTTGGAGCTGAACAAAACGGATTCTTAAGAGTTTGTGAACTCTCTGGCACTGTTTACACTTTTGAGGATTCTTCTCCAGTAAATTTTTTTCCAAAGGAGGTGTTTGTTCGTTGGTTTTATCTCAGAGATCATGAGACTGTGAGATTCCTCTTTACCTTTTGGTGTTGAGTCTGTAGCCCCTGTAGCTCCGCCTCCTTCTGAAACACTTCCTGGTTCAGGTCGGTCAGGTGACGCTCCTGCATCTCCACCCACACCAGCTGCAGATCTCTAATCTCCGCCCCCAGCTGCTCTCGCTCCGCCGCCACTTCCTCACACCTGCAGAGCAACGCAAACATGTGTGAATGAAACAAAACACAACTCCAGGTATGTTTTTGAGGAGGAACATTATAACATAGAGCTCACAGGGGTCACACAGGGGTCACACAGGGGTCACTGTTGTGTAATACAGGACCTTTAAAGAGTAAACTCTAGTGATGTCATCGTGTTAAATTCATAAAAACATCAAACCTGGACTTGAGGTCGAACATGGAGAGTTCAGCTCCGAGACTCTGCAGCTTCAGGAACGCACACTCCCGAATACACACACTGATCTGTGAAGAGAGAGAATTATTACACATACTACTACTACTACACACACAAGGAAATAGTACACATACTACTGTTACTACTGCATAAAATAAACTACATAAAATAAACTCTACATAAAGAAATCAAACACAAATCAAATGTAAAGTCAGATTTATGTAAAATGCAGAGTTGCAGTGATGAGTCCCACTGCGTGACATCAAACAACCCCAGTGACCATGGCCACGCCCATCTCCCAGGGCCATCACTTTGGGGGTATTCTACATGCATCTCTATGGCAGAATGTTCAGCAGTTACCAGAGACACAATGTGCACATTAGCAAACACTGCCAAAAACGTTTTAAGATTAAGTCTGAAAACTCTTGAAAAATCCTTTCAGTTCATGGTCCCATTTAGGAGTTTGATTTTACACAAAAAGGTGCGAGTGACTGACTGAAAAACTGTTGGCTAACGCTAGCTAGATTGTGAGTGTAATGTTATTTGAGAGGGACTTGTTGACTTTGAGGGACTTGTTTAGCAGCACAAATCAGCTCTTTATGGTCAGATTGTGTTAAAACAAAGCTCAAACTAAAGTCTAACAGAGCTTCAGACAGAGCAGTGCCTACAGTTAGCATCACACCCAAAGAGAATGTTGATGACATCAGCTGCAAAGGATCAATAAGGTGAATAATGATCACAATAGAGTCTGAGAGACACGTGACACTAATCTGAGGCTGTGATTGGACTAGTTCTGGTTTAGCCCCGGTCTGTACCTGGTCCTGCAGGTCGGTGGCGATCCTCAGCTTTGAGTCCAGGTGTTTGAGGTCTCCAGGTGACCTCTGCCGGAGCTCCACCTCGATCTGATGCTCCAGCTCCTGATTGGACGACTCCAGACGCCCCACCTGCCAAATAAGGGCATGACGAAATGAGGAGATGAGGAGAGAAGAGGAAGAGAGAGGAGTCGAGGAGAGAGGATACGAGGAGACAGGGAGACAAGGAGACGAGGAGAGAAGACGAAGAGAGGAGGAGAGGTGGAGAGGAGATGAGGAGACAAAGAGATGAGGAGAGAAGACGAGGAGATGAGGAAACAAGGAGAGTGGAGAGGAGGAAAGAGGAGACGAGGAGAGGAGAAGGAGAGAAGGAGGGAGGAAACAAGGAGAGAGGCGAGGAGGAGACAAAGGGAGAGGAGGAGAGAGGAGGCGAGGAAACAAGAAGAGAGGAGACAAGGAGAGAGGAGAGGAGACAATGAGACAAGGAGAGGAGGTGACGAGGAGAGAGGAGACAGAGAGGAGACAGAGAGGAGACGAAGAGGAAACGAAGAGGAAAGGAAGAGGAGACGAGGAGATGAGACGGGGAGAGAGGAGATGAGGAGAGAGGAGACGAGGAGATGAGACCTGGTGAATGTAGGAGGATAGTCTGGCATTGAGGTTTTGGAGCATGGACTTGTTCCGGTTCATGTCCAGAGTCTGGTCCAGGATCTGGTTCAGGTTCAGGTCCAGACCGGGCCCTGGGACTTTGTACGGCCACATGGCTCCGCCCCCCTGTGTGACATCAGAGTGTGTGAGGTCATCTCTTTAACAGACCTGGAGTTTTGTTTCATTCACACAGGTTTAACACACAAACCCTGCATATTCAGTTCTTAACTCAGACAGAAAACACTCTCTTCCACCTTGTGATGTCATGAGCTAATACAGGAAGTGCTCCACTGTGTTTTTAAACTCCACGCACCTTCACTAGAATAATTTGGATGATTTCAGACCTGGAATTGCAAATCTCTACTGAACAAAATGTAAAAGGAGCTGTCAACAAGTTGTAACCGAGCATTTTGAGTTTTGGAGATGTAGACAGACTAATAATAAAGTGTTACTCAAACATGTTGGAATGAAAACACAACTCCAGGTCTGTTTTTGAGGAGGAGCATTATAACATGGAGCTCACAGGGGTCACACAGGGGTCAGTTTGTGTAGGACTTTAAAACATACACAGCTGTTCAGTTTTTGGGCTCGCATGGAGTCAGAGCTTATCTCATCATTTCATCTTTATTTCCACACAGCGCTCATAAAACAAATCATAAAACATAAATCATAAAGCATAAATCACTCGCGTTTTTATGTAGATGAGAACGAGTCCAGACAAACCGGATCAGAGCACGGACTATTAGCTCATTAAATCGGGTGGAAAGTTTGCACAGCGGGGTTAGGCCCAAGTTAGTTTAGTTTGAATCACAAAGATACAAATCAGGTCGTTTTCACACTGCCTCGGGTCGACGTGAAAGAGCATTCTCTCCTCCTGCCTCTGTCTGCGCAGGTGAGCCCCGGTGTCTGCGCAGGCAAGCTCAAGTCTGTCCATGTGTCTTTTTCTCTTTCACCTCCACGTACAGTCCTCACAGTGTATTTAGCCACAGGTGAATGACCTCTGCGTAAAGGGAAAGTGAGCGTGTGTGTGCGTGTGTGTGTGTTCATGTCTCTTAATGCTCGTTGTCATGGAGATAGGTCCTTTGATCAGCTGATGGACTCTCATGTCACTCACAGTGTTTGGGTAAACGATGTGCGGTGTATGTGAACAAGACCGATCCAAAAGTAAAGTGAACAAAACTAAATCTAGAGCCACCGGGGGGCGCTCCACAGAGCCACTGACATGAGTCAAAACCACCTGACAGTTTAAACGACAGAACAGCAAAACTTTAGTCAAATGTACTATTGGACTATAACTATACTTAAACTGGGACTAAATCTGGACTAAATGTGGACTAAATGTGGACTAAAGCAGGGCTAAAGCAGGACTAAACCAAGACTAAAGGAGGACTACAGCAGGACTAAACCAAGACTAAACCAAGACTAAAGCAGGACTAAACCAAGACTAAAGGAGGACTAAAGCAGGACTAAAGCAAGACTAAAGCAGGACTAAACCAAAATTAAAGCACAACTAAACCAAGACTAAAGGAGGACTAAAGCAGGACTAAACCAAGACTAAAGGAGGACTAAAGCAGGACTAAACCAAGACTAAAGCAGGACTAAAGCAGGACTAAACCAAGACTAAAGGAGGACTAAAGCAGGACTAAAGCAAGACTAAACCAGGACTAAAACAGGACTAAACCAAGACTAAACCAAGACTAAACCAAGACTAAACCAGGACTAAACCAGGACTAAACCAGGACTAAAGCAAGACTAAAGCAGGACCAAAGCAGGACTAAACTAGGACTAAATTATAAGCCCATGATCCAGCTGCAGTGGTACAGGAGAGCACCTGACACATATAACAGAGCAGACTCACGGTTGCTGGTCGGCGCCGCTCACATCTCAGACTGAAGCTCTGATCTCTCACTGAATTATTATTGCGTCTTTAAAGTCGCCCGTGGCTCTGAACCGGTCCAGACCTGTTTCAGTCCTGGTCCTGGTCCAGACCCAGTCTACAGTTAGGCCTCAGGCTCCCCGGGATCTGATACTGACATCGTGCCCTTGAGCAAGACACCACAGCTAAATATACAAATAGTTTGTGGTGAGAGCAGAACCACAGAACAGCAGCCACAAATCAAACGGTCTGCCCCAGGGCGACTAGAGCCAGCCCCAGATTTGAGCCAGGATGTGCGCAAGGATGTCAGCCAGGACATGAGCCAGGACCTGAGCCAGGACATGAGCCAGGACCTGAACCAGGACCTGAGCCAGGACCTGAACCAGGACATGAGCCAGGACATGAGCCAGGACCTGAACCAGGACATGAGCCAGGACATGAGCCAGGACCTGAGCCAGGACCTGAACCAGGACCTGAACCAGGACCTGAGCCAGGACATGAGCCAGGACCTGAACCAGGACCTGAGCCAGGACCTGAACCAGGACGTGCTTGAGGACGTGCACCAGGAGCCAGGAGATGAGCCAGGACCTGAATCAGGACCTGAACCTGGACGTAAGTCAAGATGTGAGCCAGGACCTGAGCCAGGATCCAGCTCCAGACCTACAGAGGTGGAAGTACTCAGTTACATTTACTTGAGTAACTTTTTTAAAGGAATCTGTCAGTGTACTTATATTACTCTTAGAGTAATATGTTGTACCGTTCTGGTTTAGTCCTGGTTCAGTCCTGGTCCACATCTGATTTTGTCCTCGTTTAGTCCTGGTTCAGACCTGGTTCAGTCCTGTTTGTGACAGGTGTAATCAGTGTCAATCACATGTCGAGTTGGAGCCGTTTAAACATGTTTCATCTTTTCCATTACACATATTTTATATAGGTCAAATCCTCCAGCTACAGTAGACCTGACTGAGACCAGATCCGGGTCCAAACCAGGTCTAAACACGTCAAATCCTCCAGCTGACGTCCTGGTAAAGACTAGCTCAAGATCTGGAGATGGGTCCTGGCTCCAGAGAGGTTTAACTCAAGAGACACTGAAGGATGGGTCAAATGCAGGATACATTTCTCTACAGGGAGAGTAAAACTGACCTTCGCCTAATGACAAATTTTCTTTCTCCTCTCACAACCACAGACTGTATAAAGAAGTGGACGTTACCCACAGCGTTCGGCTCCAGTCAAATGAAGCTCATCGAGGCTAGCAGTTAAGGGGGACATTTAGGAGCATAGTTCCATATTGGGAATTCTGACCAAGTGTATCATAGCAACCAAAGAACCAATCTAGAGCGAGGCTGATGAAGGTAACGCCAGTTTTTCAATGTAAAGTGAATTGAAGCCAGAGTCAATGGAGCCTGAAGTAGCGCCCATGAGCACTTCCTGTTTGGAACGTGGTGGCTAGCACGTTAGCTACGTCCATTTATGTCTATTAACAGATCTTTTACATTGCAACAAAAATAGAATATCATTTTGAATTTTCAGGGAATTTCTAGGATGAAGAGACTATTTTATCTATATATAAACTTTTCAAACTCGATTTCAATACTAAAGAACAAACTCGATACTCGAAGATATTCAGGAAAGGTTAATGGGACTTTTTTAGTACCGATACCTGTGAAACCTGAGGATCTAGTTTCGATACCAGTTTCAGTATCGATTAGAATCAGATTTTCGATACTTTTGTCAGCTCTAGTTGATCATAATCTCTCCTGTTAAATAAATGCATCATTTAGGCAGACTCTGACATCGCTCATTCTGTAACAAAGAAACACTACAAGATGAGGTAATATTTTTGTCACTAATTTTAATAACGCCTTGTGTTCCGGGCTCATACAAGTTTTCCACATAAATTTAAGCATTTAATAAAAAGAAAAAACTTATGACTTTTGCTGTTTTAGAAAGAAGCCATTTTGCCACAAAGCATCATGGGAAATGAAGTCCGTTCCAAAGTAAAGCATGGGGCGGATGTGTCGCTCCACTGTTCTGTTCAACACGTCTGTATTCAGGGGCGAGGTCAGGCGAGGGGGCGGGGTCAGGCTAGAGGAGGAGAGGGGTCAGGCAAGAGAGAGAGAGAGAGGCATTGTGGGAAATGAAGTCCAGTTTGAAGAGACGTGGGCTTAAATAAAAGCGCGCCGCCGTGTGGTGGTGTCCTGCGCGAATCCGACAGTGGAGAATCCGGTGTGAAAGGGGGAGGGGAGGGAGGAGGAAAGAGGAGAGGAGAGGAGGGAGAGTCAGTGAGGGAAAGGGGGGCAGACAGGAGGGAGGGAGGGAGGGAGGAGAAGAGATGAGGAGGGGATAATGGGTCAGTCCCTGGTTTGGACCTTTGGCTCTGCTGCTGCTGCTATTGGGTCAAGCGAATATTAATTTTAAGGTTCAACTTGCACATTATAATGAGTCTTATTTTCTCGTCGTCTTTAAAGTCACATTTTAGCACATTTGAATAAAGACTCGGTCCGGTCTAATGGTCAGAGATCAGCCGATCCTCAGGAGGTTTGGCGTTCACAAGAAACTGGACCATTTTGAAAGGAAAAGTTGTGTTCGTGAAATCTAAACCTGCAGCCATTTTGTTTTTGAAAAGAGAATATAAAATTGATCAACAAGAGCTAACGCCAAAAAGAAACATTTTTTCTCAAGTCTGATGGCATTTTCAGACTTTGGACAGACGTCAGAATGGTCAGAGTGTGTTATGATGAGGTCAGCGCTGGTCAAGCGTCAGGTGGGCTCAAAATGGAGGCCAAAAAGTCTGGTCCAAACTGGGGAGAGACCAAATGGGAGGGGCAAAGGGCAAGTGGGCGTGGATAGGGGATAAGATCAGGAGGTGAGTGGGTGGGGATAGGGGACAGCGGGCAGAGATGGGGCCAGGTGGTAAGGGGGCGGGGATGGGAGACAGGGGGCGGGGGAGGGGCCGTGGGCGTGTTATTTGAGGCAGCGTTCGAAGTAGGTGGCGCCGATGTAGCCGCCCCTCATGGAGCGATGAACGTTCTGCTCGAAGAGACGACGGTTTGTTTGTAAAACCTCGGCCGCCTCTTTGTTCAGAGGATCCTCAGGGTTAGGCTCCTGTGGACGGAGAGAGAGGGGGAGAGGTAGGAGGGAGTGAAAGAGAGAAGAAGGAGGGAGGGAGAAGGAGATAGAGAGAATGGAAGTAGGGAGGGAGAAGGAGGGAGAGAGAGGAGGGTGGAAGAGAGATAACAAAACAGAGAGGAGAGAGAAGGAGGAGAAATGGATGAGAAGGAGTGGGAGGGGAGATAAAAAGAGAGGAAGAAAAAGGTCAAAGGAGAGGGAGAAACAAGGACAAGAGATGGGGGTATAAAAGGAGAGGGGAGAGGAGGAAAAGAGAAAGGAGATAAAGGGAAAGGAGAAAGGACCAAAGAGAGAGAAAGGGAGACAGAGGGAGAGAGAGAGAGAAAGAGAGAGAGAAAAGAAAAGTGAGGGGGGTAAAAGAGACGGGGGGAAGGAAAAAGGGGGAAAGAAAGAGGAAGGGGTTACAGGAGTGAGAAAAAGTTAGGTGGGGAAAAAGAAAAGAGAGGGGGGAGAGAGAAAGAGGGTGAGGGAGGGGGGAACAAGAAGGAAGAGGAGGAAACAGAAAGAGGAGAGAAGGAAGAGAGATGGGGAGAGAGAGAGAAGGTCATGATTATCAATTCTTTCAGTAGTCATGTTTTTCAGCTCATGTAAAAGTGAAATAAACAGAATCTGATCATTTTAAAATTAAAAACATTTTAAACATTTGAATCTGAGTTTATGATTAAGCTCAATTACAGCAGTGTGGCGCCCTCTTGAGGCTGAGGACAGTACCTCACAGACTTAGAGCTGACACTTTTCACACAGGCGCCTTTGTGTGAAATACCTTTCAGTCTCAGATAAACAATTTCAGTACTCTCTTTTACTCTAAAACCACTAAAACGATATAAACTGATAAAGCCTTTATTGTATTGAGCTGTAACTGGCTCTCATAGAGTCCCATGTGTTTGGAGTCTGTCCTGAGGGGCTTTATTTTAGAACCGGCAACTGACACGTTTATATTTCTCTGGGTGGCTGCAGTGTGACAGTGTAGCGCCCCCCTGCAGCTGCAGTGTGACAGTGTAGCGCCCCCCTGCGGCTGCAGTGTGACAGTGTAGCGCCCCCCTGCGGCTGCAGTGTGACAGTGTAGCGCCCCCCTGCGGCTGCAGTGTGACAGTGTAGCGCCCCCCTGTGGCTGCAGTGTGACAGTGTAGCGCCCCCCTGCGGCTGCAGTGTGACAGTGTAGCGCCCCCCTGTGGCTGCAGTGTGACAGTGTAGCGCCCCCCTGCGGCTGCAGTGTGACAGTGTAGCGCCCCCCTGTGGCTGCAGTGTGACAGTGTAGCGCCCCCCTGTGGCTGCAGTGTGACAGTGTAGCGCCCCCCTGCAGCTGCAGCGGGGAGTGTGACTCACGAGGAAGAGGTACTGAAGGCCATAGATGATGGAGTTTATCGTAAGCACAGGTTTCCAGTCCTCCCTGAAAATAAACAAACAAAAATTAGTAAACAAGACCAGAAACAGAACCAGGACCAGAGGCCAGACCAGACCCAGACCTAGTCCAGAACATACCAGACTAGATCCAGTCCCAGATCCAGACCAGAATCAGACCAGGGCCATACCAGACCCAGACCAGGGTCAGACCAGTGCCAAACCGGGACCAGGTGAAGATGGGCAGAGCTCAGTAAAATTGGCCCTGAGTCTTCCTGGTGAACTGTTCACTGACTGTAGGATGTTCCCATCCTCTCATATATAAGTGCGTTATTATTCTGTACAGTGAGTCTGTGTGCCTCATACTGTATATAGACGTACATGAGGTGGTGCGTTCACTCACCGTAGGATGTTGAGGCACACGTTTCCCTCCAGGTCGATGTTGGGGTGGTAAACCATGGTCTCACACTTCACTTTGGGTGGGTCGTGGGGGTAACCCGGCCCTACCTGAGGGTCAGAGGTCAGAGAGAGAATCATGTTGAGTTACAAAAGTACATTTTCTACAGATTAGTTCAGATTATGAGGTCTGTTTAAAGAGGAGGTATTTTACGTCTATGAGGTATTAACTGTAACACATACAGAGGGGCAGAGTTACAGAAGGGCGGAAGGCACCCAGACTGTATCAGACTCACCTTAAAACTGAACACAAACTTTCCTCCTTTGTAAAAACCCTGAAACAGAAACAGAGGCAGATATCAGCATCCAACCACTGAGAACACGTTTAAAACTACACATTTACATCAAAAGTATGTGTCCTGCCTTCTACTCTTTAAAAAAGGTACTAAAGCCGTGACTAAACCTGTGTAATCCCCATAGTCCGTATAAAGAAATGGACTAAGTGAGTGTGACGTCCCCCCCAGCGTTCAGCTCCAAATGAAGCTCATCGAGACGAGCATATTTGGAATTCCAACCATGGTTATCAGAGCAACCAAAGAACCAATGTGGAGTGAGACTGTTGAAGGTAATGCCCCCTACGCTGGTTTAGCAGGGAGCAGGCATTTGGCAACGCTGTCAATCAAACCTGTTGCAAACGCTAGCAGGAGCAAGCTCAGTCTGTTATTAATGGTTTTATCTTGATTTACGGACGCAATAGTTAAAATAAAACCCCAGGATCAACTAATACAAACATTTTAAGACCAAAGCTGACGAGCCTGAGAGCAGCAGTTACAGAGAGAGAGACCACAGAGACACATACAAGTGTCTCATTCTCAGTATAAGGGGAGGCCTTATGTGAAAGAACCTCCACAATTCAGTGCAGAGGCGGCACTAGCACAGAGTCATGATTGGCTGTAGGCGCTGGGGTTTAGGTAGTGACCATTCAGCTCAGAAACCAGAAAAGTGACTTCATGCACAAAATTTTACAAGTTTATTGCAAATGAATGCATCTCCTGGGTCTGTCTGATCCTTCGGTCTGATCAGAAGTTTAACCTGGTGAGGTTTAAAATCAGACCTGTTCTTCCAACTGTTCTGTTCAGATCTTTTACTATGTTCTAGTTGTTTCTTCTCATTGAGCCTCTGAAGTTGCATTTAGAGTGATTCATGTTTGAGTAATATTTAATCTCTTATTTTCAAGACACCCCGATCCAACCCCGTTTTCACCTCCACCGGTACACGCCCACTGTGACTTACACACTTCCCTCTTTCTTTCTTATTTTCTTTTTTGGTACAAATGAAAAAAATGGGCTGATTGCTAGTGTGATGTAGCTGTCCATAGGGGGCGCCAAGTGCATGCAGAGCCTTGTGATAATGTTTACAGTCAGCTCCCATTGAGCACCGCAGTTTTCTAACATGAAAGTCAGCGGACATGTTTCTTTTATTAAGTTGTTTTAGATGAATATTGTGATTTAAAATGTGTAAATTCTAACATAATGATACACAGGTGTTAGAGATTATAACTATGTAGACACAGGCACACAGGACGTCATTTACCAACACTGTGGTGAAAAGGCTGTATGTTCTGGTGTATATTTGTCTGTGTAATTCCTCAGTCATGTAGGGCTGATCCATAGTAAAACTCAAACTCAATTCTATCAACTGGATCAAAGTTTTTTTGAGGGAGTTCTGTTTATTTGTACATATTCACTTCCAGATTCTTGGACCTCAGAACCAGGTGCAAAAAGGCAGGACAGAACCGCTCACACCAGGCCTGGTCCCCACGTCTGGAACCAGCACACGGAGGACGGATGTCCAAAGGTCCAAAGTTACACTGGTCTTTTAGGCTTTGTGGGAGCCAAGTTTAATTCATATAATAATGCAGCAAATTCACAGAGTGTTCATATTTTGTTATAAATGCTATTTTATGTTTATATGAATAATTTCATATTTAGGGATTTAATATTTGATTTATATAAATAGGCTACATTTATTTTTTATACATGCATTAATGTTGATTCTAGAAAATATCTCAGAATAGTTATTATTGAAGCTTTACATAAATATGTTTCTGTCACTTTAAGAGAAAAAGCATAAGCTTTGGAAACTGCTTAGTTGCAAAAATACATAATCAAATGGCTTTCTTACTGTAGTATTGTTTATTTTTGATTACTTCTGTAAAAGAAATTTGCAAAACTATGAATTAAAATTTTGTTAACTCAGATCAGTGGAAGTTATTTTCTCTTCAATAAAAATACACGAGTAACACCAATGAGCAGGCAAAAACCAGGCTTCAATGCACGCCAAACTATAAAAGTTAAACTGCATTTTGGCTCAACTGATCCTTAAAAACAAACATATTAAGGGGCCTTATGTTTCCTGCAGTTTGGCGTCTGAGATGTGTGTGGGATGTCTCCTCAGACCTGCAGTACGGTCGGAGCCACAGTCTATGTAAAGAAGTGGACTAAGTGATTGTGACGTCACCCACAGCGTTTGACTCCAGCCAAATGAAGCTCATCGAGGCTAGAGCAGTTATAGGATCAATATAGAGCAGAGTTCCATATTTGGAATTCTGACTGAGTATCATAGCAGCCAAAGAGCCAATCCGGAGCAAGGCTGTTGAAGGTAACACTCCTTCTCGGCCGCACAGCTGGTTTAGCAGGGAGCCGGTGCTGGCCAACGCTGTCAATCAAACCTGTTGCTAAGAGTAAAGGGAGCAACCTTGGGGAAAGAAGACGCTTGATTTGTCCGTTATTAATGTATATATCTTGACAGAATAGAGAAATAAAAACCCCAGGATCATGTAGAGTCGGTTAATACGAACATTTTAAGACCAAAATGACGAGTCTGACAGGAGCAGTTACAGAGAGAGGACACAGTTTCTCAATAGAGAGTGAATTGGAGTCAGAGTCGATGGAGCTAGAAGCGTGCCCATGATCACTTCCTGTTTGGAACGCAGTGGCTAGCAGGTTAGCTGTTTGTGTTTATATATAATAATATGAATAATATTTATGACATGCAGTGTGAACCTAATTTCAGCTTAACTTGTAATAGTTTTATAACTTTCTTAATACGTTTGTCACTACTGGTTTTGACTCTGCAGGACTTTGAACTGACTAAACATAAGGCTCATTATCCCACTGTGCAGCGGACAGAGCTAACAGAGTCCTCCTCATCTGGAAGACAAGGGATGCATCATACAGAGTGGTCTAAGTGCGTTGGGTCATGTCTCTACTGTCCTTCGTCCAGAGTCACTGAGGAGGAGGTGGTCCTGCAGAAGACCAGACATCTATGGTTCCATCAAGGCCCATGTTGTGTGCTGCTGTGCCTTATGTACCCTAATAGTGCAACATGTGTGTAAAGTTTAACTTCTAATTAAAGTTAAAAATATTTAATTTAAATGTAGAGTTGAGGTAGTTTATTTTAATCTTAGCTGAAGAACACCTAAACGGTTTTATTTTTGAGGAAGTGGGCCATGGTAATGTTTCAGTTACAGAAAACAGACTTTTACTTAACATAAAATAGATTTGTACTTGACATTTGAAGTCTGTGACAAGAAGAATGTTTTAAAGACCAAAATACCAATTGTCCATATTCACCACTTGATAATTAGTTTGTTGATGTTTCTGTCTATACTGACTTTTGATTCACTGTGAGATGTGACAGTTACTTGATGTCTCTTTTGACAATAATTAATTCATGTACATGTACTAAAGAATGTTTAAGCCATAGTAATCCACCTGCTCACATTTTTTTGGACTGTCATGTGATTCAGTAAAATGTGAACACAATCTGAGAGTATACTGACATTTTTTTTGTACTAACATTATGTTTGTACATTATTATATGTGTGTAAAGGGTTTAATGTTTGACTACTCACATTATTGACAAAGTACTTCAAGAAGTTACTTCAAATTGTAAAATAAACCATCTTTACTCAAAGACATTTTTTTTTAATAAACTCACCTAATGCACCTTTACCATAATAATATCTCTCTCTCTCTCTATATATATATATATATATATATATATATATATATATATATATATATATATATATATATATATATATATATATATATATATATATATATATATATATATATATATATATTGATATATATCAATATCAATGTCTTACTTAACAATTCAAATAATTTAGTTGAAGCTTTAAGATCATTTAGGCTAGTTTATTACAAGAGCATTGTCAAATTGGTTATATTTCCAGACATTACACTTACTAGTTTTCATTTTTGTGTTTTAGTCATAAGATTTGGATCAGACTTTTTATAATATCTTGGGCTCATGGTCTGACTATTTGATCACTAGAGCTCAATCTTTTTAATTGACCCATGTGCGTAATATGTGTGGTGATTGTTATTGTAATTAGCATTAGTGTTAGCAGCGTGTCTTGGTTGCTGGGGGACAGGAGCAGCACCTGTCTCATTTCAGCGTGGCCTTTTACCATAACAGTTGCATAACACACCGGCTCTGTTCTGTTATGAGCTCACTGTGTTCTCTGTCCCTGGTATCGGTTCATATCAGGGATCAGCATATATGTAAAGACAAAGGATCAGCATTAGTATCGGAGCTGAAAAAGCTGGACAGGTGCATCTCTAGATATTAGTTAAAAAAACATAAGTAATAAAAGTGAAGGTGGGTCAAACCTCGTCTGGACAAATGATAAGTCTGAAGTTGAGCAGATCATCGTCATCTGGGAAGTTTATCTCACACGTCTTCGGCAAATTCAGCTCATTTATGTCTGAAAAACAACAAGAGAGTTGAGAGGAGGAAGAGGAGAGGAGGAAGAGAAGAGCAGGAAGAGGAGAGGAAGAGGAGGAAGAGAAAAGGAGCAGGAAGAGTAACAGAGAAGGAGGAAGAACAGAAGAGGAGGAGGAAGAGAAGAGGAGGAGGAAGAGAAGAGGAGGCGGATAGGAGCAGGAAGAGTAGAGGAGGAGGAGGAGAGGAGAAGAGGAGGAAGGAGAGGAGCAGGAAGAGGAAAGGAGCGGGAAGAGGAGAGAGACAGCGGAGGAGCAGAGTGTCAGAGGAGCAGAGTGTCAGAGGAGCGGAGGGTCAGAGGAGCGGAGGGTCAGAGGAGCGGAGGGTCAGAGGGTCAGAAGAGCAGAGGGTCAGAGGAGCAGAGGGTCAGAAGATCAGAGGGTCACAAGAGCGGAGGGTCAGAGGAGCAGAGGGTCAGAAGATCAGAGGGTCAGAAGATCAGAGGGTCAGAGGAGCGGAGGGTCAGAGGAGCGGAGGGTCAGAGGAGCGGAGGGTCAGAGGAGAGGAGGGTCAGAGGAGCAGAGGGTCAGAGGAGCAGAGGGTCAGAGGAGCAGAGGGTCAGGAGTCCTGTCTGTGTCCTTATTTCCCTATATAAGCTGCTCTGTTGTTTTGATTCATGTCCCTGATATTTCTGTGTTTTTAGGAGCATAAAAACATAACTCTGGCTCTACCCCGGAGGCCCGCAGCCTCCTGCCGGGGCAGTTCGCCTATGATCGGACTAAAAAACCCAAACAAACTCCGGACTGGAGCCCCTGGTGTTTTGTTTTCAGTCGCAGCTCGGAGCTAGCGCTGTTAGCATGCTAGGCTAGCGGGTTAGCGCGGAGCCCGGGTCTGGAGCCGGGTTCCGGGGCTGAGATCGGCTCCGCGGACGGTCCCGGAGCGGATCCCCGGGACTCAGGGCCCACACAGACCCCTGGCCCGGACTGTACCCACCTTTCTGGATCCGCAGCTGGGCCGCGCTGGGTTTCTTTCCCCCGGCCCCGGTCCTGTTCGCTCCGGCGAGGTCCTCGTCCTTTTTCTGCTGCTTCAGGGAGAACAGCTTAATCATCTTCGGCTCTTCTGGAGGACTGGGCTCCTGCCGCTGTGTGCCCGTGTGTGCCCGTGTGTGTGCCCGCTGTGTGCCCGTCAGTGCCCGGGGGGAGAGTTTGTGGTCCGGAGGCGTCAGGAGGCGGTCAGGAGGAGTGTGTACCGGGACTGCAGCTCTGGAGCCGGGGCTTCTCTCAGATGGAGCCCGCTGAAGCACTGAGCTCTGGAGTTAGCCGTTAGCTGTTAGCCGCAGTCGAGGTGCATGCTGGGACACTGCTCCACTTCGGTCCAACAACAACATCACAGACAAATCAGAGGAAAAACTGGGAATAATCAGAGGAAAAAAGAGAGATATGAGAGAGATATGAGAGATGTAAAGAATTTATGTACAGTCTATTTCATAACAAAAATAACTCAATGCGCCTTACAAATATAAATATATTACAACAAGATAAAAGAAAACATATAAATGACATAAAATTAAAATGTAAATGGCTAACAGACGAAACACAGACATTGTCCCTGTTTAGAGAAGCAGGTTTAATCCAAACTCAGACTTTGTTAATCCTGAAAAGAGCTCAGAGTTTTCAGTTTGACAGAGAGTGAACCTAAACCCTGAGTCTGTCGCCATGGTAACTGATTCCTTTATTATAGTTGCACTCAGCTCACTGCTCATTATAACTTCTTAAATTAGTTTGATCAAGTTCATCAGCTGATGTCAGGCAAATTGATGGATTCATTTGTTAATCTGAGTTGGCCCTGTGGGATAGGACAAGTCTGAGTCAGGAATTAAACTCAGGGTTAATTCAGCCTGGTTCATGAAATATGACTTTTATCTCCCACTGCAGGGGCCCAGTCTGAAACACAAACACTGTTATGGTTGTTCTACTTAAATCTCTAAAGCAGTGACCACCTTATATATACCACCTTATATATGTACCACCTTATATATACCACCTTATATATGTACCACCTTATATATACCACCTTATATATACCACCTTATATATGTACCACCTTATATATACACCACTATACATACCACCATATATACCATCTTATATATACCACCTTATATATACCAACATATATAACATCTTATATATACCCCCATATATATCATCTTATATATATATGAACCACCTTATATATACACCACTATATATACCACCATAAGTACCACCTTATATATACCACCATATGTACCACCTTATATATACACCACTATATATACCACATATGCCACTATATATGTTTGTTTTTATCTGAACGCTTTTAACTGTCTGTAAATTGTAAATTGTATTGTATTGTAAAGTGACCTTGAGTGCCCAGAAAGGCGCCCTATAAATAAAATGTATTATTATTATTGTTATTACCACCATATATACCATCTTATATATACCACTTTATATATGTACCACCTTATATATACCAATATTTATAACATCTTATATATACCACCATATATATCATCTTATATATATATATATATATATATATATATATATATATATATATATATATATATATATATATATATATATATATACCACCTTATATACGTACCACCATATATATCACCTTATATACGTACCACCTTATATATACCACCTTATATATGTACCACCTTATATATACCACCATATATACCACCTTATATATACCACCTTAACTGCCCACCTCTATGTTCTGTGATTAACAAGATGAAAACGTGTAAAGATATCAGCTGAAACATACTGTAGTTGTATGAGGCCTGTGTGTCTCTAGTTCTGTCTCTTGTGGGGCCAGACAGAGTTCAGCCTTGGATGCTGTGGAAAACAGAGCCATCCTCTATTTCTTGGGAGTCCACAGGTTTGTCCCAGTTTTGGTAGCGCAGGGTGATATGGGCTGGGTCCCTGGCTTAATCCAAAGAAAGTGTGACATGGTCAGACTGTGGAATCGGATTATTAATCTGGGTGATAATAGAGTACCTAAAAAGGTCTTTGAGTGGAGTAAACCCAAGTCACCTTGCGCAGTAGGGCTGTTTTTGCAGAAGCACAACTTCAGTATGTATTCCATAACAATTTGCCACGCAGTGTCAGTGGAATAAGAGCAAAACTGATGTCCAATTGTGAAGAGCAGTGGCTGAATGGGATCTTAGCTAAACTCAAGTTGCGAACATATATTCAATTAAAAGATACATTTAAGCCTGAATTTTATGTCAGAGCAAATTTGAGCAGGAATCAAAGATCGTTTATTTCACAGCTGCACACAAGAATTCTTCCCCTGGCTCTAGAACCTGGGAGGTTTTCTCAAACCCCTTAAGAAGTAAGACTCTGTGGTTGGTGGGAGTTGGGAAAAGTGGAAAGAGAAGCTCATTTTTTGTTGCATTGCCCATTTTATAATGAATTTATAAATCGTTTATTTGATGAAATGTTCACCCAATGCCCTGAGATGTTCTGGTGTAATGACGACAACAAGATGAAGCGGTTGTTTAATTCTAATGTTTATAAGTTGGCATCATTTCTCTGTAAAGGCTGGAAGAAGCAGCGAATGAGTTTGTTTAAATGAGTCCATTGGTGTTTGTAACACGTCTGGCAACTGGCCTGTTGTATTTTACTGTATTTTGTCAATAGTGTCACATAAGCCCCAGCATATTTGTGTGCAAGACACCATTCATATACAACCTTATATGCATTACATTATATATACCACTTTATATACTGCCATATACACCTCTTTACATCTATCTATCTATCTATCTATCTATCTATCTATCTATCTATCTATCTATCTATCTATCTATGTATATATATACATATATATATATATATATATATATATATATATATATATATATATATATATATATATATATATATATATATATATATATATATATATATATATATATATATATATATATATATATATATATATATATATATATATATATATATATATATATATATATATATCTGTCTATTTATCTATCTCTATAGATGCCTCTTAGGGCTAAACATGAGAATTGATTTAACCAACAGAAAGTTAGAAAATCAACAATTAAAGAGAAACAGACAAGCAAATAAATCAACAAAAAACAAATGGAGAAGTGTCCCAGAGCGCCCCCTGTCCTTAGACCCTCCTCCTGCAGAAACCACTGTCCCAGAGTGCCCTCTCTCCTTAGACCCTCCTTCTCAGAAAGGATAAACTAAAAAAAAAACCCAGTGGGAAAAAGGGAAACCTCAAGGAGAACCACAGTGAAGGAGAGATTCACTCCCATGGACGGGTAGAGCTGCAGATGTGTCCAGGATTAATGTACATCCATTTGCAGATAAAGTTCAAGACTGCAGGGCCAGAGCCGCTCAAGGGTCAGAGGGAGGTTTATCCACCATATACCACCTAATATATACCACTTTATAGCACGTATATACCACCTTATATCCTGTGTTTGAGGTGAGCTCAGCTTCAGTTCATTTAACGGGATTATGTTGAATTCTAAAACTATTCTTTATCTTATTTTTGGTATTTCGCAAAAATATAAAATACAAAACCTCTTTTTCTGACTTTTGAAAAACATGTTTTGTTTTTGCTATAATTTAATAAGCTACATTAAAAACATTATATTGAATTTTAAAACAATGGCTTCTCCTTCTTAATAATTTAAAATAATAACTGACGTTTATTTTTACACTGAAGTGCGGAGCTGCAGTTTGTGTCTGTGTCCACCAGAGAGCGCCCTGCTGCTGTGAACGAGCCTGACGGGTGCGCCCACAGGAGGACACGGGAGCGCGCACTGCACCAGGACCTGAGGAAGAGGAGTAAAACGGAGAGAGGAGGAGGGGAGAGTAAGTGGAGGAGAAGGATGAGGAGGAAGAGGGGAGAGAGAGGAGAAGAGGAAAGAGAGGAGGAAGAGAAGAGAAAGGATGAGAGAGAAAGGGAGGACGGGAGAGGAGATAGATGAAGAGAGGAGATAGAGAGAGGAGGAGGAGGAGGAGAGAGCGAGATAGAGAGAGGGAGAGATGAGAGAGGAGGAGAGAAAACGTAAAGGGGAAGAGGAGAAAGGAGGAAGAGGAGGAAGGGAGATGACAAGGAGAAAAGAGAGAAAGAGGAGGATGAGGGAGAGGAGAAAGAGAATTCAGGGAGATGGGGAGGAGAAAAGAGAGAAAGAGGAGGATGAGGGAGAGGAGAGGAGAAAGAGGAAGAAGGGAGATGGGGAGGAGGAGGGGACCCAAAATGAGCTTCAGATTCTGGTTTGAGGCTTAAGAGGATTCAGGGAAGAGGAAATTAAACTGGACCAAAACTTGTGAATGTGGAGCCTGAAGCGGCGAACGGATTGACTCAGACTCTAGAACGTGATGGTGTCATTCTCCACTTTTATTTACTTTACACTTTACACTTTAATGTGAAATCTCCAAAAGGTGAATTCACACATGTTGAACCTGATCATTTCTATGAGAGAAATGATCAGGTTCATGACTCGACCTGAGACCTCAGTGGAGACCTCACTGGAGACCTCACTGTGTCACAAGAACAACAAGACAAACATCCACTGGAATAGACCTGCATGTTGGACATTCTCCATTGAGATACGTTTAATACCATACTGTGGAATATTGTAGCCAAAGGAGCAACATTTCCATGGAAACAACCAGGAGGCCAAATATGAGTTAAGTCTCTGGAGATGCGAGCCCACTCAAAGACACATGGTTTTCAGTGCAATAACAACACTATGTGTGTGTGTTTGTGTATTTATTTCTACATAGGGTGTATTTTTATATATAATATCAGATCAGAGCAGCAGAGCAGATAAATATAATTACTGCCTTATTTTCATGAGTCTGAAACCTGACTCCTGTTAAAACACAGACGTACCTCACTCCAAAGCTTAAAATGCTCTGTTCCACCATGTGATGTCATGTAGTGGTGGATTTAGCTGTTTTAGCCTCATTTGAACTGCTTTACGCTAGTTGTCTGTATTTTTGTTTTACCTTTTGTCGCTATACCTGCGGGTGCACTGAGGAGTGAAGCAGTAAATGAAGTTAAAACAATAGCTGTAACTTCAGTGTTGAGCAGTTCCAGGGATGAAATCTTCCAAGTGATTCTAGTGAAGGTGTATACAGTTTAAAAACATGGTGGAGCACTCAGAACTCAGCCTAAATATGTATGTGTGTTAAACATGTGTGAATGAAACAAAACACAACTGCAGCTTTGTTTGTGTTGAGAGAACATTGCAACAGATCAGAGAAAATTGTCATATGGGCCTTTAAAAGATTTGAAACGGCTCAAATCTCTTTAAAGTCTCTTTGTTTGTGTTGAACTGAAACACAGAGGTTCATTTCGGCAAAATAAATAGCGTCTATGAGCTAACACAGCGCTCTCTGCTCATTACGCATCAAAAATACACAAACATAAATAAAGAAAACAAACTGCGCATGTTTCTTTAAGGGCCATGACGTCAGTGACAACAGCGCAGCGCGTGGAGGCCTTGAGCTGCGCCTCGTGCCACTCCCCCCAAAAAACCTCGCGCACTACACGCTCAGTTACGGTAATCCACGCGCACCATGGATCTAAGCGGGCCAATCCGGACCAAGGCCGGGAGGGAGGGTCTGAACTAAAACAGACTAAACGAGGACTAAAAGCTAAACGCTAAAAAAAAAAAAAAAAAAAGACTAAAACTGGGGCTAAATTAGGACTAAACCAGAACTAAAACCGGGGCTAAAATAGGACTAAACCAGAACTAAAACTGGGGCTAAAATAGGACTAAACCAGAACTAAAACTGGGGCTAAAATAGGACAAACCAGGTTTAAACCAGGACTATTATTATTCACTCTTTAACTTTCATTTTGCTCTGTACATTCAAAACAAATTCCTGTTTGTGAATTTTGGTCTAGTCCTGGTTGGGGTTAGTCCCACTGTAGCCCCAGTTTAGTCCCACTTTAGCCCCAGTTTAGTCCCACTTTAGCCCCAGTTTAGTCCAAGTTTAGTCCCACTTTAGCCTCACTTTAGTCTCACTTTAGCTTCACTTTAGCCTCATTTTAGTCCCACTTTAGCCTAACCTTAGCCTCACTTTAGTCTCATTTTAGCCTCACTTTAGTCCCACTTTAGCCTCACTTTAGTCCCACTTTAGTCTCACTTTAGCCTCACTTTAGTCTCACTTTAGCCTCACTTTAGTCCCACTTTAGCCTCACTTTAGTCCCACTTTAGCCTCACTTTAGCATCACTTTAGTCCCACTTTAGCCTCACTTTAGTCCCACTTTAGCCTCACTTTAGTCCCAGTTTAGTTCCACTTTAATTCCACTTTAGTTCCTTTTTAGTCCCACATGTGTGAACTCAACCTAAATGGAAACTAAAACAAGACCAAAGCAGGACTACATCAGAGAATAAACCAGGACTATAAGTGAACTTAAACATAACTAAAAATGGACTAAATCAGGACTAAATTAATGACTTCACTGGACCAGGGTCTAGACCAGGTCCAAACCTGCTCCAAACCCCGCTCCATAGTCCTATAGGGACTTTAATGTAAATATGTGACTGAACAGAAAGAGACTGAGCCCAAAACAAACACAGTTATATAAGAGGGACTCTATGAGGAATACGCCTGGAAGTGTACTACGGATACTGCACAGGGCCAAAAATATACTGATATTACTACTACTACAACTGATACTACAACTACTACTCTTACTACTACTATTAGTAGTAGTACTACTACTAACAGTATTCTTGGTTTAGTCCAGGTTTAATCCTGGTTTAGGCCTGCTTTAGTCCTGGTTTCACCACAAATTAAACCAGGACTAAACTGGACTAAACCAGGTCTAAATCTGGTCTAAACATCGTCCAAACCAGGACCATAGGTGAGGGTAGAGCTGTGTCTTTGGACTCAGCTGCTTCTTCACATCAGTCTGATACAGCAAACTCATCACTGCAAACACTGATCCAACTGTCAGTCTTACTCCATCCTCCCCTCACTCGAGAACAAGACAAGAGACGCTTCAACTTCTCCACTTGAGGCTGGGACTTTCCACCAAGAGGTGGCGAGGGCGCCACCTTTTTCCGGTCGAGAACCATGGCCTCGGATTTGGAGGAGCTGCTTCTCATCCCAGCCGCTTCAGTCGGCTCAGAGCGCCCCAGTGCATGCTGGTCCTGGTTCTATGAAGCATCAAGATGACATCATCTGCAAACAGCAGAGCCTGTGGTCACCGAACCAGACCCCCTCCGGCCCCTGACTGCACCTAAAACTTCTGTCCATAAAAACAATGAACTGAACCAGTGCCAAAGGGCAGAGTCCATGGTGCTCTGAACATGTCTGACTTACTGCAGACAACACAGCTGCTGCTTGGGTCCTATAGGGACTCATCAGCCCTTAAGGGCCCCGAACCCCACGCTCCTAGAGCGCCCCCTACGGAACACCAGGAGGGGCACAGTCGAATGCCTTCTCCAGATCCACAAAGCACATGTAGACTGTGCAAACTCACATGAACCCTCAAGCACCCCATGGAAAGTGTAGAGCTGGTCCAGTGTTGCTCAACCAGGACAAAAACCACACTGCTCCTCCTGAATCTGAGGTTAGACTATGAATCGGATTCTCCTGGAGTATCTCTGGTCCCCCATCTTAAACAGAGGGACCACCACCCAGGTCACCACCAGCCCACGCCATGTTACAGAGATGTGCCAAGGCCCACAACATCCAGAGACTTCAGATATTCAGGACAGATCTCATCCCCTGGAGCCTGGAGGAGCTTTAAGCACCTCAGTGACAAGTCCACCTCCTCTGAAGACGTGACCGTGGGATTGAAGAGATCCTCAAAGTATTCCTTCCACCGTCCCACATCCCTGGTGGAGGTCAAAGCTCTCCACCCTCACTGTAAACAGAGCTGTGGAGAGCGTGTGGTGAAAGAGAAACTTTAGTATTTTCATGAAGCAGCAGTTTCTGTGCTGACTCAGTATTTCAGACCCTTCAGACTTGACCACAAACACTGAGGCCACATTTGGACTGGTTTAGTCCTGGTTTAGTCCTGGTTTAGTCCTGGTTTAGTCCTGGTTCAGATGTGGTTTAGTCCCAGTTTAATCCTGGTGAGTTTAATATGGAGCTGACATAATCTTCAAGGTTTTTCAAACAAATAACAAGAGAAAAACAGAAGAAATACGACCAGGATTAAACCTGGGACTAAACAAGGACTAAACCAGGATTGAACCAGGACTAAACCTGGGAGTAAAACTGGGACTAAACCTGGACTAAATCAGGAATGAGCCAGGACTAAAACATGACTAAACCAGGACTAAATAAGGAGTAAACCTGAAACTAAAACCAGGACTAAACCTGGGACTAAACCTGGGATAAAACCAGGACTAAACCAGGACTAAACCTGGGACTAAACCTGGGACTTAACCAGGACTAAACCAGGACTAAAACAGAATTGAACCAGGGCTAAACCAGGGTTAAACCTGGGACTAAACCAGGACTAAACCAGGACTAAAACAGGATTGAACCAGGACTAAACCTGAGACTAAACCTGGGACTTAACCAGGACTAAACCAGGACTAAAACAGGACTAAACCAGGACTAAGGCAGGACAACACCGGGTCCAAAGCCTCGTGGGTCCGTCGTGCTGTCTGACTTTTGGGAAAGAAAGCCAAAATGGCGTGGCCTCATTGCCACAACAGATCATCAGACACATGTGGGCGTGAGAGCAGCTGCGCCTCTCCTCCCGACACTACGGTATTGTCCGGAGCGGGCCGCATATCGAACAGCAGCGGGAGAAGAGCAGCCCGAAGGCGGCCACCGCAGCGAGCAGCGCCGGCCTCTTCCGACAGTATACCGCGGGGCTGGGGCTCGCCTCCAGAATGCGAGCGTGACCATGAACGGAGCCGTGTATATCTCGTTTTTCCAGGGGCAGCTCGAGTCGGTGTTGGAGCAGGTGGTGCAGCTCGCCGTTCAGGAAATCAGCAAAACGGTGGGCTCCAGCCTGAACGCCATGCTCCTGGAGACGGCCGTGAAGGAGCAGGAGAACCGCCGGCTCCGGCTGCAGATCCAGGCCGAGACCGAAGACGGGGGCCCGGCCAAGACCAAGTCCGGAGAGGAGAGACAGGAGGGCGGCTGGGCGCAGACACACGGGCCCGGAGGACAAAGCTCCGAACGCGGCCTCCTCAGCGACACACGCCGCCTGGAGCAGCGCGGACGGGTCGTGGGTGAGTCTGTTATTAATGTGGAGCTATGACAGAAAGGGACAAAACAGAGGAGAAACAGCAATAAACCAAGTCTAAACAAGGACTTAAACTGGTCTAAACCAGGTCTAAACCAGGTCTAAACCAGGACTCAACCAGGACTAATCCAGGGCTAACAGACGGGATCAGTGCCTCTGTTATTACGGAACATTTAAAGTGTAATTACGGGTTTTTAGGCTCTGAACATGGCTCAAAATGGAGAAACTGCGGCGGGAAAAGCCTCGAGTCAGACAAAAGAATCTATGAATAAACCAAAGACCCGCTTATTACAGACATAACAGCTATTAAACATGACTAAACCAGGACTGAACCAGGACTAAACCAGGACTAAATAAGGACTAAACCAGGACTAAATAAGGACTAAACCAGGACTAAATAAGGACTAAACCAGGACTAAACCAGGACTAAACCAGGACTGAACCAGGACTAAACCAGGACTAAACCAGGACTAAACCAGGACTGAACCAGGACTGAACCAGGACTAAACCAGGACTAAATAAGGACTAAACCAGGACTAAATAAGGACTAAACCAGGACTAAATAAGGACTAAACCAGGACTAAACCAGGACTGAACCAGGACTGAACCAGGACTAAACCAGGACTAAACCAGGACTAAACCAGGACTAAACCAGGACTGAACCAGGACTGAACCAGGACTGAACCAGGACTAAACCAGGACTGAACCAGGACTAAACCAGGACTAAACCAGGACTAAACAAGGACTAAACCAGGACTAAACCAGGACTAAATAAGGACCAAACCAGGACTAAACCAGGACTAAACCAGGACTGAACCAGGACTAAACCAGGACTGAACCAGGACTAAACCAGGACTGAACCAGGACTAAACCAGGACTAAACCAGGACTGAACCAGGACTGAACCAGGACTGAACCAGGACTAAACCAGGACTAAACCAGGACTAAACCAGGACTAAATAAGGACTAAACCAGGACTAAATAAGGACCAAACCAGGACTAAACCAGGACTAAACCAGGACTAAACCAGGACTAAATAAGGACTAAATAAGGACTAAACCAGGACTAAACCAGGACTGAACCAGGACTAAACCAGGACTAAATAAGGACTAAACCAGGACTAAATAAGGACTAAATAAGGACTAAACCAGGACTAAACCAGGACTAAATAAGGACTAAACCAGGACTAAATCTGAAACTAAAACTAGGACTAAACCAGGATTAAATAAGGACCAAACCAGGACTAAACCAGGACTAAATAAGGACTAAACCAGGACTAAATAAGGACTAAACCAGGACTAAATCTGAAACTAAAACCAGGACTAAACCTGGGACTAAACCAGGACTAAACCAGGACTAAATCAGGACTAAATAAGGACTAAATCAGGACTAAATAAGGACTAAACCAGGACTAAATAAGGACTAAACCAGGACTAAATAAGGACTAAATCTGAAACTAAAACCAGGACTAAACAAGGACTGAACCAGGTCTGAACCAGGTCTGAACCAGGACTAAACCAGGACTAAACCAGGTCTGAACCAGGACTAAACCAGGACTAAACCAGGACTAAACCAGGACTAAACCAGGACTAAACCAGGTCTAAACCAGGTCTAAACCAGGACTAAACCAGGACTAAACCAGGACTAAACCAAGTCTAAACCAGGACTAAACCAAGTCTAAACCAGGACTAAACCAAGTCTAAACCAGAACTAAACCAGGACTAAACCAGGTCTAAACCAGGACTAAACCAGAACTAAACCAGCTCTGAACCGGGACCAAACCAGGACCAAACCAGGACTAAACCAGGACTAAACCAGGACAGGTTTTAAATAGAACTAAATAGGGACTAAGTCAGCTCTAAATTAAGACCAGGTCTAAACTAGTTCCATTTCCAGGACTAAACCGGTCCAAACTAGGATTGAACCAGGTCCAAACCAGGACAAAATGAGGGACTAGACAATGTTTTAAGTTGTTGTAACTCAGGACTAAGGGCTAAACCAGGACTAAGCCTGGACTAAACCCAGTCTAAACCTGGTCTAGAGCTGTTGTAAGTGCCTGTACATTACACAACTGGTCCTGGTGTTTGGCCTCTTGTTTTAGCGCCACATGTTACATAAGTCTGAGTAACTCTGAGCAGTGTATGGAGGAGCGTGCACGTGTGTCTGAGCGACGTATGGGGGAGCGTGCATGTGTGTCTGCGTGTGTGTGAGCGTGCTTGTGTGTCTGAGCGGTGTATAGAGGACTGTGCACGTGTCTCTGTGTGTCTGAGAGTGTGCACGTGTGTCTAGGCGCTGTGTGGAGGAGCGTGCACATGTCTCTGCCTGAATGTGCACGAGGAGGAAGTGTGCAGCAGAGACAAAGCTGCAGTGACAAAGTTAAAAACTGCAAGGAGAGAAATCCTGGTTTAGTCCTGGTTCAGACCTGGTTCAGGCCTGGTTTAGTCTTAATTTAGTCCTGGTTTAGTCCTGGTTCAGACCTGGTTCAGGCCTGGTTTAGTCTTAATTTAGTCCTGGTTTAGTCCTGGTTCAGACCTGGTTCAGGCCTGGTTTAGCCCTGGTTTAGTCCTTCAGCCGCGCCTCAGGTCAACAGTAACGGCACAAACGCCCCCCTGTGGTTCCAGTTCGGGGCTAGAAACAATCAGATACTGATGTCATTATGAATGAGGAGGCGGGGTCATGGGTGTGTATGTACAGGGAGGGCATCTGACACACAGGGACATTATTTTGCTGTGTCTGTAGTGTATGGACTGCTCAGGCCTAAAGTTGGAGGGAGTTGAACCCCAACTGCCTCCGCCTGTGGCTGACTGATATGACAGAGGTCAGGGGTCAGCATAGGTTGCATTCATGTTCTAGAATATGTCATAGACTCAGATGCTGCGCAGGAGCCTATAGACGTCTATAGGACGCTATAGAACGCCATACAACATTATATGACTGTATGGGAGAGACCTGGTTTAGTCCTGGTTTAGGCCTGGTTTAGGCCTGGTTTAGACCTAGTTTAAACCTGGTTTAGTCCTGGTTTAGACCTGGTTCAGTCCTGGTTCAGTTCTGGTTTAGTCCTGGTTTAGTCCTGGTTTAGACCTGGTTTAGTCCTGGTTCAGTCCTGGTTCAGTCCTGGTTTAGTCCTGGTTTAGTCCTGGTTTAGGCCTGGTTCAGTTCTGGTTCAGTTCTGGTTTAGTCCTGGTTTAGTCCTGGTTTAGTCCTGGTTTAGGCCTGGTTTAGACCTGGTTCAGTCCTGGTTCAGTTCTGGTTTAGTCCTGGTTTAGTCCTGGTTCAGTTCTGGTTTAGTCCTGGTTTAGTCCTGGTTTAGTCCTGGTTCAGTTCTGGTTTAGTCCTGGTTTAGTCCTGGTTTAGTCCTGGTTCAGTTCTGGTTTAGTCCTGGTTTAGTCCTGGTTTAGTCCTGGTTTAGTCCTGGTTTAGTCCTGGTTTAGTCCTGGTTTAGTCCTGGTTTAGTCCTGGTTTAGTCCTGGTTCAGTTCTGGTTTAGTCCTGGTTTAGTCCTGGTTTAGTCCTGGTTTAGTCCTGGTTCAGTTCTGGTTTAGTCCTGCTTTAGTCCTGGTTTAGTCCTGGTCCTGGTTGTTGTTGTTGCATATGCTTTAAGTTGAGTAAATGCTTCAGTTCGTTGGAGCCTTCACAAACCTGTTCTCACAAAGGCTCATCAGAGTCACACCTAAATCAGTCTGATGTCTGACGAAGTTTGAAAAATGAAGTGAAATCATGTGGAAATCTCATAGAAATCTCACAGATCTCAGTCAGATCACGTCACAATCACATCAAACCCAGACGCTTTTACCTCAGGCAAATTCCTCCACAAACATCTGCTCCTCAATGAAATGTTCAAATTAATACTTCTGTCACGTTTGGTTTTTCAAAAGTATCAAAAATCAGATCCTAAAACTGGTAATGAAACTAGATCCTCCAGTATCGATACTTAAAAAGTCCCATTGACAGAAATTAACCTTTCCTGAATACAGTTGAAACCAAAAAATGTACATAAACTAAATAAAATAGCTTTTTTTTCTCACTTTCTGACATGAAATCAGACTAAACTTTTCCTGATTTATGTCAGTTAGGATTACCAAAATTATTTATATTTGTTAAATGCCAGAATAATGAGCGATGGATTTTTTTAGACAATTTTTCCTGACTTCTTCAAAGTCAGAAGTTTACATACATTTCATTAATATTTGGTACTATCGCCTTTAAACTGCAGGACTTGGGTAAAACCTTTTGGATAATGTCCCACAGGCTTCTCAGAATAATTGGCAGGAATTTTGGCCCATTCCTCTCGACTGAACTGGTGTAACTGGGCGAAGTCTGTAGGCCGTCTTGTTCGCACATGCCTTTCAGGTCTGTCCATACATTTTCAATAGGATTGAGATCAGGACTTTGTGATGGCCACTGGAAAAAAAAAGACTTTGTTATCTTTAAGTCACTTTGTCATTTGTCATTTTAGCTGTATGCTTCAGGTCATTGTCCATTTGGAAGTCCCATTTGTGCCCAAGCTTTAACTTCCTGCTGATGTCTTGAGATGTTGCTTCAGTATTTCCACATATTGTTATTTCCTCCTGATGCCAACTATTTTGTGAAGTGCACCAGTCCCTCCTGCAGCAAAATAACCCCACAACATAATGCTGCCACCCCTGTACTTCACAGATGGGATGGTCTTCTCAGATTTGCAAAGTTCCCCCTTTTTCCTTCAAACGTAACGATGCTCATTACTTTAGTTTGGTCAGTCCACAGGACATGTCTCAAAAATGCATTTGCAAACTTGAATCTGGCTTTTTTATGTTTCTTTTGGAGTAATGGCTTCTTCCTGCAGAGTGTCCTTTCAGCTCATGTTGGCACAGTTCTTATTTCACTGTGGATAATGACACACTCTCACCAGCTTCAGCAACATCTTCACAAGGTCTCTTGTTTTTGTTCTTGGGTTGATCTGCACATTTCAGGCCAAAGCTCATCTCTGTGACACAGAATCCGTCTCCTTCCTGAGCTGTGTGATGCTGGACAGTCCCATGGTGTTTATACTTGTGTATAATTGTTTGAACAGATGAACGTGGCACCTTCAGGCATCTGGAAATTGCACCAGGGATGAACCAGACTTGTACAAGTCCACAATTCTCTTCCTGATATTTTGGCTGATTTCTTTTGACTTTCCCATGATGTTACACAAAGAAGCAGAATGTTTCAGGTGAGCTTCAAACACATCCACAGGTGTGTCTCTAATTAACTCAGATATTGTCAGTAAACCTATCAGAAGCTTCCAAAGACATGACATCATTTGTATTTAAACTTCTGTCAAGTCAAGAAATATTGTCAAAAAAAATCCTTCCTTCGTTATTCTGACATTTGGCAAAGATAAATAATTTTTGTGATTCTAATGTGTCTTTTTATGTAGTGTATGTAAACTTTTGGTTTCAACTGTATTTTTAGAATGATCTTGAGCTGTATCAGAACAAGTATAAGACACATAGACTAGTATAAGCCCATGGACCACTATGGAACTTACCTGGACACTGAGGGATCATCATACACTGTTTATATAAATGGACATAGCTAACCTGCTAGCCACCGCGTTACAAACAGGAACTGAGCGTAGGTCGCTTCTGGCTCCATCGACTCTGGCTCTAATTCACTTTACATTGAAAAACTGCATCTCTAGTGTTAGCAACAGGTTTTATTGACAGTATTGCTAAGCGCTCGCTCCCTGCTAAACCAGCTGTGCGGACGGGAAGTGGCGTTACCTTCAACAGCTTCACTCTGGATTGGCTCTTTTGTTGCTATGATACTTGTGGTCGTAATTCCAAATATAGAACTGGGCTCCAAATTTGCCGCTGTAAGTGCTAGCCTCACACACACTTATTCCACTTCTTTATACAGTCTGTGGGGGATAGAGGAGAGAGGGAGATCACTAGATTACTCAAACATGGATGACATCTAAGGGAGGGAACAGCGTTAGAACATGGGACAAAGATACATCCATTTCATAGAATAGCTCCTCTTTAAGTTGATAAAATGCAAAATGATTGTATTTCATTTCTGAACATGTCTGTACAGATCGAAACTACAGGGAGGGCATCTGACACACACAGGGAGGGCATCTGACACACACAGGGAGGGCATCTGACACACACAGGAAGGGCATCTGACACACACAGGAAGGGCATCTGACGCGTTTCCAGATACATTTCACTGTTTGGTGAGAGGAGCGTGTTTTGTGTTGAGTTTTAAAAACATCTAATTGTTTTCAGCAAAACATGAAACTGATCCCGAAAGAGAGGAAGTATGGAAGGAAACGGAGAGAGAGAGAGGAGAGATGCAGGAGGGGGAGAGAGAGAGAAAGTATGGAAGGAAACAGCAAGAGAGGGAGGAGGGGGAGATAGGGAAGAGGAGGGGGAGGGAGATAGAAAGTATGGAAGGAAATGAGAGAGAGAGGACAGAGGGAGGAGAGTGGCGTGAGCGAGGAGAGAGTAGAGCGAGAGAGGGAGTATTGAAGGAAAAAAGGGAAAGGGAGCGAGAGAGGAAGTATTGAAGGAAACAAAAAGAGAGAGGACAGAGGGAGAGGAGGAGAGAAAGAGGGAGGAGGGGGAGAGAGGAAGCATGGAAGGAAACAGAGAGAGAGAGGACAGAGGGAGGAGAGTGGCGTGAGAGAGGAGAGAGTGGAGCGAGAGAGGAAGTATTGAAGGAAAAGGGAGAGGGAGGGAAACAGAGAGAGAGAGGGGGGAGGGGGAGTATGGGGGAGGAGGAGAGAGGGGAGAGGAAGTATAGAAGGAAACAGAAGAGAGAGGGAAGAGGGGGAGAGAAAGGAAATATAGAGAGAAGGGGAGAGAGGGAGGGAGTATAGAAGGAAATTAAAGGAGAGCAGGGAGGGAGAAGGGGAGAGAGAGAGAGGAAGTATGGAAGGAAACGGAGAGAGAGGAGATAGAGAGTGGAGAGAAGAACTATGGAAGGAAAGGTAAAGAGAGGAAAGATGGAGGAAGGGGAGAGAGGGAGAAAGTATGGAAGGAAACAGTGATGGAGAGGAGGAGAGAAAGAGGGAAGAGGGGGAGAGAGAGTGGAAGCATAGAAGGAAACAGAAAACAGGGAGGAGGGGAGAGAGACAGGAAGTATGGAGAGAAACGGAGGGAGAGGGAGGAAATATTGAAGAGAGAGGAGGGAGAAGGGGGAGAGCGAGGAAGTATAGAAGGAAACGGAGTGAGAGGGGAGATTGGGAGAGGGAAGAGAGAGTGGAGAGAGGAAGTATAGAAGGAAAAGGAGAGAGAGGAGAGGGAGGACGGGGAGAGAGAGGAAGCATAACAGGAAACAGAGAGGAGAAAGGGAGGAAGCATGGAAAGAAATGAAAAGAGAGAAGATAGAGGGAGAGGGGGAGAGAAAGATTCCTGGTTTATACCTGGTTTACTCTTGGTCCAGCCCTGGGGCTCGTTCTTGTCATTGAAGTGAAATAATCATTTGTATTTTTAGATCCACCTGAAATCTGCGGTTTGAAAAACCTGTCGAACCAGGACTAAACCAGGACTAAACCAGGACTAAACCAGGACTAAACCAGGACTAAACCAGGACTAAACCAGGTCTAAACCAGGACTAAACCAGGACTAAACCAGGTCAAAACCAGGACCACACCAAGACTAAACCAGGACTAAACCAGGAATAAACCAGGTCTAAACCAGGACTAAACCAGGACTAAACCAGGACTAAACCAGGGCTAAACCAGGACTAAACCAGGTCTAAACCAGGACTAAATCAGGACTAAACCAGGACTAAACCAGGACTCTCTGGTGGGGCCTCTGTTGTGGAACTTTTCAGGGTTAATCCTGTGTTTTTGGGTCAGTTTAAAAAACAAACGACGTTAATGTTACATGACTCTGCTAACGCGTCCAGGTTAAAGGTCACAGCGCCGAGACAAGGGGTGTGTGTGGGGGGTGGGGGTGGGGGGGCGGTTGACCTGGTTTCAGCTTATGTGGCTAACAGGATTAAGTCACAGACGTGGCATGATCCAATGAGGAGGACCCATTATTCCCATTTCAGTATGTTTTAGGGAGACTACATTTCCACAACATTTATAAACAGTTTAGAATTTAAGCCTCACATTTTTTGATTTACTTTGATGTTTTTGTTGTCATAGTAACACCACAGTAAACACATGGAAAGACCTGGTCCCATCCCATTATTGCTCTAATCAGTAATGTTTGTTCAGTGTAAAGTGTCGCACGCCCACAGAGGCCCACAGACACCGGCCCACAGACACCGGCCCACAGACACCGGCCCACAGACACCGGCCCACAGGCACCGGCCCACAGGCACCGGCCCACAGACACCGGCCCACAGGCACCGGCCCACAGACACCGGCCCACAGACACCGGCCCACAGACACCGGCCCACAGACACCGGCCCACAGGCACCGGCCCACAGGCACCGGCCCACAGGCACCGGCCCACAGGCACCGGCCCACAGACACCGGCCCACAGACACCGGCCCACAGATGCCCACAGAGGCCCTACTTGGTTTAGGCCTGGTTTAGTCCATGTTCAGTCCTGGTTTAGACCTGGCTTAGACCTGGTTTAGACCTGGCTTAGACCTGATTTAGCCCTGGTTTCCTCCTGGTTCAATCATATCAGTATTTCTTTGTTCTTCAGTTTTTCATCATTCCGTCTGCATAGACTAAACTCTGATGAAAACATTTTTAGTCAAAATAAAACCTGTTTTTACAAATCTTTTAAAATAAAATAAATTACTATTTTGTTCACTTGTTTGTTTTAATCAACAATCACAACACCCTCTCTTTTTCACTTTCACTGTCTCTCTCCTTCCCCACCACTCTTTCCCGTTTGTCTTCCCTCAAGCTCTTTCCCTGTCTATCCTCCTCCACCCGCCAATCACTCGCTCTCTCATTCTTCTCCACCATTTCTCTCTTCTCATCCATCGTCTTCCCTCTTCACTTTCTCTCTGTTCCCTCCTCTCTCCTCCCTCTCTCCCGTGTGTCTGCCTCTTCTCTTCCTCCTCCCTCTCTCTCCTTTCATCTCTTTTTCTGTCTTTCCTCTGCCTCTCATCCTTCTCTCCTCTCTGTTGCAGCATCTGTCTATTTTGTCTCTTACATAACTCTCGTCTCTCAAACTGGGTCATTCCTGGGTGAAACAGCTGATCACATGACCCCCGCGCCCTCGTTTGATTGGCCGACAGATGGGTATACGGCGCCTCTTTGTTATTCACTTATTTCTGCTTTTTTACCTCTCTTTGAAAATCCGGCCAGTCAGCTGCTGTCGCCGGGCGGAACAAAGTCTCATTAAATATTTCATTGGGTTTGTTTGGGTCAAGGCAAAGTATTATGGGAAATATGAATATGACTGTACCATATATAAAATATATATTAAACCAGGACTGAACCAGGACTGAACCAGGACTGAACCAGGACTGAACCAGGACTAAACCAGGACTAAACCAGGTCTAAACCAGGTCTAAACCAGGTCTAAACCAGGTCTAAACCAGGTCTAAACCAGGTCTAAACCAGGTCTCCTCCTCTCCTCATTCATGTTCTCGTCTTCTCTTTGTCTCCAGATCAGTTAAAGTTGGTGATGCAGAGGGGTCTCTCCTCTCCTCCTCTCTCCTCCTCTCTCCTCCTCTCTCATCATTCATGTTCTTGTTTCCTTTTCTCCTGATCAGTTAAAGTTGGTGATGCAGAGGGTTCTCTTTTCTCCTCTCCCCTCATCCTCCTCCTCTCCTCTGTCCTCCTCTTTCCTCTCTCCTCCTCTCTCCTCTCTCCTCACTCTTGTTCTCATCTTCTCCTTGTCTCCAGATCAGTTGAAGTCGGTGATGCAGAGGGTTCTCTCTCCTCTCTCGTCTCTCCTCTCCTCCTCTCTCCTCACTCATGTTCTCGTCTTCTCCTTGTCTCCAGATCAGTTGAAGTCGGTGATGCAGAGGGTTCTCTCTCCTCTCTCCTCTCTCGTCTCTCCTCTCCTCCTCTCTCCTCACTCAGGTGATGCAGAGGGTTCTCTCTCCTCTCTCGTCTCTCCTCTCCTCCTCTCTCCTCACTCATGTTCTCGTCTTCTCCTTGTCTCCAGATCAGTTGAAGTCGGTGATGCAGAGGGTTCTCTCTCCTCTCTCCTCTCTCGTCTCTCCTCTCCTCCTCTCTCCTCACTCATGTTCTCGTCTTCTCCTTGTCTCCAGATCAGTTGAAGTCGGTGATGCAGAGGGTTCTCTCTCCTCTCTCGTGTCTCCTCTCCTCCTCTCTCCTCACTCATGTTCTCGTCTTCTCCTTGTCTCCAGATCAGTTGAAGTCGGTGATGCAGAGGGTTCTGGACTTTGCTGTGGCAGAGCTCACTAAGATCGTGGAGGCCTCGTTCGATGACCTTCTGTTGGAGATCACCAAGATGGAGAGGGAGCAGCAGAGTCTGGAGGAGCGTCTGGGGCTGGAGAGGTGCGTCGCTGCGGAAACCTTTGTGTTCACGCTCCCGGAACTTTGGTTTAAAGCGGATCTATTGATACTGTGCAGCTTATGTCATCAACATTCCCTGGGGGGGGTGATGCTAACTGAATGCACTGCTCTGTGTGAAGTTTTGTTAGACGTTAATCTGAGTTTAGTTTTAACACAATCTGACCATAAAGAACTGACTTATCTGAACTACAACAGATGAGCTGATTTGTGCTGTTAAACAAGTCCCTCCCAAATAACATTACAGTCAAAAGCTAGCTAGCATTAGCCAACAGTTTTTCAGTTAGCCATTCTCATCTTTTTGTTGAAAATCAAACTCCTCAAATGTCACTTTTGTATTTTTTCAAGAGTTTTCGGATCATCTTAAAACTTTTATTTGCAGCGTGTGTACATCGTTTCTCCATGGTAACTGCTCAACATTCAACCATAGACATACATGTAGAACACGACCAGCGTAATGTCACTGCAGAGTCTCTATTCTGCTAACTTTTCTTTTCAAATGTTTAACCATGTTCTAGTTGTTTCTTCTCATTGAGCCTCTGAAGTTGTATTTGGAGTGATTCATATTTGAGTAATCTTTAAGCGACTATTTTCAAGACGCCATTTTGTTGATCTATTCCCGTTTTCACCTCCACCGGTGCACGCCACTGTGACATACGCACTTTCTTCTTCAGTTTTATTTTCTTAATCGGTGATACTCATAGGATTTCGCAGCGTCGCATAGTCATTTTGGTACAAATGAAAAAAAAAAAGGGCTGCTCGCTAGTGTGATGTGCAGCTGTCCATAGGGAGCGCTGACAGTATGTGGCGCTTTGTTGTGATGACGTTTACGACGACGTCATCTACCATTGGGCACCACAGTTTTCTACATTTTTCTACATTTACACAAGCACAATAGGGCTGTGTGTTTGGTCTGACTCTGACTGTGTCCTCAGGTCGATGGAGCGCTCAGGAGCCAGAGACAGGACAGGCTCCAAACGAGGGAGGAGAGGATCTGAAAACGATTCTGTGTCACCGAGCGGGAGTGAAGACAACAGAGAGGAGGGAGGAGAGAAGGAGAACAGCCAAGGTAAGAGAGAGGAGGGAGGAGAGAAGAAAAGCTAAGGTGAGAGAGGAGGGAGGAGAAAAGTTTAGTCTGACACCGGTTCAGGCAGATCAGCCTCATCTCACTCATGTTGAGCATTTGATTTTCAGACACAAAGAACTGCATCACTCACAAGTTATTTACTCTCTACTACACAAGTAAACGCTCGGTTAGGTTTCACTTTCACTTTCCCATAACAGAGGACAATAAAGAGGGAGAGAGGGAAGTAGGACTACGGCCAGGGCATCAGGTTTAACCCCTCTGGTGGCAGGGCATCAGGTTTAGCACTCTCCTCTTCTGGCAGGGCATCAGGTTTAGCCCTCTCCTCTTACGACAGGGCATCAGGTTTAACCCTCTTCTGGCAGGGCATCAGGTTTAATCCTCTGGTTGCAGGAGAGCCTCGGCCCTCAGACTTGGGCCCGTCTCAGGACTGGGTTCCCATCCTCGACAAAGTGTTTGGGCAGAGATGGTGCGGCGACGCCTGGAGCGCCGACCAGCTGGACGGAGGAGTATCCACGGAGACAGGAGAAAGTGGGCGTAGCTCTGCTGTGGCCCCACCCCTCAGGTAAATCACATCATCTGAGTCTAAGTCTCCAGTTTAAAGGCCAATATGACACTATTCTCTGATCTATGTTCTAATGCTGTTTGGAGTTGTGTTTTGTTTCATTCACACATGTTTAACACACACCCTGCATATTTAGGCTGAGGTCTTCTCTCAAACAGAAATGTCACTTGATCATCACAAGGTGGAACAGCATTTTGAGTTTTGGAGATTTAGACAGACTAATAAGGGGTTACTTAAACATGTGTGAATGAAACAAAACACAACTCCAGGTATGTTTTTGGAGAGGTAACAGAATTATAACATGGTTTAAAGCTCAGAAGAGTCAGTTTGTGTGAAATAAGGTGATGAGCGTTCGCTGTGTGTCCTGGTGTGTGGTTTAACTGAGGCTGTGTGTGTTTGCTGTTGTAAATGCCTTATTCCGCCCTCAGCCTGGAGCCTCGCCCCTCTTCGCCACAGCAGGACCCAAGATGGACGCCACTCGAGGACATGGAGGTGTTCTCCCCCGACGAGGACGAGGATGCTTCCGCCACCGTGGCATCCGCATCAGCACCGCCCACTGCCACGACGACAGCAGTATTAGGCCCCGCCCCCAGTCCCAAAGGTACTACTGCCCCTGTGTCCTCAGACAAGACACTTCAGCTTCACAGCCAGAGGGTCCCGGGTTTGATTCCCGGGTGGGGTATTTCGGTTTGGAGTTTGCATTTTGATTTGAAAACAGTTCATGCAGACTTTGTATTTTACTATTGTCATCCTCTTCCTCTTGAGAGTTCATACTTCACTGTGATTGTCACTCAGAGCCTGACAGAAGCTGAACAATTGGAGAAGTGTCTGTGTTTGAGTATAGGGCTCTAAAATAGTGAATCATGATTTGCCCTGCCCTCATTAACCCTTTAAGGACTGAGCACTATAGCATTATAGACCATTATAGCTCGCCTAGACTTTTATTCTTTTTTAAGCCATAAAAATCATGTTAAAGGAAGTATCAGAATGTACTGCATTTTTTCACACAGCTACCTCTATTTTACATATCCATCTGTATTTTTTCTTTGACGCATCGAATAACTGACTGGGAAAATCCCCGTGACACCTGCACTCTGATTTGTCATCTTTGAGGGACAACTTAAGCAGATTACTGTAATGACAGAAACATATTTAAAGAGCCTCATGCCTCTGCTTTGAGACGCCGTTTGAATTTACGTGAAGCACAATTGGTTGTGGAGTTACGGTAATGGAAAGTCTGCAACCGCGCTCTATCGTAGACGATAGCATCCGACAGTATAGGGTTAGACCCCTCCTCTGTGTGTATATGTGTGTGACTGTGGTCAGAGGCTGATGGAGCAGAATCGCAATGTTCATCTGTCCCTGGGCAGCTGTGGCTACACAATAGTCTCACCTCACTCTGCAAAGCTCTCACTGTCCTCTCTTTCTCTCTTCCTCTCTTTTCTCTTTCTCTCTCTCTTCTCATCATTTCTCCCTCCTTCCCTCACCTTTTCTCCTTTCTCATCCTCTCTCACAATCTGTCTCTCACTTTCTCCTTCACTTTCGCTCTCTCTCTCACCATCTGTCGCTCACTTTTTCCTTCACTCCCCTTGTCTCTCTTTTACACATAATTTGTCTCTCTGTTTCCCCTCTGCTTCCTCTGTCTCGCTCTCTTTCATCCCTCTATTTCTCTCTCTCTTTCTCTCTGTCTTTCATCCCTCTCTGTCTTTCATCCCTCTCTTTCTTTCATCTCTCTCTCTTTCATCCCTCTCTCTCTTTCTCTTCCATGCAGGCCGTCGCTCCTCCGCCTCCATGCTGCACCGTTTGCTCACTCTCCCCTCTCAGCTGCTCGAGGAGGAGGATGCTGACGACAGCGAGATGGAGAGCATCGCCGTCTCCATGGCAACGGAGGCAGCGGCGGGTGCCACGGAAACAGCCCGCGGCCTGGCATCACCTGCGGCAACCAGAGACGAGGAAGACGAGGATGACGAGGAAGAGGAGGAGGAGAGACGCAAGGTATACATAGACACTGCTACTTTAAACCTTCATTTCACTAAATAAAACTGTTGTCTTTTATTTGTGTGAGGTTAATCAGAACTATTCTGTCGTTCAGACAGGTGCAGGTGTGTTCAGACAGGTGCAAGTCGTTCAGACAGGTGCGAGTCGTTCAGACAGGTGCAGGTCATTCAGACAGGTGCAGGCCCTTCTTTACATTACGGTTGCTAGGTAACAGTTATGGAGTTACCTTTAGGTGTGTCACATCTGCTGCTGTGTCCATACAGGAAGTAACATTATAAAATTCACCAAAATGAGAAAACTAAGGAATTAGCCTAGATTTTACAAAATATTAAGTGTAAATATGATTTGAATGTATTCCACATGTGTCTGAGGATTGGGTCGTCAGGATGCTCCCTTCACACCCCTATGGCTCCCTCTGTGCGCCCCAGGAGGGCTGTGGGAAGGATGGAGCCATAGACTGTGTATATATAAATGGACATAGCTAACACATCAGCTGCCACGTTCTAAACAGGAAGTGAGGATGTGTGCAAAGTGGTTCCTTGGAGCGCTGGTTGCAGTTAATTTTCTATGTAAAAACTGTGGCTCCTCTCTGTAACTGCTGCTGTCAGGCTCGTCATTCTGAACTTAAAATGTTGGTTTCAACCTGCTCTACATGATCTCGGGATTTTTATTTCTCTAGTTTGTCTCTAAATCAAGCATTAAAAACAGACCAATCGGGCTCCTTCTTTCCCCGAAGTTGTTCCCACTAGCCTTTGCAACAGGTTTGATTGACAGCAATGCTAACTGTCCACTGCACGTCAAAACAGCCTCGCTCCTGATTGGCTCATTGGTTGCTATGATACTAGCAGTCGCAATTACAAATATGGAACTGGGCTTTAGATTAGCCGCTATAACTGCTAGCGTCGATGTGCTTCATTTAGAACATCTGAACACTGTGGGTGACATCCACTTCCTTAGTCCGTTTCTTTATACAGACAGTGACTTAAACCCTTTCTGTTTTTCCCTCTCTGCCTCTTTTTCTCTCCTCTTTTCTTGACCTAAACCTTTTTATCTCTCCCTGTTTTTCCACAGAAGAAGCGGCGTCGCGTGTGGACCGAGTGTGAGGACTGTGGCCGTAGATTCAGTCGTGTGTCTTTGCTCAAAGCTCATCGTCAGACGCACCTTTCCGAATCCTCTCCTACTCCCAACGACTCTCCTCCGGGCGATTCTCCGGCCGCTTCCCTCCGCTGTGACGACTGCGGAAAACGTTTCTCATCCAACACGAGACTCCAGAGCCACGTGCGGACCAGCCATGCCCACAAACACGCCTGACCATGGCCGTAAACAGACCAGACCACGCCCACAAACAGGCCCGACCGCGCCCACAAACAGACCAGACCACGCCCACAAACAGGCCCGACCACGCCCACCAACACCAACAGGCCATAACACACCCACAGACACACCGGCAATGCTCACAAACAGATCTAAAGACAAGAAAACAGCCTAAAAAATACAATGGGATCCATTACAGCGACAATCACAGGCCTGAAGACAAGGAAATGGGCTAAAACAACTAAATAAGATGTAAAATATGTGAAGAAAATGGCCTGTATTTTAGAAAATGTGCTAAAATATACATTAAAACCCATCCATAGCCACTATAACAGGCCTGAAGACAAGAGAATGGGCTAAAATGTACCATAGTATCCAACCACAGACACAACGCCACAAGACAAGAAAACGGGCTAAAAAAAATACGATACAATACAATGACAAGCCTGAAGACAAAGGAATGGGTTAAAATAATTAAACATACAAAACATGGGGGGAAAAAAGCCTGAAGACTAAAGTCAATGGGATTTTATGGATGAAGGGAATTGAACCAGGTACAGACGGGCCTGAAGACAAGAAATTGGGTAAAGGCCAGATACAAAACAGCTTGAAGATGAGAACCAAAATAAAGATATAAAACATGGGGACAAACAGGCCTGAAGACAAGAAAATAGGCAAAATAACGCACAAGTGTGAAGAAAATAGGCAAAATAATGCACAAGTGTGTGGCAAGACAACAAAATGGGACTAAAAGGCAAAAAGACACTGAAAACAAGGTCTGAAGGGAAAATAGTGGATGAAATATACAACAGAAGATTAAATGGGCCTCAACAGGAAATCTGATTTGAAATGTAAAAAAAACATTGGACCTGAAGACAAGAAAGTGGGCAAAAGGTAAAGACAAAACAGCCTGAAGATGAGAAACAAAATATAGATATAAAACATGAGGGCAAACAGGCCTGAAGACAAGAAAATGGGCAAAACTCTACTGTTAAAGCAGATCAGATGTAACATGGGGATGAATAGACGTCAAAGTGGAATCCATTGGTTAAAACAAGCCTGAAGGGAAAACACAGCGTTAAATCCAGAGGAGGCAGAGTCAGACCAAACCCAGGGAAAAATGGTACAAGCGATAACGACCAGTGAAGGTGAGATACACCCTGAAACAAGAGATAAACATAAAAGAGGAAAATAGGAAATAAAGACTGTGAGGATTCCCTGAACAGGCCTGAAGACCAAACTCACCCCAAAAACCCAAAAATGCACAATCAAGACACATAATTAAAACTCAAAAGAAGAAAAAAATCTGCCAAAAATAAACAGCGAATGTTAAGAATGTTAAAGCTATACTGTAACTTTTCTGTCATGTGCTGCTCGTCTCCATGGAGATGTTGGAATGTTCCACAGTAGAGCATTTATCCATCTTGCATGTATTCAGTTACAGGTGTTTTTATCGCTCAAAATGACCTAGAAAAACATGGATCCTTATTGTGAGCGGACTCGCCTCTCTGCCGACCTGTAACCTGGAGATAGATAAATTTAATGCCATACCGTGAAACATTCTAGTCAAAGCAATAATAACATCTCCATGGAGACAAGCAGGTGGCTGACCTTGTATCAGAAAAGTCCCACAGTGGAGCTTTAAAGCTAAAACAGTCAAATTCTTTTTTACAGTATTTCCTTGTGCCATTATTTTTTGGAAAACAGGGAAAGATTTAAGGAGTTTTAGGGATTTTTTTTATTTTTCAAAATGGTCGAAATTGGACCAAAATTGAGTCCACAACAGAAAAGGGATTTTGCACAAAACGCAAAAATAAAAAAAGCCATAAATAATTTTCAAAGCACCTTTTAAGGGAACGTGAACTTCCCTGAAGATTGTAGAGTTTCTGTAAAAAAAAAAATGTTTTAAAGGGACAGTTCTTCCAAATCAGAGCCACTGGAAAACACCAGGAATCTCGAATGGCCGAAAAGTGGGAAAAATGCTTCAGAATCCATCGTTTTACTGAGGAATGTTTCAATGTTGTGTATTTTTACCAAAGTGCAGATGTGACTGGAGCTGCCAAAACAATCATGTCGAAAATCTCTTCAATTCAATTCAATTTAATTTATTTGTAGTCATTTTCACAGAAGAACAACAAAATTGCATTTGGAGCATCCCATAAAGTGCAAACCCACAAACAATAAATACCCCTTAAACCCAAGTGTAAACTCTTACTCTGTTAAACCGCCCTCCCTCTCTGTAACCCTGCGCTAATGCGAGTTCATGTTCCGCAGTGGTACTTTAACCCTGCTCTAATGCGAGTTAATGTTATGGCGTGGGGCTTTAACCCTGTTCATATCTATAGAATTTAAAATCTACATCTTATCATACAGTTCCTTTAACTGTAACTGGGTAAATGTGATTCACTCCTGCCCCCTACTGGCCAACTTAAAGTAATGTGACTTTAGAACTGGACAAACATCTACATTTTATAATTATTAAAGGTCCTGTATTACACTGTGTCCTGATCTATGTTATAACGTTGTTTCCTCATCACAAACAGACCTGGAGTTGTGTTATTTTAGGTAAAAGGAGCTGGAAAACTACCACTTGTGTTACTCAAACATGTGCGAATGAAACAAAACACAACTCCAGGTCTGTTTTTGAGGAGGAGCATAATAACATGAAGCTCATAGGGGTCAGTTTGTGTGATACGGGACCTTTAAATTTTCTTACCGCTGGATTATTTTTGCCTGATTGTGTCTGCTGCTTTGTGCACAAGGTCGGGGCACAGCGAACTTTAATTAAAATAATCCCGTAAGAAGCATTTTTCTCACTCTTTGGTCCATACTCAACATTTGAACAGCATTTGACCAAAGCAAGACAAAAACATTTAAAGGGCCGTATTACGCTGTTTTTTGATCTATGTTCTAATGTTGTTTCCTCATCACAAACAGACCTGGAGTTGTGTTTTGTTTCATTCACACATGTTTAACACGTAAAGGCCGAGTTCTTCTCTCAAACTGAAAACGCTCTGTTCCACCTTGTGATGTCATCATGTGGTAATACAGGAAGTGCTCCGCTGTGTTTTTAAACTCCACACACCTTCAGTAGAATCATTTGGATGATTTCAGACCGGGACTTGCCGATCTCGACTGAACTAAAGGTAAAAGGAGCTGTTAACATGAAAACGACCACTTCATGACATCACAAGTTGGAACAGAGCATTTTGAGGTTTGTAGATGTTACAGACTAATAATAAAGGGTTACAACAAAACAACTCCAGGTCTGTTTTTGAGGAGCTAACAGCATTAACACGGCTTAAAGCTCACAAGAGTCAGTTTGTGTGATACAGGACCTTTAAACTTAAAACCACGTCATGTTAATACAAGATAAACATTTGAACTTTATATCGAAAATAAGAGAATTGTCAAAATCAAATTGTTCTTCCAAAAATATAAGCCTTAATAATTTACAAAACGTCCAGACAAACCCGCAAAAGATAAAATATCGTGTGTTTAAACCAAACCACAACACGCTTCAGCGACAACATGAAACATAGGACACGTTTATGTTTTTTAGGAATTATAATTTTCTGGACAAAAGATGGACCTTCACGTCTCGTTGTTTTAATCGAAAACGCAAGGAAAGGAAACGAGGATACAAGGAAGGATGTGAGGATAGGAAACAAGGATACAAGGAAGGAACAAAACAAACCTGAGCCTTTTTCAAAATAAACAACTTTTGTGTTTTTGTGGATTTCAAAATAAAAGTCTTTTCTGGAAACGGCATCAAACTGAACACGTTTTGTTCGATTTTTGTGGATTTATTTTGAAACAAGTTTGTAATGGACATTTTTAAACGACTCAATGAAATGATTTTTGTTTTTGAGGTAAAACTGTCAAAGAATCGATGGATTTTTGCCGTTATCAACCGAGTTGTGGACAGGATTTTGTATTTTTTTTTCTGTGAACGTTTAAAACACGACTCATAACGACGGAGCAAGAGGTTCATTGAGTCTGAAGCTGAACTGACGACAAAACAACAAGGAAAAAACATGATTGATGCTGCATATCTCAAAGTTCCACAAACGGAGCCACGAGACGAGTGTCAATCGAAACGAAATTTGATTGAATAAAATATGAATAAAACAAGCTAACCCTGCAATTTAGATCTGTACAAACATGTTCAGAAATGGCGAACTACTTCTTTTTCAGTTTATCTTTGTTTTGTTGTCAGTTCAGATTTTAACTTTTGGATTTGAGGAATTATCTCTAAAAAGCTGAAGATTCCTAAACCTGGACAAATTCTGCTGTAAATATTTCAACCGGAACATTTTCTTCAAGTGGCCTTTTTGTCTGGAGATTTCTTTGTCATACTTTTACTTTGAAAAGACTCTGAATGTGAACATGTGACTTTTATTTTGTAGTTTCTATACAGTTTTTATCAGAAGGGTTCAACTTCCTGTCAGACCTCAAACACAGATACCTCCGCCGCCAAAAGCAACCACGCCCTCTTATTCTGAAAACTACGCTCTTATTGTGAAAATGCCACTCTTATTCTCTCGTCTCAAATCTTTAACAAACTTTAAAATTATAGTTGAAAATAATTATAGTCATAATGACCAGCTGCAGAAACCTGGAGATTTGAGCTACTTAATGTGACTTAAGCCAGGACTTAAGCCAGGACTAAACCAAGACTGAACCAGGTCTGAACCAGGTCTGAACCAGGACTGAACCAGGACTGAACCAGGACTGAACCAGTACTGAACCAGGTCTAAACCGGGTCTAAACCAGGTCTGAATCAGGACTAAACCAGGACTAAACCAGGACTAAACCAAGACTAAACCAGGACTAAACCAGGACTGAACCCGGACTGAACCAGGACTGAAAAAGGTCTAAACCAGGACCGAACCAGGGCTGAACCAGGACTGAACCAGGACTGAACCAGGACTAAACCAGGACTGAACCAGGACTGTACCAGGACTAAACCCGGACTAAACCCGGACTGAACCCGGACTGAACCAGGACTGAACCAGGACTGAACCAGGTGCAGTGTTTGGTCGTGTTCCAGTTTTCTTTGGAGTTAAACACAGTTTAAGTTTTTTCGCATTTGTTCATTTGATATTTTGAGTTTTTGTAAAGTCTCTTGCAGCAAAACAATATTCTACCTACGTCCGTTTGAAGTCATCACAAACCCGACACTAACGGACACGAGCCAGAACTCAAAACACTGTCAGAGTTTGAGGAAACCTGAAATAAATGACTTTTTTCTTAAAGCTACACTAAGGAACTTTTCTGGTTGAAGGTCCATCACATGCTTGTTTCCATGGAGATGCCATTGCTTTGCTTGGAATGCTCCACAGTATGGCATTAAATGTATCCATCTCCATGTAGACAAGCAGGTGAAGCTGCAAGGCCAAGTGACAGGTCCGGTCTGTGGAGAGGCGAACCCGCTCACAGCAAGATTATCAAGGCGTTTCTTTAGCCTAGACGTGTTTAATGCCATACTGCGGAACATTCCAGAACAATAAGACCTATATGGGGAAGAGCAGGTAGCGCCGGTCCCACCAGAAAAAGTCACACAGTGCAGCTTTAATGAAGTCAATTTTGAAGAATTGACGGTAACAATAAAATATTTAAAGTGGAGGTATTTTTGTTCCTTCAATGTTCTCACGGTGTCCCCTCATCACAAACATGAAGAGGTTTTAGATCTCATCCATGTTTGAGTAATCTAGAGATCTCGCCTGGGCCCTTTTCAGACCCTCCTTACGGTTAGCAGTATGACCCTGTACAAGGCTCCGCCCACAAGTCTACATCACCCACGACAATTCTCCATAAATATGCAAAAACATGATGCAAAACTGTACACAACAACTTGACAAACCTGATTGTGTTGTGATAGCGCTCTGAAGGGGGGAGTAACTTAGCGCAGAGAGCAAAACGAATGTGAAACTTATAATACCTCCTCTTTAATATCGCGCAGAAGTCAAATACCGCCTCTTTAAAATGTTTCCTCAAACTCTGTCGATCTGAATCTGCTCAAAAACAAAACATCAGAATTGTTCCACATCTGACCTAAAAATACGTTTTTTGTTCAAGAAATGAAAACTTGAAAATCAACATTAACTTCCTGTTTTTATGAAGTGGATTTTGTGAATAATTTACATTGTTTTTTACATTTTAATTTCTCTGATTCTGATGATTTTTGTACATTTCCATTGTTGTTTTCTTTGATGTTTCCTCAGATCTCGTGCTCATGTTTAGATATTTTTGGCTTGTTTCAGTTTGCTTTTGCTTCAGCTTCGTTGCATCACGTCGGACCTCATTTTTCACGTTACCTCAGTTTGAACATGTTTTAGTTTTAATGACTCGTTGGGTGCGTCTCAGTGGCTTCGAACTAAAAACCTCACAATTATTTAAAGAAACGGGAGCCGAGGACAGATTCTAGACAAACACGGGGTAGACGTTTATTTATACACAAGATTTTAGAAACGTTTTTTTGTTCTGACGTTCTCTGCAGTGTGGAGAGATTATCTTGAAAAGGAGCTGCGTGTATCCTGCCTCCTACAGGTTTAAAAAAGTATTACAACCCCATCTGAGCCTTGACCTGCAGAGACACATACAGGTGTGTCTCATTCTCAGTTTATGGACAGACCTCATGTGAAAGAACCTCCAGAATTCACTCACTGAGCTGCAGAGGCGGCACTAGCACTGAGTCATGATTGTCTGCAGGTGCTGGGGTTTAAGTAGTGACGATTCAGATCAGAGAGAGGCATTTTAGGTGTAAAACAACTGGATTTCAGCTTTGAAACTGGCAACGAAATGAGAGAGTCATGTGACGCTCATTCTGCTTTCTGATTGGATAATTGTCTTGAACCAAAACACCGAATTATGACATAAATAAATGACGTCATGTCCAGTGTTTTTGTCATTTAGAGTAAATCAGTGTTACAATAGTTCTCAGTAAAAGTTCCATTTGATGTGAACATGTTTACCTCATATCTGGGGTCACAGAGAGGTCATGTGGAGTTTAAAATCTAAATCTTACAGACAGTTCGTTTAGACATGTTTTACTATGAAAACGGCTCAAGAAGAATCCCCGTTGTGGGATTTGGATGGGGTTCGTATGATCTCGGGTTGTTTAAAACTGGAACGTCCTCGGCTCCTCGTCTGTTTCCTCGTCTGTCTCCTCAGAAGCACAAACGCACACTTGCTCTGGACTCGCCGCTCTTTGGTCTGCGGCACATTTCTCGCGTTACACACTTTATATTTCCTCGTTTAAAGTACTGTATTTAAGATTAGTTTAGTTTTAAAGTTTTATTTCTGAAACTATCGCCTCGTCTCGTGACCTCATCAAATCCTCCTGTTTACAAAAGCTCAGAGGGACACAGCCTCAAAACAGAAAAAAAATCTAATCAACAAAATAAAACTCAAAAGGTGTAAAGCCATAGTATGTAACTTTTTAGCCAAAATAGACTAAATGGATGAGAAGAGCATGTTTTTTATCTTTGTTTTTTTTGTTTTTTTTCATATAGCCTGCGCCCTTACTCTGCAAGGGCTCACATCTCCACAAACCTGACTCTTATTTAGCCTCTTCCTGTTTCTTTCCATGGAAATATCCCTTTTTCTGTGGAGCCCAATGTTGACCACCTGCTCAGACTCTGGAAGTACATTTTCCATTCATTTTTCCCAGACTTTTGGAAAAAATTTAATATCGAGGGTTTAAAGGCATCGTGGAGGCTAACCAGCTACATGCTAACAGCAACGTGCTCCTTTACACTTTTAAGTCCAAAAAGCACGTTTAAAACACAAGATTCTGTGAAATGAGACTTCAAATGCAAGTACAGGTCTAGTGGTCAGTAGCTCCACAGATCTGATCTGTCCTGAGATTTCAAATTTTTTATATATTTTTTTCTGAATGTCTGTGGGAAAAATGAGACATGGGTTGAGCTCTGTAATATTCCAGAGTATGGCGTAAAACTTCTCTATCTCCACGGAGACTGTTCCGAAGTGTAGTTTTAACTTTATTTCCATGGGATCGGGCAGGTGACGGGCCACCTCCAGAAAGCTCCACACTGTAGCTTTAAAACCATGAGACCTGTTTATTTCCGAAGAGTAAAAAAAAAGGATTCTGTAGATTTATTTAACTGAAGCGTTTTGATATTTTGAGGCTTGTAACAGGCTGTGTCCCCGGGCTCCTCACTCAGAAGGAGGTGCTCCTCATGTCGTGTGTGGTAGAAGCCTGCAGGGGGCGTCATGGAGCAAGTACACTCTGTTTAACCTGCAGGGGGCGTCACGGAGCAGGTGCACTCTGTTTAACCTGCAGGGGGCGTCACGGAGCAGGTGCACTCTGTTTAACCTGCAGGGGGCATCACGGAGCAGGTGCACTCTTCATCTGCAGGGGGCGCTGTATGTAGCACATTCCACAGAGACGCACCCAAACCCACTCCTCACTTCAGACAAAACATTGAAACACGTCGTTACAAATATAAGAAAAAAATAAATAATAATTAAAAATGAAACGGCCGTGACTTGATTCAGTGAATAAAATAAATATAGAAACGGCGGGGAAACGAAGGGAATCACAAAGAGGGACCTTATTTTGAAAAGGAGCCACTTCACAATAAAAGCTTTTATACAGGATGGCCTAAATTTTCAGATAAATGTTAAATCTGTTCACATTTTTTAAAGCAAATGTTTATTTTTGATCTGTACATTGTTTCTTATTTAGGGTTTGGTTTATGGACAGTTAAGGGCTTTGGGACATGGAACCCTCGTCCCGCCCGGTAACAAAACGCCGAACATTTAGTGAGTAGCTTTACACATGAACATTAATAACAGACCAATCAGGCGCCTTCTTCCTCTGAGGCTCCTCCAGCTTGTGTTAGCAACAGGTTTGATTGACAGCGTTGCTAAACCAGCGGTGCGGGTGGGAGGAGGCGTTACCTTCGACAGCCTCGCTCCGGATTGGCTCTTTGGTTGCTATGATACTTGCAGTCAGAATTCCAAATATGGAACTGGGCTTCGGGTTAGCCGCTATAACCGCTAGCCTCGATGAGCTTCATTTGGAGCCGAACGCTGTGGGTGACGTCACACTCCCTCAGAACATTTCTTTTTACAAACTATGGCTCAGACTGATCAGTTATTTGGAAACTTTTTTTAAACATATCATGTCATACTGGTGAATATTCCAGATGTAGCGATAACGTCTCCATGCAGATAAGGAAAGTTATATAGTGTAGCTTTACGTCTGAAATTTGGTGAACTGCAATGTTATAAAGTTACAATACAAACTCTTGAAATAAAAGTTCATGAATGACTTTGCCTGAACCAGAGGAGGGCGCTGTAGAGCTGTTTCGTGAAGTGGCTCCAAAACTCAAAATGTTGAAGTCAGATTGAGTTAAAATTTTTTTATAATTTTGAGTCTCGTCTCAACATCAGAGACAGACTCATCTTTGGGGATTTTTTTGTGTGTTTTTTTAAGTACAATTTTAGTTTCATTTTGACTGTATATTTGTTTCCTGTTTCATTTTGGTGAATGTTTTGTATTTTCTGTACAAAGCCTCTTCCTGTGTTCATCTCAGTGTAATTTTTGGATTTGATGCAATACTTTTATAGAGAATAGAAACGTGCCCTTTTGTATTTCAGCACTGTATAAAAAAAAAGGAGGCCCTTCACTCTAAAAACGCGTTGGCTCCATTCAAAGTGCAGGGTTGTTTCACACGCCACACAAAAGATTCAAGTCTCTGGGAAAATTATTCGATTCAGCACAATTCTGATGCAAAGGAAACGCAGTAAAAGTTTAATTTCAAAATATGGGTCAATATGGTGAAGTATGTATGTTTATGGTGGAATGTTCAGCAGTTACCATGGAGAAACAATACACACATTAGCAAATGCTGACAAAAAAAAAAGATTAAAAATGACAACTCAAGAAAAATCCCAAAGTGATTTACAGAGCACATTTTAATTTTCCTGTGGTCCTGTGTAGGAGTTTGATTTTACACAAAAAATGTGACTCACTGAAAAACTCTTGGATAATGCTAGCTAGCTGGTGACTGTAATGTTAAAAGCACAAATCATCTCACCTGTTGTAGTTCAGATAAGTCTGTTCTTTATGGTCAGATTGTGTTAAAACAAAACTCAGATAAAATTCTAACAGAGCTTCATACAGAGCAGTGCCTACAGTTAGCATCACGCCCCCAGGGAATGTTGATGACATCAGCTGCTGCGAGGAGCACAGTGTCCATAGAGGAGGGAAGGTGTTTTCTTTCAGTTTTATCAGAGCTCATAATTCAAAAGTCAGTTTTATATTTGATTCTCTCTTTTTGCTGCATCAGAATTCGCATTTACGAACAGTTTTCCCGATTCAGTTTCCCTGTTTCGTCGTTTCAGTGACGTTTCAATGGTCTTGTGCCGAGCGCCTGAATGTTCAGATTTCGCCAAACTAACAATTATTAGTCTATGGTGTTTTTATAAAGAATCAAACTGGTACTTTTTAAATGTAAAAACTCAAATGAAACATTAAATGTTCAAAATTACACTCATGTCTCTGAGTCTATATGCCACACTATATGAATATGTGTCTATCTATCTGTCTATCTATCTGTCTATCTATCTATCTATCTATCTGTTTATCTGTCTATCTATATATTCTCATCCTCACGCTCGGTGGGTGGTCTTATCCTTTTTCCAAGCTCAGGGTTCTGCTCAGTATCTTTGCTGTTCCTTGTACTGCACTTTTTTAGACTGAGATGTCTGATGTTTTTCCAGGGATCTGCTGTAGCCGCTCCTCCAGTTTAGGGGTCACTGCCCCGAGTGCTCCGATGACCATGGGCTTCTCCAGCTTTTCTCTGAGCCCTGTTATTTCTCTAGTTTTTCATGTTACTTTTTCCTGATGTTCCCATCACTTGGTATTGTGATGTCCACCATAACGGCTTTGCTCTGTTGTTTATCCACCTCCACAGTGTCCGGTTGGTCCATCTCCATTCTGTCTGTATCTGAAGCCTGGGATCTGGAGAATGAGGATGGTGAAAAGAGAGGGAAAGGTAGTCCACACAGAAGGGGTCTCACTCCCAGAAGGAACAATAGCAGACACTGAAGACAGTTACAAATACCTTGTTATCTCACAAGGAAATGGCAACAAGAGGCTACAACCAAATACCTCCAACAAGTAAGGCAAGTCCCAAGGAGGCAGCTCAGTGGCAAGAGCAACACCCCGGCAATGAGCAGCTATGCCCTGCCAGTAATCAGTTACACAACTGGTATCATAAGCTGGCCAAAGGAGGAGATGGGGACCACAGACGTTCTCCTGATCCTGCACGGGGGTTTCCATTCCAAATCCAGCACCCTGAGACTGTACTTACTGTAGGGGGTAAGATGGTGCAGGGAAAGCAAACATGGAGTGGCATAACCAAGTGGAGCCATAGGGTACAGAACAGGAAAGTACTGTAGAACCCTCAAGCTCCCTGGACCCGAGCTTGAAAAAAGGAGAAGACCACCCGCGGAGGAGAGGACAAGATTTGACCCATAAACCCAATGTCACATTAGATGTAGGTGTTAGTTGTAGTGAAGTGTTGAACTTAGAAGGTTGTGAGTCTAAAAAAAGTCACCAGAAGAGGGACAGCTGCTGAGGAAGTCATTTTATTATGTTTTCAATAATCTCACCTGTTCATCAGTTTATATAATAACAGTAGTAATACGGTTATGATATCCAAATCCAAATAGCCTGTTACAAAAGGGACAGACACAAATGTAAATCTAAAAACATCACCATAGGCTCCTCCTCCAGTCGGCCTTCAGTCCTTATTCTACAGCTCAAGTACAAGACTTTATTTGACCCGGAAATGCACGGTTTGGTCCAAAATCTCATCAGTTTTCGTGGTGGTGCTTTCAGAGAAGCTGAAGATCTGTGCTCAGAGATGCAACATAAGCGAGTTTTATAATTGAGACCTCTGATCTGGAGATGGGAGGTGCTGCTCTGCTCCTCCTTTACCCACAGACACTGAAGAATGGGTCAAAGGCAGACGATTTCAAACATAAGGTGAGGCGCCTTGCCCAAAGACACAATACAACACTTTTGAGATGGGATCAAGACAACCCCATTAGCCACAGTATAGTTATGGTGGGAGTTCAAACTACGGCTCCTACTTTGGTCACAAGGAAAACATGCAAACTCCACACAAAGAGAACATGCAAACTCCACACAAGCACAGAGAGAACACGCAAATGCCACACAGGCACAGTGAGAACACACAAACTCCACACAGACACAGGGAGAACACGCAAACTCCACACAGACACAGGGAGAACATGCAAACTCCACACAGGGAGAACACGCAAACTCCACACAGAAAGGCCCAGATGACCTGGTTAGCACTCACTCTTCAAGTCCAAAATGATTAATGTTAGTGTTACAATGTTTTATTGATCACTGTCATCACATCACTGTCATTTATTAACCATGAACCATTTAATTTGCCTTATAACACAGGTTTGTCAGGGAGCACCACAGGGAGCACCACATGGAGTACCACAGGGAGCACCACAGGGAGCATCACAGGGAGCACCACAGGGAGCATCACAGGGAGCACCACAGGGAGCACCACAGGGAGCATCACAGGGAGCACCACAGGAGGGACAGGGATGTTGGTGTCACCTGCACATCCACTGGTAAAATGGGGGTCTCTGGGTTAAAAGGGTTTGTCTCCTGAATGTTTAAGCTCTGATCCCTGGACCTGATCTCAGGTCTATGGACCTGATCTCGGGTCTGTGTCTGTGGACCTGATCTCGGGTCTGTGTCTGTGGACCTGATCTCGGGTCTGTGTCTGTGGACCTGAGTTCGGGTCTGTGTCTGTGGACCTGATCTCGGGTCTGTGTCTGTGGACCTGATCTCAGGTCTATGGACCTGATTTTGGGTCTGTGGACCTGATCTCAGGTCTGTGTCTGTGGACCTGATCTCGGGTCTGTGTCTGTGGACCTGAGTTCGGGTCTGTGTCTGTGGACCTGATCTCGGGTCTGTGTCTGTGGACCTGATCTCGGGTCTGTGTCTGTGGACCTGAGTTCGGGTCTGTGTCTGTGGACCTGATCTCGGGTCTGTGTCTGTGGACCTGATCTCGGGTCTGTGTCTGTGGACCTGAGTTCGGGTGGATCTGAGGGTTCAGTTTTTTTGCAGAACTTTGGTCCGAGCAGAACAAAGAGGCGCGCGCTCAGACCGCTCCATCCGCGCGCCCGTGATCCGTGCACGGACTGTACGTGAGCGTGCCCGTGCGTCACCGACGTGGACACACCGTTACCGTGGAAACGCACCTTTCCTCAGTGAAGGAACCGAGGAAGGAGGGAAGGACCCAAGGAAGGAAGGAGAGAGCGGAGGAGGAGCGGACAGGGCCGTGGAGGAGGAGCGGACAGGCCGGTGGACGTGGCGGCTCCGGCGGACTACAACAGCGGGCAGAGGCGCCATGAACCGGAGGAACACCAGGTAAAACCCCGCGGTCATCACCGAGACCTGCGCTGATGCACCGGGCCTCGGGTCTGTGCGCTCCCGTGACTCCCGCGTCCCGCCGCTCCGAGCCTCGGTAATGTAAACACGGCGGGCTAACGGGTCCGTGCCTCCGCGCCTCTCGCGCATTTACCGGATGCTGAACTGCAGCTACCGCCACTGTTACCGCTCCCCGGGGTCTGTTTCGCTCTGTGGCCGATGCTAAGTGCAGTTAGCTCTGCTGGAGCCTGCGCTGACCGGCCCTGCTCCCCGCGGTCTGCAGCCGGAGCTAAAGCTAACGGCGCCGCTGCAGAATCCCCCCCCTCTCTCTGTCTCTCTCACTCTCTCTGTCTTTGATCCAGGGGCCGTGTCCAGGTGTTACGCGTGTGTCCGTGTCCCGTGCACCGGACACTCACGTCTGAAGAGTCTAACAAACGCGTTATATCACCGCTGCGTGTGTAGAGAGCGCGGGCATGAGGATCCAGATGTGGAGCGGAGATGTAGAGCCCAGAGGCGGGTGCGCTTCGGTCCTACGCGAGTCTGGACCCGGGAATCACCTGAAGCAGACCCGGTCAAACCCGGTCAAACCCGGTGTCCCGTGCCTGTGTCTGTCCTGCGCCCTGGACCTGCTCAGAGTGGGCACATCTGTATTATAAACGTGCAAAGAGACGGACCCTGCAAGAAACCCGCGGCTTAACGTTACAACACCTGTGCAACTTTAGAACATCCGCTACAGCGTTATAAGAACACAGTTTGTGCTTTAAACTGAATTCAAGTAAGTTATTAACGTAAAACAAAAGCATCACGTGCGGCAGACAGGATTTTTCTCCATTTTGAAAGTTTTATCACGTGTTTATGCAGCTTTTATCACAGCTTTTAATACATTCATGATGTCTATTCTTCCACACGGGACAGGACAGGTTTCATCTTCTCTGATCACATTATGTATCTTACTGTTGATTATATACATAAGTTTCTCTCAGTCTCTGTCCCTGATGTGGAGGACGCTTCACAGATGTGCTGCACTGGAATCCACACAGAACCTCACAAAACTTAAAAAATAATGTTTATAAAAAGAGAATGTGGACTTTAGGTGAACTTTAATCTGCGTGTATTACATAAATGACAGTGTTGTTTCAGTAAAAGTGCGTTTTTCTCCTCTTTGCGCTCTGTTTCACACGGGGTACATCTTTCACCAGAACACCGGGCTCCCCGCTAACGCCGCTAGCATCTCCCCGCTTTTCCACCGCAGTAACCCGCAGATAAAGCCTCGCCGCGGGGTTTGGGCTCCTCTCTGACCCGCTCTGACTCTCCAGCCAGACCCCCAGCCGCCCCCTGACACTGTACCCCGGGTGTCCCCTCTCTCTAGCCACGTATGTTTCACTCCCGGGCCGATAGCACCGAGGCTAGCTCCCGTTAGCTTCAGTAAAACAAGATGGCCACCGGCTGGTACTGGAGCCAGAGACATGGCAGCCTGCCCCGTCTTTGTACCGAGCAGAGCGGCCCGTGTCCGGCTCCAGGGGCCGGATCAGTCTGAGCCCACACACCGGAGAGAGAGGGGGGTACAGGCCGGGCACACGGGGCTGTATACCCGGGTGAGGGACAGGGGTTTAGTGGATTACAACAGCTGTGCGCATCTGCAGCTCTGACGGACCTACCAACACCTTTATAAACTGACATTTGGATCACAATTTTAATGTGTTTGATTTTTGGATTATCATGTACATGCTTTATCTTGACCCTTTAGCCATTACTCAAACCTGCATACTTGTAAAATTAAAAACAATAGTATTATAGTTAGTATTAGCAGTTGTAGTAGTAGTAGTAGTAGTTGAAGCAGGAGCAGTTACTACATCAGATAAATTAGGCTCTTATCTTATTATTATCTTATGTTATCACTCCTGGTTTGCATTTTTATTAGTTGGCTGTTATTCGATGATAAGGCAACTTGAGTTTTGGGGGTGAATCATGGCTTTAATCAGATGAAGATGCTGTTTCTTTGTTCACTGTATAGTTATTTTTGTCTGTTATGGATATATATGACATGGAGATCTTATATCATCGAAAGTCTCACAATAACATTGTGGACTAATACATTGAGTTATTAGTCTCTGTGTAAATGCTTTGTTTTGGTATAGTATGCTAAAAAACAGGGGACTACATAGACCATGATGCTTTGCTGTTTCAGTGCAGACTAAATGAATAAATTATCTTATTGAGCACTTTTGAATCTTAGTTCTTTGGATTATGACAGAACCAAAGTCTTGTCAAGGCATTTTACAGGGAAAAAGTTATATATTTTAGCAATGTTTGAGCCTCCACAAAAATGTCACAATAAATTAAGTACAGATTGTGGACATCAGCGAAGAGGTTTGGATGTCGTTTGGTCTTTGTTGCGCACTTTGAGTCAGATCATAGAGATACTTTAGCCATATTAATGTGTCACATCCAAACACATCCCCCTTCTGTTTTCTACTACCTCTGTCTGCACATGCTCAGTGTCTCTCTGTCCTCAGGCTCCGGTGCTGACCTCAGGCTGTTGGATTGACCTTTGACCTTCAGGCTCTGCCCCCTCACAGGTACAATTCTGATTACATCACTACACCTGTGAAAGTGGGAGGGGCTTTCCTCCACAAACAACAACTATCCTCTGTCTTATTCTCCATAAAAAAAACATCTAACCCTGTAGCTCAGATCTGTACAAACATGTCATGTCATGTTATTTTGGTCTTAAAATGTTTGTATTAACTAACTCTACATGATCCTAGTGTTTTTATTTCACTATTTTGTCCCTAAATCAAAATATGAACATTAATAATGGACAAATCAGGCCTCTCCCTCTTCCTTCACCTGTTCTCTCTCTCTCTCTCGCTCTCTCTCACTCTCATCTTTCTCTGTATCTCTCATCTCTCTATATCACTCTCAGTTAAATTGTCTTGTCTCCATGTTTCTTCAGCTCTTCTCTCTCTCTGTATCTGTCTCTCACTGTACCCCCCTCTCTATCATTCTATTGTCTCAGTTTAACTGTCTTGTCTCCCAGTTCCTTCAGCTGTTCTCTCTCTCTGTCTCTGGATCTCTTTCTCTCTGTCTCTCTCTATCGTTCTGTTGTCTCAGTTAAATTGCCTTGTCTCCCCGTTCCTTCAGCTGTTCTCTCTCTGTATCTTTCTATGTATATGTCTCTTATCTCTCTGCCTCTGTATCTCTCTCCCCCTCTCTCTCTGTAGCTGTCTCTTATCTCTCTGTCTCTGTATCTCCCCCCCCTCTATCATTCTACTGTCTCAGTTTAACTGTCTTGTCTCTCCGTTCCTTCAGCTGTTATTTCTCTCTGTATCTCTTTCTCTCTGTATCTTGCTCTATCATTCTGTTAAATTGTCTTGTCTCCCCATTCCTTCAGCTTTTCTCTCTCTCTGTATCTGTCTCTCATCTCTCTATCTCTCTGTCTGTATCTCTCTATCATTCTATTGTCTCAGTTAAATTGTCTTCTCTCCCTGTTCCTTTAGCTGTTCTCTCTCTCTGTATCTATCTCTGTCTCTCTGTATGTATCTCTCTGTGAGGAAGACAATAGAGTCTCAGTTAAATTGTTTTGTCTCCCTATTCCTTCCTCTCACTCCCCGTCCCTCTCCTTCTCTTTCTCTGTATTTCTCTCTCTGTTGTTTCAGTTAAATTGTCTTGTCTCCGCGTTCCTTCAGCTGTTCTCTCTCCCTCTCTCCCTCTCTTTCTCTGTATCTCTTTCTCCCTCTGTCGTCTCAGTTAAATTATCTCCACGTTCCTTCAGCTGTTCAATCTCTCTGTCTCTTCACAGTTTCTCTGATGGCTGACCTGGACACAGACCTGCTCTCGGGCCCGCCTCCCCTGGACGCCCTGCTGACCTCTGACCCCTCGCCCACGCTGAGCTCGCTGGCGCTGCTCTCGTGTGTAAAGTCCGAGCCGGAGGAGCTGGAGCTGGACTCGACCGTGGACCTGTCGTCCATCCAGCCCCTGTCCACTGCTGACCTGGCCCACGAGCAAATCAGAATGGAGATCAGTGGACTGGACTACATCAAGTCTGAGCATCATGAGTTCAAGTCCCACTACGAGACCGGCTCCGTGTACGACTACATCTCACAGGTACAGCCTCCCCCTGCCCAGACGCTTCCTCTCCTCAGTAATGTCGTCACTGTACTGAAAACTCCATTTTGATACTAAGGATTAAACTCGATACTTGATGTTGATACTGTGACAATCTTTAGTCTATGTGTCTTCTAATTGTTCTGATACAGATCGAGATCATTCTAAAGAGATTCACGAAAGACTCATTTCTGTCAGTTAGACTTTTTTTAATATCAATACCTGTCAAACATGAGGATATAGTTTCGATACTTGTTTTAGCATCGATTAGAATCAGATTTTCGATATTTTTGACAAACTCCACTGATTCTGGCTCCAATTCACTTTCTCTGTAAAAACTGTGGCCCCTCTCTTTGTAAATGCTGCTCGTCATTTTGGTTTTAAAATGTTCATATTACTGCGCTTTAAATAATCCTGGTGTTTTTATTTCACTATTGTGTCCGTAAGTGAAGATATAAACATTCATAGCAGAACAACCAGACACTATCCTCGAGGTCGCTCCCGCTAGCGTTAGCAACAGGTTTGATTGACTGTGTTGCTAAGGCGGGAAGGGGCGTTACCTCCTGATTGTCTCTTTGGTGGCTATGATACTCAAGGTCACAATATCAAATATGGAACTCAGCTCCAGATTAGCCCCTGTAACTGCTCGCCTCGATAAGCTTCATGTGGAAGCGAACGCTCCCTCAGTCCACTTCTTTACAGAGTCTATGCCCCAGACTCCCCCTCCCTCTTCCCAGACTCCTCCTCCTGCTCCCCAAACTCCTCCTCCCTGTCCTGAGACTCCTCCTCCTTCTCCTTTATACACCTGTCTCACATGTGCCTCCCTCCTCAGGTGTCAGACTCCCTGGACTACCTGAAGGCGGAGCAGGTAGACCTCCAGTGTTACTACGCCGAGCTGAGGTCGGATTATTCTGAACCGAGTTTGGAGTCGATCCACATGGCGGAGCTGAGGTCTGAACTGCACAAGCTCCGCCCCGATGCACTGCTGCTCGACGGCCTCAAGGTGGAGCCAGAGTGTAGCTCCGAGGCCAGTTTGTATGAACTACAACCTCCGAACAAGAACCAGGGGGAGAGCAGCCGCGCAGGGAAGAGCGCCACCACCAGGAAGCCCCGCAACATGCAGGTAAAACTACACTACAGAGACACGAAGCAATTTGACAGATTCATGTTTGACCCGGTTTGATGATAGAGCCTGACCTAAATATTCATCAGAATTTTACTTCAGTTCAGTGTTTGTCAGTTTGTGAAGAAAAGTACAAAAATACACAAGTATTTGTGAGCTGTAAAACAGAATCCCCCTGCCTCTGTTACCAACACAGAAACCTCCACCATCAAACAAAGAGACACTTTAAACCTGCATTTAAATGAAGCTGTTGTCTTTATTTGAGTCTAATCAGAACTATTGAGTCATTCAGACAGGTGTGGGTTGTTCACACAGGTGTGGGCCCTTGTTTACATTATAGTTGCTATACATTACCTGTACGTGGGCTACATCTTCTGCTGTGTACAAAACTAGAAAAGACCAGGCAAGATTTTTGTGAAATCTTAATTCTAATGATATAACTGTGTGGTCTCAGACCTTAGATGTACTTAAACATAAGGAGCTGCTACACTAAAGATGAGCTCACACAGGCGAACGCAGCTCTAACATGTGTGCGTTCAGTCCAATGATAGTAGTACCTGTGGCGTTCTCGTGCACTCGGCTGTTACATGCATGTGTGTGTGATAGTAATGCTTGTTTATGTGTCTTAGGGGGAGAAGCCTTTCTCGTGCACTCAGTGTGGGAAAAACTTCAGCACGTTGGGGAACCTGAAAACTCACCAGAGGATCCACTCGGGCGAGCGTCCGTATTGCTGTTCCCAGTGTGGAAAGAGCTTCGGCCAGGCGGGCAACCTGAAGAGACACCAGCTCATTCACACGGGGCAGAAGCCCTACGTCTGCGCCCACTGCCCCAAAGGCTTCACCAAAGCCGACGACCTCCGCTCCCACCAGCGCCTCCACACCGGAGAGAGACCCTTCCTCTGCTCCACCTGCGGGAAGAGCTTCGGCCAATCCAAAGAGCTGAAGGCTCACCAGCTCAGCCACACGGGTGAGCGTCCCTACTGCTGCGCCCACTGCGGCAAGAGCTTCACCAAGGAGACCAGCTACCGTAACCACGTCCACATCCACACGGGAGAGAGGCCTTACGCCTGTTCGCAGTGTGGCAAGTCTTTCAGCAATGCCGCCGTGCTCAAGACGCACGAGAAGATCCACTCCGGTGAGCGCCCGTTTGGCTGCACCCAGTGCGGCAAGAGCTTCGGTCGCCTGGGGCACCTCAAAGCTCACCAGCAGATCCACACGGGAGAGAGGCCCTATGCCTGTCCTCAGTGTGGCAAGACGTTCAGCCAGAGCGGGCATCTGCGCGCCCACGAGCAAATCCACAAGAGGGGCACGGCGGGCAGCGACAGCAGCTAGACTCTAACACTGTCATACTCATTTAGTATACGGACATGAGCGGCCACTCACAGGGTCACAGGGTCAGATGTCATCTGAACCGGGGCCAGAGGGTCACAGGTCATCTGAACCACAGCCAAAGGGTCAGAGGTCATCTGAACCACAGCCAAAGGGTCAGAGGCCATCTGAACCAGGGCCAAAGGGTCAGAGGTCATCTGAACCAGGGCCAAAGGGGCAGAGGTCATCTGAACCAAGGCCAGAGGGTCAGAGGTCATCTGAACCAGGGCCAGAGGGTCACAGGTCATCTGAACCAGGGCCAGGGGTCAGAGGTCATCTGATACAGAGGGTGAACTAAGCCAGCACAACCTAACCCAGACTCACTTCTCAAACCTTCAGGACAGACAGGGTCTTTGTTTCAGTGTTTACAGTTTTACCGTGGAATCACGGTGACGCCTCAACAGCTTTAACCAGGACACAGACTTACCTCAGAGCGCCTGCAGGGGATGCTGTCTGACAGCAGGGGGCAGCAGACTGAGTACAAAAACTCCTGTAGGAGCCAGGATTGAACCATTGACCTTCAGGTTAGAGGGTGAACACTCTCCCGCTAAGCCACTGCCGTTCTAAGAGCAAAGAAAACCGTAATAATGTGCTTTTGTTTTAAAAAACACAATTTGGCTTAATCAGCTCCACTATTTTTAAAAAGATGGAGATTTGTGATTTCTGTTTGAAAAACAGCTTCACATCTGAGAGAGTGAAATTTGGCAAAATAACACTCAAAGGAGAGATGCCGAAATCCCACGGAACCTCCATCTGAGCATCTGCTGGGACCTCCACTGAGATCTCCACCGCAACCTCCGACCGGACCTCCACATGCAGCGTGAGCCCGGAGTCTCAGATCTGATCCGGGACATTAACCCTTTGAGGACAAAATGTGCCTGGACCGGTGAGTTCTTTGGACGTCCCATCATGCCCTCTGCTTTACCCATGATGCCCTCTGTTTTACCCTTGATGCCCTCTAGTTTACCCATGATGCCCTCTGTTTTGCCCATGATGCCCTGCTCCCTGTGAGTGGCGCAGTATTATTCTTCTCTTTTGTATTTTGAGTATATCCTGTTTTTATCTTGGGGCCCTCAGTATCTCCAGGGCCAGACTTATGCAAGTGTTTGTGTCGTGTCGTCTAAGAACTTTCAACTGAGCACAACCAGCAGGGGGCGCTGTTACACCTCACACCAGGACCAGCAGGGGGCGCTGTTACACCTCACACCAGGACCAGCAGGGGGCGCTGTTACACCAGGACCAGCACTTTTACAGATTTATTTGAGTTTTATTTTTGTATTTTTCTACAGTTCCTCCAGAATCATGTTAAACTGGTCTGTTCTAATCCAGAGGCTCTTCGATCATGAAAGAAACGAGATGAGAAGAGTATCATCTCTGTGTGTTACAATACTGCAGACTAAAACCAGGTCTGAACCAGAGAAATAATACGTCCACGTTTGGTTTGGTGAGGCCCCTTGAGTCATGGTTAAAAAAATACACGTGGGATTTGCCAGCGTTGCGTAGTAATTTTGGTACAAATGAAAAAAAAATGGGCTGCTCACTATTGTGATGTGCAGCTATCCATAGGGGGCGCTGACAGCATGCAGCGCTTTGTTGTGATGAGTAAGCACTGGGCTGATTTAAAGCTACACTGTGGATTCTTCAGGCATCTAATCAGCCCAAACTAAATATTGGCCTCTATGAGATTTAAGGGCGATATCCCATACACTAAAAAGAGCAAATATTGTCCTGATTTAAATTGATATATCTGTAAAAATTCCAAAGTATTGAAGCTAAATCTGTTAAAAGTTTTTAAAAGATGAAAATCTCGAATCTCGTCTCTTTAAAGAGATGAAGAAGAGTCTGGAGTTTTATCTGTGTGGTGCTGTCACTACAAACAAACAACAAACACTTTCTGTTTGATCAAAAACATTTCATTTGTAAATATTCTCCATCATTTTACTCAATATTTCTACTTATTTTTAATGTGGTCAAAAAGTTTTTTTTGAAAATTTCTTAGACCAGAATCAGTGATGATGTTTGAGCCAAACTCATGTTCAGAGATGCCACCATTTTGTGTTTAATGTGATATTTTTAATGGGACTTTTGGGAGCTCAAGTTTGACCAGCAGGTGGCGCTATACACCTGTTTTTGTATAAAGCAGAACAGAGGTCAGAGGAGCAGAGAATTCAACCACAAAAACCCAGAGAAAACCAGGACTAAACCAGGCCTAAACTAGAACTAAACTAGACCCAGGACTGAACCAGAAGTAAACCAGGCCTAAACCAAAACTGAACCAGGACTAAACCAGGTCTAAAACAGGAGTAAATGTGGTTGAAATGCCTTGTCTTTCTTGGCAGCTCACACAGGACACTTAGAGCTGGTTAGCCCTGTGCTCCTGCTCCTGTCTACACCTGTCTGCTTCTGTCTGCTCCTCTGCTGTTTGACCTGCAGGGGGCGCTATAGGACCAACTTAAACCATTCCACGTTGATCGCTGCAAAAGGGACGGTTTATTTCAATTCAGATCAGTTTTACACGGTAGACATTTGAGGTGTTTCATTACGATTCCGTTTCTGTTTCTGATTCTGTTCTGAGTTTTTATATTTCCAGTAACTTTTTGCAAAAGGATTTTTTTTTTAAAGTTAAAGAAGGGGTATTATCATGAGTGAGAGTTTAAAGCGGGGGTATTATCATAAATGATTGTTTAAAGAGGGGGTATTCTGCAAAATGGACTTTTCTGAACTTTCTTCCATGTTTAATATTGTTCCCTCATCAGAAACATGAAGAGGTTTTAGATGTCATCCATGTTTGAATAATCTAGTGATTTGTCCTATTTTTGCCCTATTTGCCCTATTCAAAACCTCCTTACAGTTAGCAGTACAACCCTGTACAAGGCTCTGCCCACAAGCCTACATCTCCCATGCTCTCACGCAGCAGTTCTCCATAAATATAAAAAACTGTACACAGCAGCTTGACAAACCTGATGTGATGTGCAGTAGTTTCATTAGTGAGATGCAGCTGATTGTGTTGTAATGTGTTGCCTGCGCTGAAAGGGGAGTGACTTAGCACAGAGAGCAAAATATGTGTTATGTGTTACAGTTAATACCTCCTCCTTAATACCCCATAGAAGTAAAATACCCCCTCTTTAAACCCCCATAGAAGTAAAAGGTGAGTATTGAGCGTGTTTGTGGTGTTGTGGTGTAAAGTGCCTCTGGACGATCTGACCGGGTGGAGCTCGTTTCTGGATTCTTTCTTTTAATGTTTTTATATTTGTACGTTTTTTTCTGACGAACATTCCTCGTTTTTCATCTGGAATTTTGAAGCCGGAAACTCGTGGGACCAAACTCAGCACAAGCAGATCGCTCACTGTGTCAAGACTTTACAAACCCTTTCAATTTAAGAGCTACAATAACTCCACACTTTTCACAGTAAAAGCAAAAAAGAGGAAACGATGCAGCGACTTGTATCTAAAGAGTTAATAAAAAAACAACAGAAACAACTCGGACGTCTTTGTGTTTTTTAGTTTGTCTGAACCAGGAGTAAACACGATCTAAACCAGGCCTAAACCAGAACTAAACAAGGTCAAAACCAGGACAGAACTAGGGCTGAACTAGGACTAAACCAGGACTAAACAAGAGCTAAATAAGACTAAAAAAGGTCTGAACCAGGTCTAAACCAGGTCTAAACCAGGACTAAACCAGGACTAAACCAGGGCTCAACCAGGGCTCAACCAGGGCTCATTCAAATCAAACTCAGACGCTTGAGCTTTTGCATTTTTACTTTTATTCCTCTCAGAGACAGACAGGGGGTGCTCACACTTTCAACATGATGGTGTTATTTGGTGGAAGTGCGGCGCTCTGCTTCCTCTGGGCGTGGCTTTGGTCGTCAAGATGGGAGATGTTCTGCAGTGTTCTCTGATGTTTTCCTGATGTTCTGAGGAGATCCTGTGGAGGTTCTTGTTCATCCTTATGAGGAGATGACCTCTTCTACCACTGTGGTCACAACTTTGGTGGTGGTTGTAGTTGAGGAGGAGGAGGAGGAGGAGAAACCGGAGGAGGAGGAGAGCTTAACAGAGCTGAAAAAGAAACACATTTGGGTCAGAAACAGAGGTTATAGTTTCAGATGTTGTTCAGGGGTGGATAGAACTCTATGGGATGTCACTTTTTTTTTTTTTTTAAAGAACTCTCTAGACTTCAGAACCACACGTTGAACCTCCTGTACTTCCCACTCCTGTCCTTCAGCTCAAATCTTTCACACAAATTTTCCAAAAACACCGCTTCCACTGCTAAATGGAGGACACCAGCTCTACGTCTCCAGCAAACCAAACTCCACACCCCAACGCTCCTCCCTTCTCAGCTGTCCTGATGAAGTGAAATCCTGGTTCACCTCCAACTTCCTCAAACTCAACAGCAATAAAACCAAACCTTTCCTTATAGGCACCAAATTCACCCTGAACAAGATCAATCCTTTCTCCAGTCCCACTGACGCTTCTCCATCTCTCCCTTCTGCAAGTTAATACTCTGGACGTCTCCTTCACGTCTCACATCAATTACATCACAGGCTCCACCCACTTTCACCTCCGCAACATCCACCTCCTCCATCCTTCTCTTACTCCACAATGCACACATTAGCAATAGTCCTGTTTAGGAGTTTGTTTGCTAATGCTAGCTAGCCAATGTTATTTGAGAGGGACTTGTCTAGCCACAAAAATCAGCTCGCCTTGTAGTTCCAGCTAAACTAGCTCTGGTCAGATTGTGTTAAAATAAAGCTCAGATTAAAGTCTAACAAGTCTCAGATAGAGCAGTGCCTACAGTTAGCATCATCTACCGGGAATGCAGAGGACATCAGCTGCAAAGTATCAACAGAAGTGTTGTTTTAAGAAAGGTGTTAGTACCTGGCTCCCTCTCCGTCCAGCAGGCGGCGGTATTCTGCGATCTCCATCTCCAGTCTGGTCTTGATGTCGAGGAGCATCTGGTACTCCTGTCCCTGTCGCTCGGAGTCTGCTCTGAGCGACACCAGCTGTTCCTCCATTCCCGTTACCTGCACACAGAGGGGAGGGTGAGGGAGGGCATCTGACACAAGGAGCTCGGGCCGAGGACAGCAACCAGTCTTCAGTTCTGACCATAGTCTGTATATATAAATGGACACAGCTAATCCGCTAACTGCTGCGTTCCAAACAGGAAGTGAGCATGGGCAGTAGCAAAGTGGTTCCTTTGAGCTCTGGCTCCAATTCACTTTCTCTGTAAAAACTGGCTCCTCTCTGTAACTGCTGCTGTCAGGCTCGTCATTCTAAACTTAAAATGTTGGTTTGAACCCTCTACATGATCTTGGGTAAGTCTGTTTTTATTTCACAAGTTTATCTGCTCCCGCTAGCGTTAGCAACAGGTTTGATTGACAACGTTGCTAAGTGCCCACTCCCTGCTCAACAGTGCAGGCGGGAGGGGACCTTCACCAGCCTCGCTCTGGATTGGCTGTTTGTTTGGTATGATACTAAGACTTCCAAATATGGAACTCTGAGCTTCATTTAGAGCTGAATGATGTTGGTGACATCACAATCACTTAGTCCACTTCTTTACACAGAGTATGGTCTGGGTGTTAGGAGTTAACAGGTAGGGGGTAGGACATGGCAGGTACCTTCATCTGGAAGCCACTGAGCTGCATTGCGTATCTGCCCTGGATCTCAGCCAAAGTCGCTTCAAGAGACGCTTTCTACAAGACACAAAAACAGGAATGAACTAGGACTAAACCAGGACTGAACCAGGACTAAACTAGGACTAAACTAGGACTCACCATGCTGAGCATGGACTGCAGTTCAATCTCCAAGGCCTGCAGAGTGCTCTTTACTTCTTTGACTTCTGATGTGGAGGACTTCAGGGTCATCTCTGTGGTAGCCACCTCCTTCGACAGCACCTCGGACTGAGGAGAAAGTGGGTCAAAAGTGGGTTAAAAATTGGTTAAAAATGAGTCAAAAACAGAACTAAATTAGGACTAAATTAGCACTAAAGAACCAGATATAACAAAATGAAACCAGGTCAAAACTAGGAATAAGCTAAGCAGACAATGGCTACATAAGGACTTACCCAGGACTAAACCAGGTCTAAACAATATTTAAACCAGAAATAAATTCAGGTCTGTACCTTGGCCTGGAACCATCCCTCAAGTTCCCTCTGGTTCTTGGCGGCGACGGCCTCGTAGTGCTCGCGGATCTCAGCCATGATTTTGGTGAGATCTTCCTGAGGAGCAGCGTCCACCTCCACGTTCACCTGACCACTCATCTGAGAGCGCATGAGCAGCAAGTCCTGTAGGGGGCACAAGAGAGGTTCAGAGACAACCAGCAGGAGGCGTAAGAGCGAGGGTCAGAGAGAGCACTAGCAGGGGCAGCTAGACAGAAGCAAGACAGGGACATTTGATGTTTTATTTTACACAAAATGGCTTCTTGTGAGGTTTGAGTTAAACGTCTAAATGAAACGAAACACAACTCCAGGTGTGAGAGTCCAGGTAAAAACATAGTAGTAACAGTAGTAGTAGTATCAGTAGTAGTAGTACAGTACCTCCTCGTGGTTCTTCTTGAGAGACACCAGGTCGTCCTTCAGGGCATCGATCTGCAGACTCATGTCGGCTTTGGCCATTCCCAGCTCCCCCAGCATCATCTTCAGCCCGGCGATGTCAGCCTCCACTGACTGACGCATGGACAGCTCGTTCTCGTACCTGAGGGAGGGCATCCAGGTTAGAGACCCAAGACCAGAGACTAGACCCTGACCTCTTCATGACCTTGGGGGAAGCGATCGGGAAAAGGCGGAACCTCATGAGGAATACTTGAATCTGATTGGTGGAAGCGTTTGGTTCAAACTAAAGAGTGTGTTTCTGTGAAAATAGGCTCAAGTCTGTCTGTGCTGCCATGTTTGTTTGGGTTCGTTTGGGCACTTCACGCTTGACTCCGCCCATACCACAATACTGCTCTGTGATTGGTCCAAACCCCTAGTGGCCCATGTCCATTCGCAGCAGCAGGACCCGGAGGGATTCTGGTGAGCTTGACTTGAATATCAGAGAACTCATCATACTGGCCAGGTTACTCAAATGTATGTTTCAAATTTTTTAATGATGAAAGGGTCAAAAACCTTGCAGTGTGGGTGTAGTAGTAGTATGCAGTAGTAGTAGTTGTTGTAGGAGCAGCAGTAGTAGTAGTAGTATTACTAGTAGCAGAAGTCGTAGTAGCAGCAGCAGTAGTATAAGTAGTAGTAGTAGTAGTAGTAGTAGTAGTAGCAGTAGCAGTAGCAGTAGCAGTAGTAGTGGTAGTACTAGTAGTATCGCAGTATCAAAGTACTCACTTGGCTCTGAAGTCGTCCTGGGCGAGGTGGGCGTTGTCAATGCTCAGGACCACGGCTCCTTTGGCGATGATGGCGTCAAGGATCTGAACCAGAGACAGGCTGGTCAGAGGGCGTTACACGCTGAAGAACACTACTACTAATACTGACAATACTAAATGTGGAGTAGACCAGAACTAAACCAGGCCCAAAACAAGTCTACGTTTGGACTCAAACTGGGCTAAAACAAGGACTGAAAAAGTCTGAGTGCCTCTCTCCTCCTCTTCTCCCTTTCTCCTTTCTCCCTCTCTCCTCCTCTCCTCCCTCTCTCCTACTCACCTTGGCCTGCAGTTCTGCGATGGTGATGTAGAATGCGGAGTAGTCCCGTGTGGCTGGTCCCACGCGGCTCTCCACAAACTGTCTGATCTTGAGCTCCAGGTCTGCGTTGGCCTTCTCCAGAGATGACACTTTGGCGAGGTACGCAGCCAGACGGTCGTTCAGGTTCTGCATTGTGAACTTCTCATTTCCGATCACGCCGCCATCCCCCATTCCGGCTCCTGCACCTGCTCCAAAGCCAGCGCCAGCTCCAAAACCTGCGCCGCCACCGAATCCAGCTCCGGCACCGAAACCTCCACCAGCACCGAACCCGGCACCACCTCCTGAAAGAACAGAGAGAGGTTAGGACTAAACCAGGATTAGAGCAGGTCTGAACTAGATCTGAACCTGGTCTGAACCAGGTCTGAACCAGGACTAAACCAGGTCTGAACCAGGTCTGAACCAGGTCTGAACCAGGTCTGAACCAGGTCTGAACCAGGACTGAACCAGGTCTGAACCAGGACTAAACCAGGACTAAACCAGGTCTGAAGCAGGTCTGAACCAGGTGTGAACCAGGTCTGAACCAGGACTAAACCAGGTCTGAACCAGGTCTGAACCAGGTCTAAACCAGGACTAAACCAGGTCTGAACCAGGTCTGAACCAGGTGTGAACCAGGTCTGAACCAGGACTAAAGCAGGTCTGAACCAGGTCTGATCTATGAGTGAACTGGGTCTAAACTAGGTCTAAACCAGCTCTAAACCTGGTCCAACGCAGACCCAGACCTGGTGTAAACCAGGACTAAACTAGGACTAAACCAGGACTAAACTGGTTCTAAACCCAGTCTGAGTCCGGAATGGAGTACCTACCTGCAGAGAAGGACCTGGAGGCGGAGGAGACGCGCACGCCGCTGCCGCCGGCTCCTCCACTCACACTGAAGGCGCTCATCCGTCCTCCTCCTCCTCCGAGACTGAAGCCTCCAGAGCTGCTGCGTGCAGTCATCAACATCGTGTCAGGACCAGGGAGCCACCACAAGTGTGACAGGAGACAAGGATGAGCGCATTATAAAGGGAGGAGAGGGGGAGGGGTCAGGGAGGGGGGCAGAGACACTCCCATCAGCCCCAGGTGAACAGAAATCACATCTGCTCTAAAACTCCTAAAGCGGAGATTCTCAAACTGTGGTACGTGTGCTCCTATGGGACAGCTCTGCAGTTGGTCTCATTTACAGCACATTTGACCCACTTTTCTGTCTTCCTTTGGGTCATTTCCTTATTTCGACCCTGTGATGACATCAGGTGGTGCTTCATCTGCCTTTTATGCAACAAAATCTTCCAGAGGTCAAGTAATTTTATAGTTGTCTTCAGAGAAATGTGTTCTCTGCAGTGTTCACAATACTAAAAGTTAAACACGATTTCGATACTAAGGAATAGACTCGAGACTCAATACCGATACCACAATGATAATAACAACACTCTTTCTTTAGACAATGTACTGTGATTTTCCACATTAAAAGGTAGTACTTTCTTTTCTATTTCCCTGTGGCCTTATATCTGTGTAAACCCTCTGTGTCTTATACTTGTTCTGATTCAACTCAAGATCATTCTAAAGATATTCAGGAAAGGTTCATTTCTGTCAATGGGACTTTTTTAGTATCGATACCTGAGAAACATGAGGATCTAGTTTCGGTACCGGTTTTAGTATCAATTAGAATGTGATTTTCGATGCTTTTGTCTGGAGTACTTAGCTGGGGGATTATTCTTCATGTTTCAGGCTTCTACACTGCGGAGGTGTCTTGCCCAAGGACACAACACCCGGTGAAGAGAGGCTTTGTGAGGGACAAAAAAACTGGAAATTCTTGATGTTCACATGGATTTTTGAGCGGATCAAAAGAGAACGTGATAATTTGAGGTTTTAAATTTGTTCCAAAACACCTCCAACCAAAAGCTGTCAAGAGATCAGATTCATCTTTATATGCAAACGATCTGCACCTGTCACTGTGTGTGTGACAGGGACGCTTCACCTGTCACTGTATGTGATGGGGACGCTTCACCTGTCACTGTGTGTGTGACAGGGACGCTTCACCTGTCACTGTGTGTGTGACGGGGTGCTTCACCTGTCACTGTGTGTGTGACAGGGACACTTCACCTGTACATGTGTGTGTGACAGGGACACTTCACCTGTCACTGTGTGTGTGACAGGGACACTTCACCTGTACATGTGTGTGACAGGGACGCTTCACCTGTCACTGTGTGTGTGACAGGGACACTTCACCTGTACATGTGTGTGACAGGGACGCTTCACCTGTCACTGTGTGTGTGACAGGGACACTTCACCTGTCACTGTGTGTGTGACAGGGACACTTCACCTGTCACTGTGTGTGACAGTGACACTTGACCTGTACATGTGTGTGACAGGGACACTTCACCTGTCACTGTGTGTGACAGGGACGCTTCACCTGTCACTGTATGTGACGGGGACGCTTCACCTGTACATGTGTGTGACAGGGACACTTCACCTGTCACTGTGTGTGACAGGGACACTTCACCTGTCACTGTATGTGACGGGGACGCTTCACCTGTACATGTGTGTGACAGGGAAACTTCACCTGTCACTGTATGTGATGGGGACGCTTCACCTGTCACTGTGTGTGTGACAGGGACACTTCACCTGTCACTGTGTGTGTGACAGGGACACTTCACCTGTCACTGTATGTGACGGGGACGCTTCACCTGTACATGTGTGTGACAGGGACACTTCACCTGTCACTGTGTGTGACAGGGATACTTCACCTGTCACTGTGTTTTGACAGGGACACTTCACCTGTACATGTGTGTGTGACAGGGACACTTCACCTGTCACTGTGTGTGACAGGGACACTTCACCTGTACATGTGTGTGACAGGGACGCTTCACCTGTCACTGTGTGTGTGACAGGGACACTTCGCCTGTCATTGTATGTGACGGGGACGCTTCACCTGTACATGTGTGTGACAGGGACACTTCACCTGTCACTGTATGTGATGGGGACGCTTCACCTGTCACTGTATGTGATGGGGACGCTTCACCTGTCACTGTGTGTGTGACAGGGACACTTCACCTGTACATGTGTGTGACAGGGATACTTCACCTGTCACTGTATGTGACGGGGACGCTTCACCTGTACATGTGTGTGACAGGGACACTTCACCTGTCACTGTATGTGACGGGGACGCTTCACCTGTACATGTGTGTGACAGGGACGCTTCACCTGTCACTGTGTGTGTGACAGGGACACTTGACCTGTACATGTGTGTGACAGGGATGCTTCACCTGTCACTGTGTGTGTGACGGGGATGCTTCACCTGTCACTGTGTGTGTGACAGGGACACTTGACCTGTCACTGTGTGTGTGACAGGGATGCTTCACCTGTACATGTGTGTGACAGGGACGCTTCACCTGTCACTGTGTGTGTGACAGGGACACTTGACCTGTCACTGTGTGTGTGACGGGGACACTTCACCTGTACATGTGTGTGGCAGGGATGCTTCACCTGTCACTGTGTGTGTGACACTTGACCTGTACATGTGTGTGACAGGGACACTTGACCTGTACATGTGTGTGACAGGGACACTTGACCTGTACATGTGTGTGACAGGGACACTTGACCTGTCACTGTGTGTGACAGGGACACTTGATCTGTCACTGTGTGTGACAGGGACACTTGACCTGTACATGTGTGTGGCAGGGACACTTCACCTGTCACTGTGTGTGACAGGGACACTTCACCCTGTCACTGTGTGTGACAGGGACACTTGACCTGTACATGTGTGTGACAGGGACACTTGACCTGTCACTGTGTGTGACAGGGACACTTCACCTGTACATGTGTGTGACAGGGACACTTCACCTGTACATGTGTGTGACAGGGACACTTCACCTGTACATGTGTGTGACAGGGACACTTCACCTGTACATGTGTGTGACAGGGACACTTCACCTGTACATGTGTGTGACAGGGACACTTCACCTGTACATGTGTGTGACAGGGACACTTCACCTGTCACGGTGTGTGTGACAGGGACACTTCACCTGTCACTGTGTGTGTGACAGGGACACTTCACCTGTCACTGTGTGTGTGACAGGGACACTTGACCTGTCACTGTGTGTGTGACAGGGGCGCTTTACCTGTCACTTTGTGTGTGACAGGAACTCTTCACCTGTCACTGTGTGTGACAGGGACACTTCACCTGTACATGTGTGTGACAGGGACACTTCACCTGTCACACACAGTGACAGGGACACTTCACCTGTCACTGTGTGTGTGACAGGGACACTTGACCTGTCACTGTGTGTGTGACAGGGGCGCTTTACCTGTCACTTTGTGTGTGACAGGAACTCTTCACCTGTCACTGTGTGTGACAGGAACTCTTCACCTGTCCTGTCGGTGGCAGGTTGCTGGTTAGATTCTTATCGTGTGGACTCCCTCACAGTGAGTGATTTGGAGCGGTAGAATCAGGTGCTAGAGGCTGTGGTTTGAGTCCTGACTTGTGTTACAGTTTCTCTGCAGGTGCATTGTGCCTTTGGGCCAGACACTTGAGCCTCCTGCCGTCTTTATGTCTGAGTTTGTAAAACGGGAGAAGTAAATGTGCCTCTGTGCACACAAACACCACTGTGAGAGGGCGCAAGGACCGGGGCACTTTAAATAAGGTTCAGAGCAATAGCTGTGAATATGACAGTTGAGTTGAAATTAGGCAAAAGTGAATGGACAGAGAGGAGCACTTCTGGATACCACCTGATGACATCACCAGGTGTAACAATGTTGTGAGATGTGTCGTATGTATCAAAACGAAACGGCTGCTCATGAGGAATAAAGAAAGAACAAAAATATGACATATTCAAACATGGAGGATTTCTGCAGAATCAGTGAAGCACTAAACTCATCTGAGGTCAGAGAAATGTGGTCGACCAGTGAGCTCAGATTTGGTTCACAATGCAAATTTTAATCAGAATTTAAACTAATCCAAGAATCTCAAGTACTTCAGAATATGTTTGTAGAGTCTAAACACAGAGTAAAACCCATGGAGACACAGGGACATTTCAGAACATGTCTTTTACACAGAATAAGATCCCATGGAGACACCTGCAGGGCATCTAACACATGGGGAAGGGCATCTGATTTTTTTTTACTTGACATTTTCCCTGCAGAGGTTTGATTGACAGCTGGGTTTGTGAGCGGAGCACGGGGGCCGGCGGCAGAGGAGCGCCACACTTTTATATAACTCTGAACAGGTCTGAGCAGAGACACGTGCTTGGACGAGAGCGGCGGGAGGGGCTCACGCTGCTCTGTGATTGGTCGGGACGCGCAGGTGCAAACACTACCCTGAATATGAACTCCTCACACCTCCGGTCCAAAGAATTTGAGATTAAATTAACCACCAAAACCAAAGACTCACATTAAAACCAACCCAAAACCTCCACAAAGCTCCACCAGCAAGCTACTCCCACACACCTCACTCCCTGTCTCTGTGTGGAGTTTGTATATTCTCTCTGTATCTATGTGGAGTTTGCATGTTCCCTCTGAATCTGTGTGGAGTTTGCATGTTCTACCTGTTCTCCCTGTGTCTGTGTGGAGTTTGCATATTCTCCCAGTGCCTGTGTCGAGTTTGCATGTTCTCCCTGTGTCTGTGTGGAGTTTGTACGTTCTCTCTGTATCTGTGTGGAGTTTGCATGTTCCTTCTGTGGGTGTGGAGTTTGCGTGTTCTCCCTGTGCCTGTGTGGAGTTTGTACGTTCTCTCTGTATCTTTGTAGAGTTTGCATGTTCTACCTGTTCTCCCTGTGTCTGTGTCGAGTTTGTGTGTTCTCCCTGAGTCGAGTTTGCGTGTACTCCCTGTGTCTGTGTCAAATTTGCGCGTTCTCCCTGTGTCTGTGTCGAGTTTGCGCATTCTCCCTGTGTCTGTGTCAAGTTTGCGCGTTCTCCCTGTGTCTGTATCGAGTTTGTGTGTTCTCTCTGTGTCTGTGTGGAGTTTGTAAGTTCTCTCTCTATCTGTGTGGAGTTTGCATGTTCCTTCTGTGGGTGTGGAGTTTGCGTGTTCTCCCTGTGTCTGTGTGGAGTTTGCATGTTCTCCCTGTGTCTGTGTGGAGTTTGTACGTTCTCTCTGTGTCTGTGTGGAGTTTGCATGTTCCCTCTGTGGGTGTGGAGTTTGCATGTTCTATCTGTGTCTGTGTGGAGTTTGCATGTTCTCCCTGTGTCTGGTTGTATGTACAGGTCAAATTCTCCAGCTAAGGTAGTGACAGGTTTAAATCAGAAACACTGGAGGGTGGGTCAAATGTCGTATGTTTATTGCGCTCAGAGCCTTTGGTCCCATAATTCTCTCTCCAGTGGCTCTGATGCAGGTGAATCGTAACTCTGCTTCATTTTGGTCATTGTTGGTTTGTCAAAAGTATCAAAAAATCTGCCTAATCGATACTAAAACGAGCATGTTTCACCGGTATCGATACTAAAAAAAAGTCCGAATGACAGAAATGAACCTTCCTGAATATTTTTAGAATGATCTTGAGCTGAATCAGAACAAGTATAAGACACATAGACCAGTATACACCATGGACCACTGAGGGATTACACAGATATTGGCCACATCTATATTGTCTAAAGAAAGAGTGTTGTTATTGTCATTGTGGTATCAGTACCAGTATCAGTATTGAGTATCGAGTATCGAGTCTGCTCTTTATATTCCTTTGAAGTCAAGTTTGATATTTTAGTTATTCCCAGCAGACAGCAGTGATATTTGCATTATTTTGATGTGCGTGATTGTGCAGGTTCACGTCAAACTCATAATTCATTGTTTAAAGCCACAGTGTGTAACCTTCTGCAGGTGGCACGTCATCTGCATGTTTCCATGGAAATAGAGAGCTAAAAGCAGTACTCTGGAACATTTTGGCAAATAAGTTGTTTTTATCGCCATACTGTGGAATATTATAGCCAAAGGAACAACATTTCCATGGAAACAAACAGGCCCTCCTCCAGGTCAAGTAAGAGTCAGGTTTGTGGAGATGCGAGCCCGCTCACAGAAAGGACACAGGTCTCTCTGAATGTTTCAGTGCAATAAACACGTCTAAAATGAGTCTGTATTTTGACTGAATAGTTTTAGTTCTAAACAATATAATCAATCCTCTGTTATGGATTTAGGACCAGGGCCCGGACCAATAACAGGACCAGGGTCAGGGCATGGACCAGGACCAGCCCAGAACCAAGATTGGGACCAAGATCAGGACCAAGACCGGGGACAGGACCATATCTGAGCCACAACCAAGGCCAGGGTTAGGACCAGGACCAGGACCAGAGTCAGGAGGATTTTACCTGTGCAGTTTTTGGAACGAGCCTCTCTCTATCACCACAGGGCGAACGGTTCAGTCTGACCCCGGGCTGCTCTTACATAAGCGTTGCTAATGGAGCTTTTATGATTTTTATGTGATTTATGAGGCGACAGGTGAGGGGCGGGGCCGAGGTGACTGACAGGTGACTCCTGGTGAATCCGCCTCCGGCAGAGAGCAGAAAGTCTGTCTCAGCGAAAAAGGAGAGATCATCAAGAATGTCAGTGAAAGGTCTGGAGGAGGGACAGAGGGAGGGAGAGAGGGAGGAGAGAGAGAGGAGAAGGAGGGGGGGTAGGGAGGAGAGAGAGATGAGATAGAAAGAGAGAGAGACAGAGGAGAAGGAGGGAGGGGATAGAGAGAGATAGAGAGGAGGAGAGAGAGAGAGAGAGAGATAAAAGGAGGGAGGGGAGAGAATGAGCGAGGGAGGGGGAGAGAGGGGGAGGAGGGAGAGAGGGAGGGGGGAGAGACAGTGAAAGAATATAAGGAGTTAGGGGACAGAGAGAAAGCGAGGGAAGGATAGAGAGAGAAAGAGGAGTAGGGAGGGGGAGAGGGAAAGAGAAAGATGGGAGAGGTGGAGGAGGGAGAGGGAGGGAGCAGAGCGGGGAGGGGGCATAAAGTTAGAATGTCATGGGAGAAGGGGAGAAGAGGGGAGGGGCATGTGAAAGAATCTGTCTTATACTTCACTGAACAGAGATGAAACATGAAAATATGCTTCACATAGGGGAGTATCTTGCTCAAGGGCACGAAAGCAAACTGTAGGTCTTCAGGTTCAAACGCTCAACTCTCCATAGGGGGCAGGGAGGAGGGGGCAGAGGAGCAGGGGCAGGGAGGAGGGGCAGAGGAGCAGGGGCAGGGAGGAGGGGAAGGGGGCAGAGGAGCAGGAAGGAGGGGAAGGGGGCAGAGGAGCAGGGGGCAGAAAGGCAGGGGGCACAGGGCAGAGGAGCAGGGGCAGGGAGGAGGGGCAGAGGAGCAGGGGGCAGAAAGGAAGGGGGCACGGGGCAGAGGAGCAGGGGCAGGGAGGAGGTGCAGAGGAGCAGGGGGCAGAGGGGCAGGGGGCAGAAGAGGAGCCTGCTCCGGGGCGACCGTGGCTCAGAGGTCACCCAGTCACTACATTTAACCAGCAGGGGGTGCACAGACTGCAGCTGCCTCTAACTGTGGTGAAGGTCTTGGTTGAGGAGCATGTTGATGTCAAATGTCATTATTTAAAGCCACAGTGAGCAACTGGAGGTGGCATATGCCTGTATGTTTCCATGGAAACAGAATATTAAAACCATACTCTGGAAGATTCTCCATGGCGATAGATGTGTTTTATGCCACACTCTGGAATATTATTGCCAAAGTAATAATATTGCTATGGAAACCAGCAGGAGGAGTCAGGTTTGTGGAGAAGCGAGCATGGTCACAGTAAAGACAGGTACAATAATGTCTTGTATCTTAGTTTTAACACAGTGACTCAGGACAGGGGATTTGACCCTGTTTTGACCTGGGTCAGTTCTGATGAAGGTCTCCACTGCAGAAAAAACACAAACAACAAAAACACATCGGCTGCAAACTACGGCTCGGGAACCAACTGGGGCCCAAAGGCCAAGTTTATTTGGCCCTCAGTCTCCTGCTGAATGAGACCAAATGATGAAAAAACGAAAGGTTCTGTTTTTATAAAGTCACAAACATGATGCGACACAGTTTACATCAGTCCTATTGTGCTTGTGTCTCGATTGTGCTAATCTCTGGATGATTTATGTTATAATTTGCACATTTTAAATCGCAATATTAATCTAAAACAACTTAATAAAAGAAACAAGTCCGGTGACTTCCGATGACACATCACACTAGCGAGCTGCCCGTTTCTTTTCATTTGAACCAAAATGACTGTGCGACACTACTGAATCCTGCAAGTATCACCGATTAAAAAAATAAAACTAGAGAAGGAAGTGCGTACGTCACAGTGGGTGTGTACCGGTGGAGGTGAAACCAGGGGTAGATCAGCGTCTTAAGAATAAGAAAATAAAGATTACTCAAACATGAATCACTCCAAATACAACTTCAGAGGCTAAATGAGAAAAAAACGACTGGAACATGGTTAAAGATCTGAATAGAACAGTTTGAAGAACTTTTAAACAGCAGAAATGTTTTCTACACAGAGCTGATCCATGTTCTTCCAGAATGTTCTGCTCATATTGAAACTGTTCCTCTCTCGGTTCAATCATGTGAAATATGAAAACACAGCGCCCTGAAGCTTGTTCGTGACATTCTTCTGACTTCACTATGAACTATATAAAAGTGTGCAGGCTCAGGCGGGCAGGGGCAGATGGTGTGACAGGGTGCGACAGGGGCAGGATGGGGGAGAGGGGGATGTGGCATTTTAATAATTTTTTGTAAAACGTGCCGTGACAGGGGCGAAAGGAGACACTGGCATTTTGCTGCGTCGGCACAAATCTGAGCTTTCCCAGGGACAGTGACAGCTCCCAGAGAAGCCCTCTGCACCTCGTCAGGTCTGAGCATGCCCACAGAGCACAGCCAATCAGAACACAGCCAATCAGAGCACAGCCAATCAGAACACAGCCAATCAGAAACCAGTCAATCAGAGAAGAGCCAATCGGAACACAGCCAATCGGAGCAGACCCAATTAGAGCAAAGGCAGTCAGACCAATCTGACCTCATCACCCTCATCCCCTGACCCCATCACCCTCATCCTCTGACCCCATCATCCTCATCCTCTGTCCCCATCATCCTCATCCTCTGATCCCATCACCCTCATCCTCTGACCCCATCATCCTCATCCTCTAGCCAAATCACCTCTGACACCATCACCTCAGAGTGAACAACCCCGTGAGATATGCCTGGCTAAAAGAGGCGTGGCTAGAGTGGGCATGCCTTAAAAGGGGGCGTGGCTGTGATATAAACTCTACTTTTATATAAACTTTTTGCACTCTCCTGCAAAAAGCTAAACATTATGAATAAAATGCACAAAATTTTACGTGCAATTAAAATATAAAATTAGCTCAGTGGGTTAAATCTTCTCACTCACATCAGAATGTCTTTGCTCTCCTCTGTACCATTGTCCCTCCTCTGTACCACTATCCTCTGTACCATACATTCACTCTCTTCCTCTGTACCACTATCCCTCCTCTGCACAACTATCCCTCCTCTGTACCATACATACAAATCAACTGCAGCCCTACCCATTTTACTTTTTATTCTTAAAGCCCTATTGTGCAACTTTTTGGCCACTTTTTCTCATTTCGGTTGGGTTTATTGCACGGTTAGTGTGTTTACATCTCCACGTGTACAAAAGGGCTGTGTAACTGATCACATTTGAATCATGATTTGAAATATTGCCCACATCAGAGATGTTTGAAGAGATACTCTTCTGAGCTGTGATTCTTTCAGAAGAACCACAGCTCAAGTGTATTCCTCCTCTGGGCAAATACAAATAAACTTTTAGATAAACCTGATTTTAGTTAAATAATCTGTCATTCACAGTATTTCTGAAATGAATTTAAATTCCTAAAATGGTTAGGAATTCTGGGACAGTGTTTGGCGCCCTCTGGTGGACAGCAGATGCTAAATAACGGAGTCAAGTTAAAAATAGAATCTTAATACTGTCAAGGTGAAGACGGTGCAGAGGAGGAACAGTGGTACAGTGGTACAGAGGAGGGGCAGTGGTACAGACGAAGGACAGTAGTGCAGAGAAAGGACAGTGGTACAGAGGAGGGATAGTGGTACAGATGAGGGATCGTGGCAGAGAGGAGGGACAGATGTGGAGATTTGTTATTTATCAGTGCAGTGCAAATAAAAACATGAACCTATACAAAGAATCAATGTGGTGATACAGGAAGTGCTCCACTGAATTTTAAAACTCCATACACCTTCACTAGAATCATTTGGATAATTTCAGCCCAGGAATTCCCAAGCTCTACTGAACTAAAGGTAAAAGGAGCCGTTAACTTGAAAACTATCGCTTCATGACATCACAAGGAACAGAGCATTCTGAGCATTGGAGATGTAGACAGACTAATAATAAAGGGTTACTCAAACATGTGTGAATGAAACAAAACACAACTTCATGTATGTTTTTGAGGAGGTAACAGTATTATAACATGGCTTTAAGCTCACAAGAGTCCATTTTGCGTAATATTGGACCTTTAAGTTCTGCACATGATCCCTTTGGCAGTGTTTTTACCTCTCCTCCTGCAGCGCCGCCATGTTTGTAGTCCTGTAGTCCAGTGCATCCTCGTCCAGCCCAGAGACGCAGCAGCGGTGGCGTGTGTGTGTGTGCCCGGGCAGAGAGACGCTGTTTCCCGCTGGACTCGCACGGACAGACCGTTCTGGTTCGGCCCGGTACCGGAGCCTTCAGCCCGCGGTTCGGACGCCTCGGACTCGGGGCGCTAACGGCTGCTAATGCTCGGCTAACAACATGGGAGCGCTGCATTGTACTGTGATGCTAACGAAGGCTAAGTGCTAACCAAAGGAAGAGCTGCTTGAAGAAATTACTGCATACATTCTAATGAGCGTCTCAAGGGCATGCCACAGGAAATTAAAAGGTGAGTTTAACATTCTGCCCACCTATTTCTGTCCATTCTGTGATTTTTAAATTTTTAATAACCTCAAAAATGGCCAAAATGCGCGATGTGTTTATGTAATAATGAAGCGGACGTTAGCCTGTTAGCACGCTAGCGCCTTTCTCACAAATCTGAAGTCTGTTTTTACGTTTCCTTCGCGCCGTGAAATGTTCCGACACTTGGAGCAGCTGCTGATACGTGTTTGTGAAAAATGCCCAGTCACATTTTAGTCGTTGGTTGTTTTAGATTGGCGCATGTGAATGTAAATGTGGAGGATGCTTTAGCCATTAGCCTTTAGCCGCTACCCGCTGCTTCAGTATTGTTGGATGCTAACCGCTGCTGCAGAGATTTGGCTGTGATTTCAGACATTTAGTTACTCAAAATCTGCATTATTCCTTTTTTTCTAAATAGAAAAAATTCTGCAGCTAAATGAAACCGAGCGGGTGGTGTTGAATATTGAACATAATTAGTGGATAAATAAATGAAATGTAGGAGAGTGAGGATCTAAATGAGTCTGGTATAAACAATGGGAGAGTGAATGGGGAAGGACAGTGCGCAGGTGTCACTGGGTTTAGTGGATTCTTCACATAAACAGACTAACGTGAGGATGCAAAATCACTGTAATTATGAATACTGTAAATAACTATAATTATTCTTTATTATGCATATACACGAGTCAGTTTCATTGTAATCCTTCCTGTAGAATTTGTATAGTTGGGCAGATGTAAACATTTTTACATTGAAATAGTTTCAAAATGATTTTTATGATAATTTGCATATACTTAAAACTATAATCTCGGCTAATAAGTATGATAATTAACATTTAAACTATGGTGTGGTTATGTGGAGAAGACTCTTTTTACCTCCCAGAATCTAAACAACAGGGACTATAGACTGAAAAATATCTAGTTATGATATTTCTGAAAAGCATTGTGATTACGATTAGTTTTATGATTTTGTGTTTAAATAATTCAAAGTTCACATTTTAGACACGTCCAAAAGAACAGACAAAAAGACTGAAATATGAATTGACAAAGTAATACAAGAATCACATTTCACAACATCTTTGTACAAATCTAAACTACAGGGAGGTCATCTGTCACACAGGGAGGGCATCTGACAAACAGAACATATTTGTACAGCTCTAAACTACAGGGTTAAATGTTTGTTTGCAGAATAGAGATTAGGGATTTTTTTTTTTTAATGAAGGAATGATAATACTTAAGCATTTTAACCCTTTGCTTGTTGCATTGTGATATTGATTCGATTGTGGTTAATCTTGCAGCTCTTGCACATTGGCATGTTCCAAAGTCACAGATAGCTGATTATTGTATTGGCATAACCATAAAAGAGGAAAGATGTCTTAAACAGTATTTACATTTTCCTTATTAAACAGGACCATGAACACTTGGACTGATTGCAGGCTCCTGAAAATGTGTTCTTTAGTATTTTAGTTTTCAGACTATATTTAAAGTTTCTGTCAGTGTGTGTCACCATGGTAACTGCTGAACATTCTGACATAGACATACATGTAGAACCCCCCTCAGCGTGATGTCACTGTAAAGTAGGAAAAGGGGTCTGTATTGGAACAGATCATCACAAGTTGGATTTAGTATTTTTGTTTTTTTATATTTACATGTATGTTTATGTGTTGTCCGTAGCTGACCGGGGGGGTGATGTCCGGCGCTAAGGGCCCTCCGGTGGGGGCGGGGGGCGTGGGGGGCGGAGCAGGCGGAGCTCGTAGACGGAGGACGCGCTGCAGACGGTGCCAGGCCTGTCTGCGCACAGAGTGTGGAGAGTGCCACTTCTGCAAAGACATGAAGAAGTTTGGAGGACCAGGAAGAATGAAGCAGTCATGTCTGCTGCGACAGTGCACCGCGGTGAGAAGCCCCAAACATATATGTATAAATATATATGTGTATATATGTGTATGTGTGTGTATATATAAATATATATATATGTAGTTTATTATTATTAGTGTGTGTATATATGTATATATATATATATATATAATCACACACACGCTTGTGTATATATACATATACATACGCACCGCAGTGAGGCCCCAAACATACATAACACACAGCACATCTGCACAGCGGTGAGGAGCACTGAACATGTCACTATACAAAAAAACTAAACTAAATATAAATAAGGTGAAAATGTTTTTTTCTAACCTGGCAGTGTTTTTATTTTACTATTATTTCAAACTTGATTCCTATACTGTTTCTTTAGACAATATACTGTGATTTTCCACATTAAATAGTAGTACTTTTTTATATTCCCATGTGGCCTTATATTTGTGTAATTCCTCAGTCGTCCACGTAGGTTCCATAGTGGTCCATGGTGTATACTAGTCTGTGTGTCTTATACTTGTTGTTCAGGAAAGGTTCATTTCTGTCCTGTCATTGAGACTTTTTTAGTATTGATACCTGCCAAAAATAAGGGTCTAGTTTCGATACTAGTTTTACTATCGATTAGAATCAGATTTTCGATACTTTTGACAGCTTTATTGCTCACTATAGAACAGTGTAGTTTAACATAGAGAAACGTAATGACCTGTAGTTTGTTGGTTGGTCTTCCTGAGGCCTGTGCTCTGAGGTGAGATGGTCTTCATTTCGAGGAGCATCAGAAACAAACATGGAGCTGTTTCCATGGTAACTGCACACTGGTTTCATCCAGAGATGATGTCATAGCTCTGCTTCAGGATCAGTGCATCTGCAGCATCGTTATTTCTCTACAGTTACAGGACTGAGAGCCACATACAAACACATTGATCATAGTGTTTGTTTTATTTAACATGTGAGTTTCTACACTCACTGTTGTAAATGGACATATGCCAAACCCATGGTTCACGGGCCAAATGATTCTTGAGACATTTGAAGGATTTGTGAGGACCGTGTTCCATTCAAAAGATGGAATTTATTGACTTGGCTTGCTTATTGAACTGTTGCCATAGAGTATTTAAAGCGGTTTTCATGTTATCCAGAAATGACTATAGTCATTGAATACTACATATAATTAAGCACACCCCTTATACTATATTTTCACTGTTCAGTGAACTCTTTTCACATCTAAAGATAACATTTAGCATGGATCAGGTCTAGGCCTTTAAAGAGTAAAGAGCTGTATGAATCAAGTGGGTTTTTTTGGCACCTTCTCCCATGTTCTAACGTTGTTCCCTCATCAAAAACGTGAAGAGGTTTTAGATGTCATCTATGCATGTTTGAGTAAGTTAACGATCTCTCCTGGGCCCTATTCATACCCTCCTTACGGTTAGCAATACGAGTCTGTACAAGACTCCGCCCACAAGCCTACATCACCCATGCAACAATTCTCCATAAATATACAAAAACATGTTACAAAACTGTACACAATAACTTGACAAACCTGATGTGATGTGCAGGAGTTTCATTGGTGGGATGTACTCTGATTGTGTTGTGATAGCACTTTGAAGGGGAGTGACTTAGCGCAGAAAAGCAACGGGAGGGCAGTGGAGTGTCAAAAACGAAAGTGAAACTCATAAAACATGTTAATCTTGTTTTCTTCCTGCAGCCGGTCCTACCCCACACAGCTGTGTGTCTGGTCTGTGGAGAGGCGGGCAAAGAGGACACAGTGGACGACCCAGACGACAAGTTCAGCCTGTGCCTCATGGAGTGTACCATCTGTAATGAGATCATTCACCCCAGCTGTTTAAAGGTACTGAAATACAGATGAAATATCATCAAAAGATCACCAAAATATGACCAAAACACCGTCAGAACATCAACCATACACCACCAAAACACACCCACAGTCTCACCAGATGAGATAATTCACCCCAGCTGACAAAATAGTGACTTGAAGCACCACCAAAGCACCACCAAAGCACCACCAAAGCACCACCAAAGCACCACCAAAGCACCACCAGACTGATCTCTAACCTTAGAGGCCTGAGGTACATGTTGTACTTAACCCTTTAAGGACTGAGTACACTATAGACCAGTATAGCTCACGTAGACTTTTATTCTTTTTTTAGCCATAAAAATCATGTTAACGGAAGTATCAGAATTTACTGCATTTTCTTTTACACAACTACCTCTATTTTACATATCTATCCATATTTTTTCTTTTACGCATCAAATAAGTGACTGAGATTACTGTAATGATGGTAAAATATTTACATAGCCCCATGCCTCTGCTTTGAGACGCTGGTTGAATTTACATGAGAGCACAACCAGTTGCGGAGCTACGGTACTGTAGAGTCTGCAACCGCACTCTATCAGCGACGACAACATCCGACGCTATAGGGTTAACCTGCTGAGTGGAGCTGATAATAATTATGTCTGTGGATTCTGTTTCAGATGGGTAAAGCTGAAGGCATCATCAACGACGAGATCCCGAACTGTTGGGAATGCCCCAAATGCCACAAGGAGGGCAAGACCAGCAAAGTGAGTCAATAAAATCTAAATAAATACAAATATAAATCTATATATATACACACACACACACACACACACATAAAACATACATTCATTTTACACAATGTCACATTCATCAGTCCTTATGACCCATGGGGTCTTAGGCGATTAGTGTAAAATATGTGTTTAAGTGTTAGCATTGGGGATGTAAAGCTATGATTGTAAACCTCAGATGATACGTGGCCTGTGGGGCTGTGGCCTGGGGGGGGACATAATCCTTGCATCAAACCAGGCCTTTGCGTAGGGTCCAGGCTATAAAACTAGAGACCACTCTGATGATAGTTCAGTTTTATGTATTCATATGGTGGAGGCATTAATACAAGTCTCTTTCTTCCTCTCCTTTTTTGCATTTTATATCCATGCAAAATAAATAAACTTTAATAGTTTTATTAGTAACAAGACCCTTGACCTCATTATTACTATAATCTGCATTTTAATAACATTTTGGCTGCCCCCATCTGTGTTAAATTTGATCGGCCTATAGAATGTGTGTGTGTACTTTTACACATTTACTCGTACTTATCTTTGCTCCTCTGGCTCCAGGACCAAACCGACGGTTCGGGGAAACGGCGACTCGATAATGGCGAGGTTGGTCGCTGGAAGATCACAGATGACCCTCCGCCCAAAAAGAAGGCGCCCCCTTCAGGAGAGGAGGTGTCGCGCAGCAGCGAGAGCCGAGCGGAGGGAGGTCGAGGGTCAGAGGTCAGAGGGGGGGAGGGTAGGTCAAACGAGGGAAGAGCAGAGGGACGGAGCAACGACAGCCACAAGAGGAAGAAGGAGAAAGACCCGGTGCCTGACAGCGGCAAAAAGAAGGTGAGAATACAGCCGCCATATTTCTGTTCAGCATTAAAAAATTGTGCTTTATTCAAACACACAGAACCAACTGTGTTGAACTTTAGAAAGAAAGAAAAAAACTGCAAGATTAAAATGGAAAGTTTGTGGAACAAATCTCTATCAAAAAGATACTGTATATTTCATTTAAAACTCTGACTCTCAGAGGTTAAACTTTGGGACACAGCATCAGGTTGTAGAATGTGTAGAATATTTGGACTGAAAAGAAATGTATTTAACATGTTTGTGTTTCTGTTTCAGATCAAAGGAAATCACGAGAAACGACTCAAAAAGGTAAGAACCGAAATGGAACTGAGACCGGGACTGAGACCGGGACTGAGACCGGGACTGAGACCGGGACTGAGACCGGGACTGAGACCGGGACTGAGACCGGGACTGAGACCGGGACTGAGACCGGGACTGAGACCGGGACTGAGACCGGGACTGAGACACTGATGCCCTAACAGCAGGTCTTTGGTTCTCCACAGAAGCCGAAGTCTGAGGAGAACGGTTCTGGTTCTGGTCCAGGTTCTGGGGGCGGGACTCAGGGCTCGTCTCAGTCGGGCTCAGGGAGTGGGGCCTCGGGGGGCGGGGCTTCGGGTTCCTCTAATCAGGACCAGCGGTCACACCAGCGCGAGAAACTGGAGCGGTTCAAACGCATGTGTCTGTTGGAGCGAAGGCTCTCGTCGTCCTCCTCCTCTTCATCCTCTGAGTCTGACTCCAGTGACTCAGACAGCGATGCAGCCAATCAGAGAGGCCCAAGCCCACCCACTTCACCCTTCAGCCCCGCCCACAGAGACCGCAAACACAGCGAACGCGAGAAAGAGCGGGAGCGAGAGAAAGAGAGGGAGAAAGAACGAGAAAAGGAGAGGGAGAAGGAGAGAGAGAGACGATTGGCCGAGCTTGGGTTCAGTGCCAGCGACGAATCAGACGACACGACGGGCGGGCGCGGCGAGGATGGAGAGGAGAGGGAGGAGCCTAAGAGGAGGGGGGAGGGATTAACACTTAAGAGGAAGACCATGGAGACGGATGAAGACGAGGTACGTTTCAGCTTAAACAGAGTTACACAGTTAACACAAGTCAACTATAGACCCAATTATTATTTGTTTCAGGAGGAGCGCAGAGACCGGAAGTCGTCTCTCCCCTCTCCACTATCGTCCAATCAGATGTCTGCGTCTGGACCACATGATGTGTTTGTGTCAAAGCAGCGCAACAATGGTGCTGACTCTAGGAATGGCCGCCGTGGCGCCGGAGCGGGCGGTGAGAAGGAAAACTCCTCCACCAATCACAGGCACAGCACGGCCTCAGGAGGCGGGGCCAAGGGCAATGCCAGGTAACCAATCACAGCGCAGCCTCAGGGTCACTATACCTGGGCTTCAGATGACATCACAACATTCAACCCATAGACTGTATATATAAAGCAACATAGCTAACCCTGCTAGCCACCACATTCCAAAGAGGAAGTGAGCATAGACAAACTGTGGTCCCTCTCTATAACTGCTGCTGACAGGCTCGTAATTTTGGTCTTGAAATGGTCATATTAACCTGTTCTACATGATTCTGGTGTTTTAATTTCACTATTGTGTCCATAACTCAAGATATGAACATTCATAAAAAACTAATTAGGTGCCTTCTTTCCCTGAGGTCTCTCTCTCAAGCTTCAGCAACAGGTTTGAAGAAGTGCCTGCTCCCTGCTAAACCAGCGGTGCGGATGGGAAGGAGCATTAGCTTCAACAGCCTCGCTCCAGATTGGCTCTTTGTTTGCTATGATACTCGCAGTCAAAATTCCTAATATGGAACTCTGCTCCAAAATGGCCTCTATAACTCCTAACTTCAATAAGCTTCATTTGACTGTAACTGAACGCTGTCACACACGCTTAATCCATTTCTTTATACAGTCTGTGATTCTACCCATGCTTTTCATAATGATGTAATATTAGGACAGTTGCCATAACGATTAAAGCATTCTCTCTGATTTTTACTCCATGTATTTGAGCCAAATGTGTCCCGCCCCAGTACAGATATATTGTATAAGCAGCTCTTGAGGTGAAACTCAGTCCACTGTGTTCCCTCTGCATCTATTCCAAAGCATTTTATTGTCAGAAAATCAGGTATGCGTTAGCATGGTAGTTCTTGTCAGGTTTACTGTGACACAAAACTCCATTCTTGTCCCAGAGTGGAAAGTGCTTATAAACACATTGAGGTAAATAATTTGGATATTCACAATTCATAAGTGTCTGTGTAGACCCTCAGTCGTCCGGGTCTGATCCATAGCAAAAAACGAAGTTCAAATCTGTCAACTGGACAAAGCATTACAGGAGTGAAGACGTTTTGCTGCTCATCCAAGCCGCTTCTTCAGTGCTTGGGCTTGGATGAGCAGCAAAACGTCTCCTACAACGATTTGTCCAGTGGACAGATTTCATAAGGGAGGATTTTTGTGTTAACGTTTCATTTTCATAATCTTATAACTCAAAACATCTAATAATAATTTGAATTTGTTGCAGCATTTAATCTTTTTCTTTCTTTGTCTCTCTCTCTAGGAGTCGGTCGAAACTTCGCTCTAAACCCTCCGCTTCCAGCGCTCGCCTCAGCTCCGCCCCCTCTCTGCCCTCGGCCAATGGCAGTTCTGTTCCCAACGGCAGTGCAGGGAGCGTGTCCTCCCTGCCCCTTCCCCGCTGCAGACTGCCCGCCCCGCCCTGCCCCCCCAGGCCCCCCCGTCCTTTGGAGCGCCACCTGGTGAAGCCGCCACCACACTGCCCTGAGCCCTCACTGTTGCCCCTGACGACAGGACACGCCCACATCCTGCACAGAGACACCTGGGTCCGAGTGTTTGCTCACCTGAGTCACCGAGAGCTCTGCGTCTGCATGAGGGTGTGCCGCACATGGAGTCGATGGTATGAACTGAGGAGGAGAAGAAGAAGAAACACGAGAGGAGAGGACGAGGAGAAAGGGAGGAAGGGAATAGGAGACAAAAGAGGAGGGGGGGGGGGGATGGGAGGACAAATAGAGGAGGAGGAGGAGTAGTAGAAGGAAAATAGGAGACAGGAGAGGAGGACGAGACGGGAGAGGGTCAGATGGAGCAGATGGGTCAGAGGGTCAGATGTCCAGATATCTAAATGACGTTGTGTTTTCAGGTGCTGTGACAAGCGTCTCTGGGCTCACATTGACCTGAGTCGGCAGAGGTCTATCACGGCTCCGATGCTCAGTGGAATCATTCGACGACAGCCCATCTCCCTGAACCTCGGCTCCACCAACATCTCCAAGAAACAGCTCATGTGGCTCCTCAACCGCCTGCAGGGTGAGTCTGCTCTGGTCTCTGGTCCTGATCCTGATCTCTGATCTGGTCTGGTCTCATCTCTGGCTCATCTCTGGTCTATTCACTCCAGTTATGTTTTATTAATTCCTAACTTAGTTCAGACAAAACAGACATACTAAAGATGTGACAAGGTCTTGTGCCACAGAACTCTGCGCACATGTGGAAAATGATCTGGTTCCATGTGTTTACATGTGAATAGAACTAAAATATGTTGGTGCTTTTGAGTGACACCTTCCTCAGAGCTGTAGTTCCCAAACACAGCTCTGAGGAAGTGTCACTACAACATACAACATTAAAATTGACAGTTGGATCAGGTTCCTGTCTTGACAGATTTGTATCCCACTCCACAGTTGCACAAGGAAGTGATTCATTTCTATAAAATGAATATGTAAAAGCAATAACATTTTATTTACTGATACTGAACTCCCTCTCTCCTTCCTCCCTCTCTCCTTCTGCCCTCTCTACTTCCTTCCTCTCTCTTTCCCCCCTCCCTACATCTTTCCCTCCCTGCTCCCCACTCTCCCCTCCATCCCCTTCCCCTCCCTATCCCTCCCTCTCTCCTTTCTCCCTCTCCCCTCCCCCTTTCCTTCTCTCCCCCCTTCCTGTCCCTCTCTGCCCCCCCCCCCCCCCCCCCCCCCCTCCCCTCTCTCCCTCCCCTTTCCCCTTCCTCAGGTCTGGAGCAGTTGATCCTGTGTGGATGTCTGTGGGCGTCTGTCTCCGCTCTGTGTCTCACCGTCTGTCCCTGTCTGAGGCTGTTGGACCTGAGCCGCGTCGAGGACCTGAAGGACTCTCACCTGAAGGAGCTACTAGCCCCGCCCCCTGAGGCTCGCATAGGTAAGCCACACTCCCTGAGGCTCGCATAGGTAGGCTCCACTCCCTGAGGCTCCTGTGTGTAAGCCCCGCCCCCTAAGATGCTTCAACTGTAAAGTTCAGATTTTATTTTCTAAAATCAACAACATGCTGCTCCATACATGTGCCACCCGTTGATGCTGTGGCTCTCCCCAGAGGGCGCCTCCTACCACCTGTAGAACATGCACCCCAGTCTGTGAACCACTGTTTTAGACAGCACTTAACATATTTTTATTTGAATCTCGAATAAATCGTGACAAAACCAGCGATTCAAATGTCTAAATCTTCTCCCTCACCATGAGCTCCTCTCTGATTGGCCCACAGCACACGGCGACAGCAGGGGTGGGCGTTTCCAGGGAGTGACTGAGCTGCGATTGGCCGGTTTGGAGCTAACAGACGCCACGTCTCGTTTGCTGCTGCGCTACACGCCGCACCTCCAGAGGCTGGACTTGAGCTACTGCCCCCTACTGTCTGACCAAAGCATCGTCACGCTCACCTCAGGGCTGTCCCCGCTCCGAGAGAGGCTGACACACCTAAGTCTGGCAGGTAAGAGAAGAGAGAGCTGAAGTTGTTTTCTTTTACTCACACATGTACGAGTAACCCGTTATTATTAGTCTATCTACATCTCCAAAGCTCAAAATGCTCTGTTTCACCCTGTGACATTGTGAAGTGGTAGTTTTCAAGTTAATAGCTCATTTTACCTTTATTCGATAGGGATTGTCAATTCCAGGTCTGAAATGATCCAAATGATTTTAGTGAAGGCGTATGGAGTTTCAAAACACAGTGGAGCACTACCTGTATTACAGCATGACATCACGAGGTGGAACAGAGTGTTTTCAGTTTGAGAGAAGAACTCAGCCTAAATATACAGGGTTTGAGTGTTAAACCTGTGTAAATGAGATCAGATCTTCGGGTATGTTTGTGATCTCATTATAACACATTTCGGGCTTTTAAATCTCTTTTCATACATGCTGGTCCTTCAGGTTGCGCCCGCCTGTCAGAGCAGTGCGTTCCTCTCCTTCGCCGCTGCTCTTCTCTTCAGACCGTGGATCTGCGCTGTTGTCCTCAGCTCTCCTCAGACTCCGCCCAGCTCCTACATCTCCCATCATCCTCTGCGGCAGCCGCCACGTCCTGTCCCCCCTCCGCCACTTCCTGTCCGCCCGATGACAGGACGCTGCTAAAGAACAGCTAAAGACTACACTACTACAACCACCACTCAATCAGGACTGCGTTTCCCACGATGCAAAGCGTCTGACAGTATTTATTATTATTATTATTATTGTGAATGGCCGAGCGCAGAGAGGAAACGCCGTGATGTCACTTCCTGTACATATTTATCAGTGGAGATGTTAGAGTTTGGACGAAGCAGAGACACGAAGCGCTAAACACCACATTTAGATCCTCCAAAAGAACACAGAGGAGACCAGGTTTAGTCCTGGTTTAGATCTAGTTAAGACCTGGTTTAATCTTGGTTTAGTCCTGGTTTAGTCCTTGGTTTTCAGTGCCGGTTCTTCTCTTTAGTCCTCCCGTAGTCCCTGTTTAGTCCTGGTTAAGTTCTGGTTTAGTTCCTTTGATCTGGTTTAGTCCTGATTTAGACCTGGTTTCTGTTCTGGGCGTGTGGAATCATCTTGTGGCCTGTGGCGTTTCGTGTTTCTGCGTTTTTGGTACAAACAGGGAAAAGAGAAACAGAAGAGCCTCGGCGTCAGAGCGGCCATTTTAGCTCCTCCTCCTCAAAATGGTCGCTCCTCCGCCTTGCCTCCTTCTCACTGTGTACATATCGTTCTGTGTAAATATCTGTAGTTTACTGTAAATGACATTGTCCTCCAGCCAATCACGACGCACGCCCAGTCCTCATATCAACCATCTCAGCCAATCACGTCGCACGCCCAGTCTCCAGCCAGCCAATCACAGTCCACCTCCTCATTTAAAGTATTACCCGTTTATTAATGGTATTTTATCAGTGCTACTTGAGACAGGCCTCTACGGTTGAGTGGGTTTATGCGTATTAAAGCTTCACTATATAACATTTCTTGTTGGAGGATTTGCTACCTGCTCCGAAGTTGGATTTAACTGCTCCTGACTAGTGTTGTCACGATACTAAAATTTACAACTTGATTTTTATACTAAGGAAGAGACTCAATATCGATTCTGATACTAAAATATACAAAACAGTCGGACTTTATAGGTTACCACGAGGTTTTCTATTGGTTCTAATTGAGCTCAAATTCATACAAAAAGTGTTTAGGAAAGCTCAAATTTTGTCCTATTTACATGATCTTTTTTTGTATCGCTAACTGCTCAAATCAGCATCTAGTAGTTCAGTACTAGATTTAATATCGATTAGTGTCTGATTTTCGATTTTTGAAAGCCCTCCTCCTGACAGGTGGAACTGAAGGATGGGTCAAATGCAGAGGACTGTAAAGTGAACCTTACTCACTATAAGCCATAGACTATATATAAATGGACATGGCTAACCTGCTAGCTGCTGTGTTCCAAATAGGAAGTGATCATGGCCGTGCTTCGACTCCATCGACTCTGACTCCAATTCACTTTACATTGAAAAAATGGCTCTTCTCTCTGTCAGGCTCATCACTTTGCTCTTAAAATGTTCGTATTAACTTGCTTTACATGATCCTGTTTTTTAAATTCCCCTATTGTGTCTGTAAATCAAGATATGAACATTAATAACAGATAAATCAGGCGCCTTCTTTCCCCAAGGTCGCTCCCACTAGTGTTAGCAATGCTGTCAATCAAACCTGTTGCCAAGTGCCCGCTCCCTGCTAAACCAGTGGTTCAGGCAGGACGTTACCTTCATCAGTCTCACTCCTGATTGGCTCTTTGGTTGCTATGATACTTGCAGTCAAAATTCCAAACGTGGAACTTGGCTCCAAATTGGCCCTGTATAACTGTTCTAGCCTCGATGAGCTTCATTTAACTGGAGCCAAACAGTGTGGGTGATCATATTCACAGCCTGTGATATAAACTTTCCTCCCAGAAAACACATTTTTAATTCAATTTATTCCGAAAGTGAAATGCATAGTAAGAGCTAACAGCTCTGTATTCAGACCAGGACAGTATCTCAAACCTATAGGAATCTATGACAGGAGCACACTACCAGTATTCAAAATGACAGTTATTCTAGTCAAATTCCTCAAAATGACAAATCTAGTCAGATTTCTTAGATTTTTAAAAGGTATTTTCTAATTTTATTTGGTGATTCTATAAACATTCTAATGCAGACCGTATTCAGATACTTTGGTATTAAACAAATTAATTTCCTCATGAAGATAAAACAATATTTAACATATGAAGAATAAAATATAACCTCTCCATCGTTATAACCACATCAAATGTTTAGACCTCTTCCATATGCTCATAATGATAATGTAATAATAATAGAATGTTCCATAGTGTAAAGTCCCATGTGTGCCGGGTTTGTGGAGCTGGGGGCGTGCGGTGTACGGCGTGCGGCGTTCATTCACAATTACATAGGCCTGTCATGATCACAGCACGATGTATTGCTACAGAGGAATATCTCGATAAGTGATAATATTGAAACTACTTTATACCTAATATGGAAACTGCTGTACCCACAGACACAAACGACTGCAACTGCTGTACTCCACTGACACAGCAGCAGAATCAGGTAGTTTCAGTATTATCATTTATCAACAATATATATATCGTACTTGTGCTAAGTGTTACAGTGATGGGTCTGGAGCCGGCGGCGTGCGCCGTCCAGTCACACGGACGTCGTGCTTTTGGAGCCGGAGCCAACGGCGTGCAGCGTCCTTTCACGCCCACGTTGTGTTTTTGGAGCCAGCGGAGTGTGGCGTCCAGTCACACTGAAGCCGGGTTTTGGAGCCGGCGGTGTGCGGCGTCCTTTCACACTGACGTCGTGTTTATGGTCCAAACTGAGCCTGATTTATTTCAGTTTTTCTGTTTGTTTCTCAGGTCTTTTGTATTTATTTCTCGCCATCTGAGTCATTCCTGTTTTTTGTTTTTTTTACCCCATTTCTTTCAACACAAAAACCTCCTTTTCTCTGTAACATTTTGTACATGTTTTTGATGCGTTTCTTTTGTTTTAGTTGTCATATTTTTTTAATTGTGTGAACTGGCTGCGCACTGAGAGGGGTTGTGGGTAATATTTTTTAAAAGTTTAAAATCTGAAATGTTTCGTAATGTTAGCTGTGAGTGGTTATCTTTACTGCACCGGCCCTGCTGTTCAAACAAGGAGCTGAGGGAAGAGTATACGACATTTTAATTGATACTGTGCAGTGACATCGCTCTGGGGGTGTTCTATGGCAGAATGTTCAGCAGTTACCATGGAGACACAATGCACTCATTAGCAAACACTGAAAAAAAAAGCTTTAGTCTGAAAACTCTTGAAAACATCCAAACTGGTATAGCAGTTTGGATGTTTTCCAAAAAGTGAGTGACTCACTGAAAAACTGTTGCCTAATGCTAACTAGATCGTGACTTATTTGAGAGGGACTTGTTTAACAGCACAAATCATCTCACCTGTTGTACTTCAGATAAGTCAGGTCTTTATGGTCAGATTGTGTTAAAACAAAGCTCAGACTAAAGTCTAACAGAGTTTGACAGAGCAGTGCCTACAGTTAGCATCACACCCCCAGAGAATGTTGATGACATCAGCTGCAAAGTATCAACAGGCTTTTGGCAAACCTCCCAAACTGTTCAGCCGTGTTGAATTTTAGACTCAAAATAAGATAATTTTGTCTTATGTGAGACGTGTGTTTCTCCATTGAATTAAATGTCCAATCCTTCAAACACACTGTAAAAAATGATATATGTAGAATGATTTATTTTTTTTAATTAGAATGTTTCTCCCACAATTTTAAACAATTTTTCTTTTTTCAGTTAAAGAGGGGATATTCTGCTCTCCCGTGTTCTAACGCTGTTCCCTTATCAAAAACATGAAGAGGTTTTAGATGTAATCCTGGCATGTTTGAGTAATCTAGTGATCTCTCCCAGGTACTATTCAAACGCTCCTTACAATCAGCAGTACGAGCTTGTACAAGGCTCCGCCCACAAGCCTACATCACGCATTCTCCCACACGACAGTTCTCCATAAATATACAAAAACATGATACAAACCTGTACACAACAACTTGACAAACCTGATGTGATGTGCAGTAGTTTCATTACTGGGATGCACGCTGAGTGTTTTGTGATAGCGCCCTGAAAGGGAAGTGATTTAGCACAGAGAGCAAAGGGGGTGAAATACCCCTCTTTAATACCCCACAGAAGTCAAATACCCCCTCTTTAAAATCGCTTCATCCTATAATACTTAAAGTGCACTAAATGTCCTTGTTAGCCTTTAGCACATAGCATACTTAAATGGGATATTTGAATGTAGTTTTTCGATGTAACGGTGCAGTAAAGCTAATTCACTTTAGCATAGTGTGTGTTAGCTGTTGCCGCGGCAATGGTAAATATCTTTTATTGTTTTCGTGCCATATTCGATTCTAAAAATGGGTCAATGTTATATTTTATTTTTCTATTTTAGTTTTCACTGTGAGTCTGTTCTTTTCGCCACATATCCTCCACCCGGCGACAAAGTACCAGAGCGCTCTGATTGGACGACATCCCTGAATCTGTAAAGCTCTTATCCAATCAGACGTCAGAACATATCCTTTTAAAATGCACTGGATCGTCGCTCCTTCGTGGTTTACTTTTATTTCTGCCAAATGTTTTTTTTTATGATTTTGTGAAAAAAGGGGCATTTTTACATATCGTTTGTTCTTTGTTTTGATTATTTTTGTGTCCATGATTCTTCAGTTTCAGTCGATGGAATAAAAAAAATATGTAAAAAACGTGAAGAAGTTGGAACAAAAAGTAAAAGACAAAAGACCAACTTAAGGCAGCTATGTTTGAGCGACTACTGTGTTCTAATAAAAATGATGGGTTTGTTTGTACCTCTGCACTCTCATTTATACTGAGTTTACTGCTGTTCCACACAAAGAACAGGGCCAACGCTCCAAAGTCTGCTCCCCTCTTCTGCAGTTATGATGAGCATTAAAGGGGCACTATGTAACATTTCTATTTGACAGTTCGCCACCTGCTTGGATCTCTCATAACTAACAGGTGATGTTCAAGGGTGGGGGGTCAAGGGTCAAATGCAGAGGACCTTAGCCGTACTTAATAACACTATAATATACATGGGAACATATAACAGCTCTGTAGTCTAAACCTGGACAGTATCTCAAATGTTCAAGGCTCAAAGCACTTTACATCGAGAACCACTCACACATTCACACACCAGTGCACACGGACACTAGGGGTGAGGGGGGTTTAGTGTCTTGCCCGAGAACACAACAGCATTCATCTGTGGGAAATGGAATCACACCTGCAACCGCTCTAATGTTTTTTATGTGCAGAGTGGGATCCAAACCGCCAACCTTCAGATCAGTGGGCAAACACTCCACCAACTGAGCCACTGCCACCCCAGCACACTACCAGTAAAAGCTATTGTTTTAGTAAATATTAGATTTTTATGGACAGTTCTATCCGATTTGCCTATACAACTCTGTATTCATAAAAATACACATTTAAAACATGTTGGTATTAAACTAAATAATTTCCTCTTTAAAATCCAAACAGTATTTAAATCACATCATAGTTTTTTTTATCTTAAAGGTAAAAAAAATAGCTCAGTGGTTAAAACAGTGGTCCCCCAAACAAAAGGTCAGAGGATCCAAGTTCTGTCGTTGTGTCTTTAGGCAAAACACTTCACTCACATTGCCTAGTATGAAAGTGGTGGTCATAGGAGCCGATGGCGCAGATTGGCAGCCTCACTTCCGTCAGTCTGCTCCAGGGCAGCTGTGGAGTGAATGAATAATGACCACAGTGTAATGCTGAGAGGCTTTGACGAGCCTCTAAAGAGCGTTACAAGTGTAACGCTGCGTTCAGACCGGGACATTAAGAACACACTGGACGCCTCTAGTTGGACTCCTTTGCATTTGAGGCAAACGCTTCTGACAAACGTCCAGGAGAGATGTGCAGGTTGACTTCAGAGGTCAACCCGCACACCCTTATGTAACAGAACTGAGTACTTCTTTCTGCACTGGTATTATGAGAGCACAGGGTCTAAATAAATAAATAAATAAATAAATAAATAAATAAATAAATAAATAAATAAATAAATAAATAAATAAATAAATAAATAAATAAATAAATAAACATTTAAAATGTATTATTATTATTATTATTATTATAATATAAAGTCTGTATGAATAAAGTCTTTAGACAGTCTATGGGCAGAACTATGAACAAATCTAAATTACTGTATTTGATTTAATTTTTGTCCATAGAGCGGTTTTATTTTTTAGCTCAGTTTATCAAAATGAAAAGTGAAAGTAGTTTCTCTGTAGTTGCTGTGACTGTGCAGAGCTTGCTAGCCTGTTATCTACCGAAAGAGGGCGCTAAAGACAATAATTAAATAACATGTTTTTGAGTCCGACTGTTGAAGAGATTAAAGAGAGAAGAGTTCTCTTCATCTGCGTCTGATCCAAAGCAGTGGTGGAAGGTAACAAAGTAAAAATAATAAAGTACTGTACTTAAGTCAAAATTGTAGGTATTTGTGCTCTACTTCAGTAAATTTTACAATAGATACTTTTTACTTTTACTTCACTACATTTGAGCAGTATCTGTACTTTCTACTCCACTACATTTTGAACAGGAATTAAAAAGTACTTTTCATATGATTTGAGGGGTTATTTTTACCATGTTGGTGGAAACATCCTGACTAAAGTTTTCAAGTTTAAGCTTCGGCTTTGAACAAAACAAAAATAAACACACAAAATAAATAAATAAATAAAATTGTTTGTTACTGCTGACCAAATATGTATATATTTTTTAATGAATATGGCTACATTTACAAAAATAACACTTGTGTGAAATACTTTTAGTTTTTACTCTGTAAGTACATTTTTAAACAGGTACTATACTTTTTACTTGAGAAGATTTTTTCATGTGATACTTTTTGTGTCTGTACTTTTACTTAAATAACAGAAAGGAGTACTTCATCCACCTCTGAGTGTGTAATAAGTGTGAGTTTCTTGTTTTAGAGTCAGGTACAAACTAAATATTGATCAGTTGTAGACTTTTATATTTCTTATTGACCTGTAGCCGCTCTTCCACATTTTAGAGTTTTCAGCTTTTACGGGAGAAAATGTTATTACTTTTCATTGTCTCTCATGCAGCCTGATGTCACTCATTCTAAACA